>NC_067478.1:51185680-51496930 GCF_947179515.1 Apodemus sylvaticus
TCTCTGGATTGAGTGCAAAAGGCTTTAATTGGAAAACAAGAGACAGGAAGTCCATGTTCCAGGCAGGAAGTCCATGTTCCAGGCAGGTCTTAGCCAGAAATGTGTCTACTTTTCTTTTTTCTTTTTTGGATTTGTTTTATTTCGAGACAGGGTTTCTCTGTGTAGCCCTGGCTGTCCTGGAACTCATTCTGTAGACCAGGCTGGCCTCGAACTCAGAAATCCACCTGCCTGTGCCACCCAGAGTGCTGGGATTAAAGGCGGCGCCACCGCCACCGCCACCGCCACCGCCACCGCCACCGCCACCGCCACCGCCACCGCCACCGCCACCGCCACCGCCACCGCCACCGCCACCGCCACCGCCACCGCCACCGCCACCGCCACCGCCACCACCCGGCTTCTACTTTTCTTTTTGGCGAGAAACACAGTGGACTTTGCTGTTCTGACTTTAGTTTGCTGCAGTTTGATGAAGGGTTTTCTTCAGGAAGTAGGATTATGCAGTGGTGGACTGCAAAGGGAAAAGATGTGGAACAAGGGAGTTGTTCAAGGGAAGCCCCATTATACTTCAAGGAAAAGTGTGTGGGTGGAGAATTCAGGATTTGGATGAATGCTTGGCTTTTTGTCACCCTGAAAGGGCAAGGTGGGTTGACTCGGCCATTCCGATGGTTCCTTATTCTCCAGAGAGCCTAATCAGACAAAAACAAACTTTGAAGAAGTGTGATCTTTTACCAAAGGCAGCAGGTTCCTCCTGCACCCCAAATAGCACAGGTGATTATCTCTAAAAGTACCCGCTTTTCCACAAACAATTTTGTGGAAGAAAAGATCACAGTTGGCACTGCTTGATGAGGCAGTTGGAAATTTATTTATTTTACATGGAAAAATATATATAGTTGTTTGTAACAGTTTCATTTGCCCCAATCCCATTCCCCCCCCCCCCACCCTTATTTTGTTTTTTTTCGAGACAGGGTTTCTCTGTGTAGCCCTGGCTGTTCTGGAACTCACTCTGTAGACCAGGCTGGCCTCGACTCAGAAATCCGTCTGTCTCTGCCTCCCAAGTGCTGGGATCAAAGGCATGCACCACCACTGCCCAGCCCAATCCCCCTTTTCTCTCAAGAAGTTACTAGAACTAACAAGACTACCTCTTAAAATCTACATGTGCAGCCATTACTGATGGTCCATACTGAGCAAAAGAAGGGTCAGGGGAATTTCTTTTTCAAATATTCTCTTTTATAGTCACATATTTCTGAACATGTAGAAATACACATCTATTTTGGTTTCAGCCAATAGGTCTATAAAAGGTTGAGGTGCAACTTGAGAGACATGTAAGGCTGGAAAAAAATCATATAACTAATGATTTGTGGTTGGTATTTAGGTCACTTTGGGCTCATCTGGCACCAGAAGCCATTATTTTTGTTTGTTTTTTGTTTTTTCAAGACAGGGTTTCTCTGTGTAGCCCTGGCTGTCCTGGAACTCACTTTGCAGACCAGGCTAGCCTCGAACTCAAAAATCTGCCTGCTTCTACCTCCCAAGTGCTAGCATTAAAGGTGTGCGTGTGACCACTGCCCAGCTACCAGCAGCCATTGTTACTGGGGTCATTAGAGACCCTGGAACTTACCAGTCCCAACAAGCCGCTTAACCACTTCGCCACTTACTCTCAAGAGGCCAATTTAATAGCAGTTCTGAAAACTCAAAAGATTTATTCAGTGTGGCCACATTTGGGGAGAAGAACAAAGAGTGATCATTGCTGGTCCTAGTCTAGCTTCAGGGTCTTTTTTTTTTTTTTGATATATTCTTTATTTACATTTCAAATGATTTCCCCTTTCCTGGATCCCCCCTCCCCAAAAGTCCCATAAGCCCTCTTCCCTCCCTTTTTCCCCCCATTTACCCCTTCCCACTTTCCTGTTCTGGTATTCCCCTACACTGCTGCACTGAGCCTTTCCAGAACCAGGGGCCACTCCTTCCTTCTTCTTGGACATGATTTAATATGTGGATTATGACTTGGGTATTCCACACTTCTAGGCTAATATCTGCTTATCAGTGAGTGCATACCATGAGTGTTCTTTTGAGACTGGGTTACCTCTTAGGATGATGTTCTCCAGCTCCATCCATTTGTCTAAGAATTTCATGAATTCATTGTTTCTAGTGGCTGAATAGTACTCCATTGTGTATATATACCACATTTTTGTATCTGTTCCTCCATTGAGGGACATCTGGGTTCTTTCCAGCTTCTAGCTATTATAAATAGGGCTGCTATGAACATAGTGGAGCATGTATCCTTATTACATGCTGGGGAATTCTCTGGGTATATGCCCAAGAGTGGTACTGCAGTGTCCTCTGGAAGTGTCTTGCCCAATTTTCTGAGGAATTGCCAGACTGATTTCCAGAATGGTTGTACCAGCTTGCAATCCCACCAGCACTGGAGGAGTGTTCCTCTTTCTCCACATCCTCACCAACACCTGCTGTCTCCTGAGTTCTTAATCTTAGCCATTCTGACTGGTGTGAGGTGAAATCTCAGGGTTGTTTTGATTTGCATTTCCCTAATGACTAATGATGTTGAACATTTCTTAAGGTGCTTCTCAGCCATCCAAAGTTCTTCATGTGAAAATTCTTTGTTTAGCTCTGTACTCCATTTTTTAATAGGTTATTTGGTTTTCTGTGGTCTAAGTTCTTGAGTTCTTTGTATTTATTGGATATTAGCCCTCTGTTGAATGTAGGGTTGGTGAAGATCTTTTCCCAATTTGTTGGTTGCATTTTGTCCTTTTGACTGTTCTTTGCCTTACAGAAACTTTGTAATTTTATGAGGTCCCATTGGTCAATTCTTGATTTTAGAGCATAAGCTATTGGTGTTCTGTTCAGGAACTTTCTCCCTGTGCCCATGTCCTCAGGGTCTTAACATGGGGTTTTAGTTTAAAGGGTTGCATATCTAAGCAGTTCTTACCAGGATGTAGTCCAACATTATCGTCTCTGTTCTAGTACCTCCTGTGCGGTGGTCTGATGACGAGTTGTCTGAAATCATTTCCTAAGAGACATGCTCCTCGTTGGTACTTTTCTTCCTCCTAGACTGAGAACTCTTAGGGGAATTCCAACCTCTTGGGCTCTGTTGTTTCGATTGATAGCCAAAAGAAGGGACCCAATCATCTCTTGAGAATGTCTTCATTCTTGCAGGTAACCTCCAATACCTCACTTGAGGTGGTTGCATGTCTTCTGCTGTTCTGCTGCCTCTGTGCTTTGTTTGTTTTCCAGGAAACTCTTCAGGAACACACTAAAGCACCGTGACAGATGTATGAACTGGAAATACGCAAGAATAATGATCTATGGGATAATTTTTGATTTGAGAAATAGGAGCTTGTGTATCTCCCGATTCTTCAGAAAAACAATTCTTAGTTATATTTTACACTGTTCCTCAGAGTCCTTGATTGTTAAATCAGTAACTTGCTTGAATGCACATGGATTGGCTCTTCCTACAAGTCCCCACTTCTCTTCCTTGGAATCCTTTCACCAGGGAATGGATTATAGCTTTGGTGGATGATCTTGACTGATAATTTAATGAGATCTAGAATCACAATGGAAACAAACTTGGACATATCTGTGAGGCATTGCTTACATTGGATTAATTCTGGTGGGAAGCCTCACCATAAACACTGGCAATACCATACAATGGGCTGTATGAACCCTGTACTGAATAAATGATAAGGAAGTGAGCTAAGCACCAATATTCATCAGTCTCTGCTATCTTAGTGTGGATGTAGCATGCCCAGCTGCCTTCTGCTATCGTTGCTAGCCTTCCCTAACCTTGATGGACTGTGTATCTTTGAACTGTAAGCCAAATGAAGCTTCTCCCTTAGTAGCTTCTTGCCATGTTTTCTGTTAGAGCAATGAGAAAAGTAACTAGTGAAATAGGCAGATCCTTTTTCAGATTTCCTTTTGGGAAACCACAGCTGAAGCTCAGGAAAGAGAGCAGCAAGTGAATGGGGGAGTAACTGCTAGATGGCCCAAGCTAGTCTCTGGCTTGGTGGTTACTGCAATAGTGAATGGAAATAGAGAAAATAAAGTATTAGCAAAATATCAGAGTGGGCAGAAGCTAGGTTTGCTTTTATACATGCTAAGCTGAAGAGACTTGTAGGTGGGTATTTAACAGACAGTTAAAGGAATGAACCCGGAACTTGAAGGGGTCAATGCTCAGGGAAAATTGGCTAGGTTACTGTTGGTACCCAGCTTCTTACACTGTGGACTGCTATTCTATCTGAAGCCTCTTATCTTAACTGAATGTAGCCCTGTGGAAAACTTGGCATCAGTTAAAGGTTTCTGAATGTGCAATGACCAAAGGTTAATTCAAAGGCAAATGTGTAATTAATGTGTTTCTGGGAGTGCTTGCCGATATTGCATTATATAACTTCACTATAGCCTTGGCTCTGAGCACAGAGCAGAGGTGCTTTGTATGGCGCATGCCACTCAAATTACATAACAGCAATAAACTGTAACATCAGTAAACACTGCCTGAAACACTTTGATTCCAATTTGAGATTATTATATTTTTTTGAACTTCAGTGTTTTAGTTTTGTTTCTAACTGTACATAAAAATTGTCTTCTCTTACAGAGATACAATGGTTTATTTGTAGACAACAAAGACCATGTTTTCAATTGTTGTACTACAGCATGTATCGAGGAAGGTATCTTTGGATTGTTTTGCAAAGAATATTTTTAAAAGCTGCTGTATGATAATTAGTTTTTTCTTTTCTTTCTTTCTTTATTAAAGTCCATGAATTTGAAGGAGAGAAGAGAGGGATATATGGGAGAGCTTGGAGGAAGGAAAGGAAGGGCGGAATGTTTTAATTAAATTACAATCTCAAAAATGCTTAAAAGGGGGAAGTGAGTAAACAGAAAAAAAAGTTGCTGTTTGACTTGCTAACTTGAATTTCGTTTAAAAATAATGTTCTGTGAATTTTGGCTTGAGAGTAGCACGGAATTTCCAATAGTTTCTGAAGTAGCCTGGGAATACATTCTTCCATTTAGTGCTGTGTATTTAGGCAAAGCAGCACTCTCGGCATAGATGATTCTAAAATCAAAATAGCAATCAGCTCTACAAAGTGCTGAAGATGCTGTGTGTCTGGCAGTTTCAAATACTCAGTGAAGAGTTATTCTTCCTGTAAAAGTAGATAAGCATGCCTGTCTCATTAGTGCACACATTCACTTTTAGTTTTAACAAATGTGCAAACTGTATGCATATCAAGGAATTGTTTTGAAATAAATTTCAAGTTGGGGGCAGAGGGGTCAGCAGGCAGAGGCAGGAAAATCTCTGAATTTGAGGCCAGCCTGGTTTACAGAGCCAGTTCCAAGACAGGCAGGGCTACACAGAGAAACCCTGTCCTTCCACCATACCCCCATATACATCTCTAATCTTCTTGGACTTACAAATTCCCATCAGAACATCCCCTTAAGCTCTGTTTAGGACCTTCTACATTCTCCCACATTCTTTCTCTAAATGAGTCTCAGAGCCCTAAGAACCAGTTGGTCAAGTTTGTCTCAGAAAGAACCCTGACCTTGGTGTCAGCCTTCCACATTGGTTACTTTTCTCATTGCTACGACACAGTAGCTGATAAAAAGCAATTTTAGGAAGGAGAGATTCATGGTGAGTTATCATTTGAGAAAATAAAGTCCATCATGGTTGGAAAGGCATGATGACAGACATACAAAGCTAGCTGGTCACATCGAAGTTCTAGACAGGAGACAGAGAGGAAAGAGTAAGTGATGTTGGGTAGAAAACCTTAAGATCTGTCCCAACTCTGAAAGGTTCTGCGACCTTCCCAGACAGAGCCATCATTTGGGGACCGAGGATTCATGAATATGTACCTCTGAGGGTCATTTCATATTCAAGCACCTTTTCCATCTCTTTCTCCTTTCCTTTCAGGATTCCAGTTTAGCATACAGGTTGCCAAGTCTATATTCATTAGCAATATTTTCCTATTCTTCTTCAGAGTGGAAAGTGTCTCTGTCTATTTGAGCTGCTATACTATTAAAAATGCCTTAAACTATAACTTAGAAACAGTAGAACTCTATTTTTCACGGTTCTGTAGGTTGGAAAGCCAAGATTTAATTACAAACAGATTTGGTACCCGCAGACAGCTTTTCGATGCATGGCATTTTCTGTGCACCTTCATAACGTGGAAGCAGGCAGGATTCCCTCAGTCTTTTGCAGAAAAAAACAAAGGTCTTATTCCTGTAGACAGACTCCATGACCAGATAATCTCACATAAAACCTACCATTCAATACTCTTATTCCGTGGATTAGATTTCAACACATGAATGGGTCTATTGACTTTTCTTATGCAATCCCTCACCTAGCTAATGAATATTTGATCTCAGATAAAATAGTTTTCAGTAACAGAGTTTCTATTAGGCCTCACTCTCTGCTTTCTATTGTGAGCTAAAATTTGTCCCTGGCTTACTATATGTTGTTAAATTCTCCAGTGGTTTTAGGGTAGCTGTGCTTGAACTTTGGGTCACTATGACAAAATACCACAAGTAACAAATGTGAGAAGGGAAGTTTGTGTTGACTCATAGTTTTGGCAATTTTACTCCACGGAGCCTCTGCCTTACTTTTGGGCTTGATTCAAGTTTGAATATTAGAGTAGGAGCACATAGCAGAACTGGCCTGTTTACCTTATGGTAACTGGGAGCAGTGAGAGGATGGGGTGCTGGGTCCCAAGACCTTCTCAGTGACAGCTTCCAGCAACTTGCCTTTCACTCCTTAGACCTCATGTCTCAAAGGCCGAATGACCTCCCAACAGCAACAGGCTTTTAGAATTGTCTTTGTGCCTCGTGAAACTCTAGACCTTAGCGGCTTATTTTATGTCTTTGTTTGTCAACTTGAGCGTCTGGGTCACCTGGGGAAGAAGGAGGCTTCCTTAAACACACACCTTTGCTCATTCATCCATCTGACTGCTTTCATGTTGCTCAATGAGAAAATACAATGGTTGTGAAAGAGATCATATGACTGGCAGGCTTCAAATATTTACTATCTGGAAAAAAACATCGCCAGCCGTACCTATAAAGAATGACCCACACACCGAGGGCTTGGTTCTTCCTTCTGTCACTTGGCTTTTTCCCAAATGTATTATTGTAGGTAAAAGGAAGTCAGCTTCTACTTACCGAGGCAATGGGATAATAACTCATAAGGCATTTGCAAATCTCTAAGGCCAGGGAGGACCTTGGCAGCAAGGTTTTCAGAGTCTCAGCTTTCACTGCTGTGTGCTGTTTTAGAGAGTTTGCAGTCACTCAATGGGCTTAGATATATTTTTGCCATAGCTCTGTAGGACTCCAGTGGTCAGTGGTCAGCTTTGGCAGTGTCCATGTGGGACCGACTCTGCATGTACACTGAGTCGAAGAATGGTGTGTGTGTGTGTGTGTGTGTGTGTGTGGCTTTTTTTTCTTCATAAATTTTAAAGAATGTTCTAGACAGGGTTAGGGCCTAGGCAGGCTTGTTGCTGAGAACAGAGGTCTGCAGCTCCTACTAGAACCATGCATAATGGGGCCATAAGAGCATGTTTACTTCCTGACTATAGAGTTAGCAGCAGGCACTGCCAGCCAGAGAGAGCTGCAGGGATGAAATCCTACCCCATGAAAGCTGGGGCATCACAGGGATGGGGAGGTAGGGGAGGGTGTGTGTGTGGTGGGGGGAGTGGTTACCTGAGGCTCTGGGGCACCCCACAGTGTATCCAAGATGCAGTACACCAAGGCAAAGGAAATTGTTCTCCTGCATAGTTATTGCTGTTTGAGGACTTTGTTTGAATCATCTGTTCCTTTCTTCTTTCCTGCTTCTCTCTTTGGCATATTCCTGTGCCTGCCCCAGCACTGTAGTTTTGGAAGCAAGTGGCTTGTTCGTTCACAGACTCATAGCTCAAGAGGAATTTGCCCGAGCATAAACCACACCTGGAATCTCACTCAGCATCTATTTGGATGAAACTCTAGACTTTGGACTTTTGAGTTAGTGCTGAACTGAGTTAAAGTTTTGATGCTATTGAGGTAGAGTGAATATATTTGCACGGAGGTAGAACACTAATTTGGGGTATGGAATTAAAATCCCAAGGTGTGAAATGATCTCTTTCAATTCCTGAGCCAGGACCTTGATCTCTGAGGCAATCCTGGTGAGAGGTGTGAGTTTTCAGAGGTTGTGAGGGTTTCTGCTCACTTCAACAGATTAGTGTCATTGTGGTGGGAGGAGATTGGTGATCTAGACAATGGATTGCAGACAGAAGATGAGTCCAGGGTCTCTGTTCTCTCCCGTTTCCCCTGCCTTCCTCTCAAGCTCTGTTGCTCTTCAACTTTCCGCCATGGAATGACTAAGCAAGAAAGCTTTCCTAACTAGCTAGAGGCGGGAACACACAGCCTCAGAATTTTCTAGTTCTGAGAAATGTAAAGCATTTCTACTTGTAAGTCAAGCCATCCATTCATCCATCAGACAGGCCTTGGTATTCTGTCATAGTAGCACAGAACAGATGAAGAGACCAGTAAGCCAGGCATATCGACAGGTGCTTTTTAATATTACCAAATTGCTCAACCAGAAAAGGGTTTAAATTTTTGCTAATGTATCAGCCCCTCCTCATGGGATTAAATACAGAGAATAGTTGACTAAAGACACTGTGCCGCAGAATCAGAATAGTGCGGGACTTTTGCCTAGAACAGGATTGTTCAGAAACAGGAATAATTAGGCTATGCATAGTTATTTTCATGGCTATGTTCTGAAGACCCTCTCACGGATGCTGACAAGAAGTGTCACCTGGGTCCTTCAGAGCAGATGTCTGGGGAGACAGCAGGGAATAGACACAGCCAGCTGCAATTTAGAAGTTTCTGTTGTATGTACCTCACTTGTTTTCTGATCAGGCCTGCCCCAGCTTGAAATGTGCATTAGCCGTCAGCAGGCTAACTAGCCATAGAGGAATTCTCTTTCAAATCAATTTGGTCAGCACTCGGTCCAGTTTCTAAGTAGCATACAGCGTATGAACAAAGCTTCAGGTCTTTTTGTTGTTGGTTGTTTTTGAGATGAAGTCTTGCTGTGTAACCCAGGTTGGCCTCAAATCCATTATTCTCCTGTCAGGTTGGACAATCACAGTTGCACGTCACACATACCTGGCTCCCTAGTTCTGATGTTGCTTTTATTCCCGGGGTCTGGATTGATCTGTGCTGTTGGACTAGTTCTGGTCAGTGGCATAAGAGAGGAGGCTAGAAATAAGTAGGAGGGCATCTGTGGCCTTGTGGGTAGATCCTTTGTAAAAATCATCTTTTAGTTTTTGAGATTATATCATTTCTTCTTTCCTAATCCTTCCTACTAAACTTCCCATATTCCTCTTCCCCTCTTTCAAATTCATGACATTTTTTTTAAAAAAATTGAGTGTTTCATACATATATGTATAAGCATATAGATATACATTCCTAAATACATAAATATAATCTGCTCAGTCTTATGATGTTACTTGTGTGTACGTTGTCAGGTATTGGATAATCAATTAGTGTGCTCTTTCTAAGAGATGACTATCTCTCTAAGTAGGTCGACCTTAACAGTATGTTTGCTCTGGAAAGGGAAGTGGGGTGTATATAATTAAGGGCATCTGAGCAAAAGTCCAGGTTTACCAGACTGAACAAAGATGGCTGGGTCAGAGACAGGGTGCCATTTGTTTTAGGATCAGGTCTGGATTGGGCATATCACAAAGCAGATGAGGGACAAAGATTAACTACACACTCAGCCACTGGGGGTTACCTCGATGTCATCATTGTTATGTGTCTTATTTGATACTTGGAATCTGTGTTGAAGTTGCTGAATGTGACCAGACTAGTCTATGATTGATAAGAAAACAGGTTCAGAACACGTGTCTGTGTTGGTCAACTGCTAGATGACACACTTCTATACCCTTTATAACAGTGTTCCCACTTCCTGTATCCCTGTCATAACAGTATCCTCACTTCCTGTATCTCTCTCATATCAGTGTCCTCACTTTCTGTATCTCTGTCATAGCATTGTCCTCTCTTCCTGTAGCTCTGTTATAAGTGTTCTCACTTCCTGTAGCTCTGTTATAAGTGTCCCCACTTCCTGTAGCTCTGTCAGAAGTGTCCCCACTTCCCAGAGATCTATTAAATTAAGTGATATTGTTTTATTTTATAGTGAAGATAACTAAAGACTAACTAAGATGACTAACTCAGGTTAATAAGTGACAGAAGGGGCTTTGAATTCAAAGTTTAAACACTGCTTACTCTTGTATCTGAAGTTCCTCCCATAAGGGACAGTCAATAAATACCACCAAAAGAGGCATTCACCATGAAGCTTATAATGTAGACACATACCCATCTGCAGATCTGCTTCTGTCTAGGAACTCTGGTCAATGTAAATCTCTTCCGCTTTAGTTCAAGGAATTTCCAGACCATTTAATTCAAAATAACTGATGTGTCTGTGCATATATATTGTGTGCTCATGCACATACATATGTGCACTTGTTAGCTACTGAATTGGGCCTTTGACATGCCAGAAAAGCATTCTACCACAGAAATATATCCTTAGCCAAGAGGAAGTCTAGGCTGAAGCATGTTCCTTAGCTGATTTCAGAATCTGTGGCACAGCAGTGCCCAGTACAGTTTTCCCATGCATTAACTAATTCAAGGATGAACCATCAACTTCATTGCATCTTTGAGATTTTTTAATTAAATTTTTCTTTCTGTGTCACATTGATTCCTCTCATGGATGATTTCCCCTAGAGACAGGGTCACACTGAGTTATAGTTTAATATGTCACCAATTTCCAGAATCTTGCAGCCTTACGGGGATTATTGTTAGTTTGTCTAGCATGAGTAGGATTAAAAAAGTTAAACTATTTTTGGACTGGGCATGGTCATCACACCCGTCTGTAATCCTAGCGAGTGAGAGGCTAAGGCAGGCTACGAAGGCTACTTGGGCTGTTTAGTAGAACCCTGTCTCAAAAAACATGAATAAATAGGTAAATAATTTTAAATTGCACAGTTGCTAGTGGCAATGTTAAGTAGGTATCTGGACAAAAGTTCTCCTGTTCAGTATTGCTGTAATTCAGATCTGAGGATGAAGACCTAGAGGGGACTGAAGAAATTAAAAGGGGGGAGAAACAAGACTAAATGTATTTTGTTCTATCAAGCCAGTGAAAAAAGAAATTAAAGTGATATATACATACACATATACAAACACATACATAGGTGCTAAGTTCATTAAATGTGCCCATGCCTCAGAAATGTTACTTGATGTCCTCACTCCATTCAATCTGACCTAGTCCTTTAAAGCAAGTTAATAATTCTCAGCTTCTGTTGCATTTTATTTGTGTGTGTGTGCATGTATGTGCATGTGCTTGCAGGTTTATATATGTAAAGCATGTATGTGCACATGTGCGCAGGAATGCATGTCTGTGACAGCAGGTAGCAGAGGGTATGTAAGGCATATTTCCCATCACTCCCCACATTATTCCTCTGAAGCAGGGTCTCTCACTAAGCATGGGACTTGTGTGTTTCAGCTAAGAGGGCAGCCAGTAGGCCCCAGGAACCCCTTCTCTGCCTTTCTTGGTGCTGGGGTTGTAGCTGTGCGTAGGATCATACCCTTGCTTGTTAGGTAGGTCCTGGGATCTGAACTCCAGTCCTCATGCTTGGGTAGAAGTGTTTTCAATTGCTCATTCATCTCTCCAGCCTTTAAGTAGTTTTTAATTGACATGTAGTATAAACTCTAGACTCTTTCTTTGTATTTCAAAGTCTTCTCGATTTTGTATAATTGTAACACATGGTTCTCCCATTGTGCTATATAACATTAGAACTATATCCCACACCCCAGTGTGGATAACCATTATCCATTTTCTATACCCTTCTTCTGTAGCTTCTAGTGACCTCTGTTATCTACCTCCCACAACTATGCCATCAACTTCAGTTTTCATGAATGAGTGAGAACAGAGAACATGTGCTCCTGACCCTGGTACGTCTCAGCGGCGTTTACTCGGATTAATTTTCCTGCTCTTCTGGGAACTGTTTGCACCAGGAGCTGGCTCTTCTCTTATCTTTTGAGTGACACTCATCTTCCTGCCTTTTAGTGGGCACCGAGGAGATGGATAGATGGACAAATGAGTAGGTGAAGTGTGAACCATCTGGTGCTGGACTTTCTGGTTTGAAGAACAAAGCCTGGTAGCATCTCTCTTGCTCTCTCTGTACTCTGCCCCCATTTTAACAGTCCAGGGTTGTTCTTCTCGGTGTGGGTGGAGTCAGCCTCTGTTCTCCCTGTATCAGATCACCGTGGAAAGGACTGAAGAACTTGAGCATCACTGAGGACTTTTCTGTACTTTGTATTTTCTCTACTCTGGGCTCTGTATGTTCTTTACAGTTTTAATTGCTCATCACTTTAGGTTTTAGGAAACGAGACTGCTTATAGATGGGTGAAATTCAATGAAATTATCTGTCACTTAACTCAGCCCCCGTGGTACCAGTGAAGATATATCCAAATCATAAATATTTCACCATTAATTTAGGTTTATGGTCTCACAAACAGCTCTGAACCTATGGTGGATACAAACCTACGGATTGTAGACTGAACCCCCAGCTTCTTAGCTCTCTGTTGGGCCCGCTCTGAGGTGTGTCCTATTTCCCCAGCAGAATTACATTCATATTAGGATTGTTTAAATGCATCCCTATTTTTTTGTTTTTCAAGAGCAATTCCACATGAGAAGCAGTTCTTTGGCTTGTGGTTCTGTCTTCTCTGGTGTGTGACCGAAAGACCCATTTCTGCTCTCTAATTTAATTTGGATCCTATCTCCTGACCTTGGCTGTTGGAACCAGAGCAAATGTTTTCCCACAGTGTGACTCTGTGTAGGCAGTGTTGACAGTGTCAGGGCAGCGTCTAGACCTAGTGCTGGCTGTAGAGCAGATCCTAGCTTCTGTTTGACAAATTCAACAAAAAACCTGCGTCCCAGCGTCTACTGCGTTCAAAACAGAGACAGCTCAGATTGTATTACCTGTTACTGTTCACAAGCAAACAGCAGGACTACTATTTAAAAGGGAAGAAGATGTGACTTCCACGAGGTGAGGCTTCTGCTTTATAGACAAGGGCAGGTGAACGCATAAAAATGGTGCAGAAGTGATATGGGAAACAAACAAACAAACAAACAAGCCTCTTAGTCTCCAAGGAACAGTGATCTATGAAGACCTGTACCCATTCTCCCATTGCTCTTTCAGTGGCTAATTGATTCTTTTAAATTGCGATTCTTCTGCCTCAGTCTCCTGTGTGCTGGGCTTTCAAATGTGCAATCACCATGTCTGGACCCCAGATGTTTCTTGAGCCTGTACCACATGCAGATGCTGTCGCAGTTGGTGGGGACAAAGTGAGTGACGCGCAGATGCAGCTTCCTTATGGAGCCGGAACAACTGCAAGGAAGATTTGAAATACAGCGAATGAGTCATGGCACAGGGCACCAGACCATGTTGAACGTGATTGAAAAGAGGAAAAAGCAGAGTAGAAGATGGAGTGAGGCTGGCTGGATAGTCAGGACACAGTATTAAATGATTACACATATTATTAAATGATTAAACATATCAAATGTTAGGATATTAAATTTAGAGTGATTACATAGGTTGCCTTCCTTGAGAGATTTGGGCAAGGATCCATCCAGGTGGCTTTCTGAGGAGACCATTACAGAGATAGCCCATTGTGAGAGAGCCACTGGAGAGGTCAGAAATTATTAAGGATGCCACCTGCAGAAGGGGAATGGCTGGGGCAGGGGACGGTGACGGGACACAACCCAGAGTTGGACAAGGCCTGGGAGCCAAACAGGAGGCAGTGCTCCTCCCTGGTCTCCGCATCAGCTGCGCTGCCAGGCTCCTACCCTGCTTGCTTGCTGTCCTGACTCCTTCGCTGGTGAACCGTGATGAGGAAGCAGGAGTTGAATAAGCCTTTTTGTCCTCAAGCTTCTTTGGCCGTGGTTTCATCCCAGCACTAGACACCCTAACTAAGATGCCTGTACTTCTTGGGATTATCTCTGAATTAAGTAGATGAACTTTCCCCCACACAGTATTGAGGAAGGGGCAAGGAACAGGCTTCAAACACCAGGTAATCATAAATTTCATCTATTGCTTAATTACATTTTAAAAAATAAATTTACAGAATGGTTTAATAAAAGCTAGTGTCTTCAGTGTTTTCCAGCAAGAATTTGACAATGGAGTGTGCGTGCGTGCGTGCGTGCGTGCGTGCGTGCGTGCGTGCATGGCTA
The DNA here is from genome assembly GCF_947179515.1 of Apodemus sylvaticus. Lineage (NCBI taxonomy): Eukaryota > Metazoa > Chordata > Mammalia > Rodentia > Muridae > Apodemus > Apodemus sylvaticus. Next base: position 51,199,929 of record NC_067478.1, read on the forward strand.
CCCTCTTCATGGGCACGCACCTATTATTTCCGTGGCTCAGTGATCTTTTTGAATTTATGCAGGACTCATAATCTTAATGTGATTTGGAAAACACTGCTTCTGTGAATAGACATATAATAACTATTTTTAGTTTTGTGCCCAAGATATGTACATTAAAATTTCCTTATTGCTTTTATGACTAGAAATTATTAAGACAGGTGGGCAAGTCAAGAAATGCAGAAAGTAGTTCTCGAGCATGATGATCCATATTTAATGTGTAAAAGTTAAGTGAATATTTAAAATAAGCAGTACCATATGTCAATTAACATACCTAATATTCAAATTTTCACTATTCCCTGTTATTCTACTGCTTTGATCTTATGTTTGCCAAGTATACTAAACCATGCATATAAGGGTGAGATTTCCTTTTGTCCTCGACTCAGTTTGGCTTAGTATGGCCGTCCAAGGGGATGTATGCACCAGCACTGGTGGAACTCAGGTGTCATGTGAAGAAGTAAACCAGACCAAAAGATTGTGCTCCCCGTGATTTCTGTTGAGTCCACTCTAAAATGGGAAAAGCTATAGAATGAAAACAGATCTTGGGTTGCCCATCTGCACAGGGGACACAGAGGGGACTGCTGGGTGCACAGGGGCAGGGAAGGAGTTTATGAGAAAGTGTTCAGTCGTTTACTGCCGCTGTGGCTAAACAACCTTCCTAACTTGTGGGGCTGTTTACTTGAATCAGTCAGCATTTCTGTTTCTGCTGGTAGAGCGCGTGAGCTTTAGATTTCTTAGAAGCAAGCACTTTTGTTATATATAAGATCTGGGGTAAAGATTCTAAGAGATTACATCTCATATGACAGCCCTGTAGAAGCTGATGGCCCCCTAGCCCCCCTTTGGTCTTTATCATCTTTGTGGTTTCCACTTTGTTCTGCTTCTTATGGCTTGTTATCTAACTTAAATCGTGTTTGTTTGCCTGGTTAAAATGTGGTTTCCTTGCAGGAAACAGACTCAACTAAATACATTAACTGAACCTCCCAGAATTACCCAATTGCACTTAGGGCAGAGGGTTTAAGACAGAAGAATACAAGTTTTCTCAAGGTTGGGCGTAAACTACCTTTCAGTAAAACCTTGGCATGTGTTCTGTGCATTCAGAGGGCATGTCAGAACCGGAGCTTCGCATTTTCACGTCTCAATTATGCCCATTCATCATCGTCTTGGCAGACTGGCTGGATTTCTCAAGCACATGACATTCTCCTCCGACTTCATGTATGTGACTACGATGTAAGTGACTAGCCATCAACCATGATTCTCTTCTCTAGTCTATTTCACATGAATTTTTAAACAGAGGATTATGAAAATGTGGGGTTCAAAACATCTTAGACTTTTGAGGTTCAAACTGTACTCAGTCAGTCAGCACCAAAATCACCTGAAAGTGTGGGAGACAGGCAAAGGAAACCTTGGCTTCAATACGAGAACTACACCAGAACACATATGTTGTATTACATTTTATTTATTTGTTGTGTGTGCATGTATGTTTGTGTGTGGGTGTGCCCATGCCATGACACCTATGTGGAGGTCAGAGGGTAACTTGAGGAAGTCTCTCCTTGTACCTTGTCCGGGGTGATAAACTCAGGGCATCAGGCTTGGTAGCAGTTGCCATCAGCAGCTGAGTCATGTCATGGCCCTGAATACATGTTTTTAAATAGCAGGTCCTCATCCCTCGCCATGCTTCTTATATACATTAAACATGAGGCACACTGAGGTCATGCATCCCTTAAGTCCTTATGGGACATGAGCTGTGTGATCTTCACCATACTTCTTGCAGGAGTGGAGACCTGCTCCTCCCTGCGTATTCCTGATGTCCTGATGTTTTCGTTCAGAGGGACTGACCTACGTAAATGGCTTAAGTCTCTCAAATGTGGGCATCTGTCACTTTAAACAGTCATTGATCTTATTCCCAATAATCAAAACTTCAGGACTTGCTATTTTTAATTTCTTCCTGTCCTAACTCAAGGTTGTCATGGTTACCCTAAGATTTCTGCTGCACTCTATTTACGTTGAGGTCATCTTTGTAAGTTCATTAAAACAAAACAAAACCCTTTTTAAATAATCAGGTTTGGAGTATTTAGGATTCAAAACTTTACAAATTTAAAAGATATTCTCTATTCTATAATATTCTAAGTAGACTATGGGACATTACCTTTAAATAAACATCAATATTTTTTATTCCTGTAACAAACATTTATGTTTATATGTACATAAATATAATTATTAGATAAAAATATATAATGTATATTTAAACAACTGTCTTTAAGTTGCATCAAGTGTGTATCATAAAATTGGTCACAAGAGTTTACAAAATCTTGAAATTATAGATGAAGAAAAGGGGATCTGTCTAAAATGAGTAGAAAATTAGCAATGTTTAGTTCATGTTTTATCTGCAGGTAGTAAGGGCTTTGCAAAACTCAGTGCTTAATCAAAGCTCAGACTTCCCCACATGGTTGTTTTATAACTTCTGTAATATTTAACAATTTGACATAGCTAGAATGTCATGCAAGACTGGGGTTCTGTCAGGACGCAGGTGTAACGACTGTTCTGCCTCTTTGTACCCAGCTTCATCCCTTCATCCATGTCAGTTCTTAGCACTCTCTTCTTCCTCCTCTTCTTCTTCTTCTTCTTCTTCTTCTTCTTCTTCTTCTTCTTCTTCTTCTTCTTCTTCTTCTTCTTCCTCTTCCTCTTCCTCCTCCTCTTCCTCCTTCTCCTCCTCTTCCTCCTCCTCCTCTTCTTCCTCCTCCTCCTCTTCCTCCTCCTCCTCTTCCTCCTTCTCTTCCTCCTCTTTCTTCTTCTTCCTCTTCTTCCTCTTCTTCCTCCTCCTCTTCTTCCTCTTCTTCTTCCTCCTCCTCCTCATTCTCCTCCTCCTTCTTCTTTTTTCCAAGACAGGGTTTCTCTGTATAGCCCTGGCTGTCCTGGAACTCACTCTGTAGACCAGGCTGGTCTCGAACTCAAAAATCCACCTGCCTCTGCCTCCCAAGTGCTGAGATTAAAGGTGTGTGCCATCACCACCCGGTTGCACCCTTTTCTTTTTAAAAGAGCCTAATTTTGTCCAGAATGAGAAACTGAAAAAAACTATTTACTTTATCAGATCATCATGCAGTTAGAGATCATGTGACGCACGGAGCTCCATGAGACAGTGGACAAACACTTTCCTAACACTCGCAGAGCCTTGCCTATCTCCCCTTTTCTACTTGGCAGGAATACAGACTGAATGCCAAAGAGGTAGTAGCTATCTTTGCACAAAGAAGAGAAAAGCATGGATATTCACCTTATTCTAAGCCTCATTTTGATGATGGTGGATGCAAAAACCAGAAGTGGCCTGTTGGAATCCATCAGCTTTGGAGATAGCCCCAGATGTCTTATTCTTAATACACAGAGAGAACTTGCACTTTAAGCTTTGGTCTTAGAGTGTCTGTTACTTGTAGCTAAACATATCCCTGAATATTATTCTAAGTTATAACCCTTCTCCCTCTTATTTTTATGTCAGCTTACTGGATTTACATCACTTCTGAACATAAGTGTAGCTCGGTAATATACTCATTGCTCCTATTAAGTAGAAATGTCTCTGATTTCCAAGGTTACCTTTCGTCCACAAGGCAGGGGCCTCCTTTCATTACCCATGCTTCCATCTGCTGCTCCTGTGTTCCTCTCCTTGCCCTGAACACATGCATGCTCACCTGGGCAGAGTGGTGCAGCCATTCTTCCAAGTCCCTGTGAAAAAGAAAACCTCTAGGAACTGATCAGAAAAGCTTATAATGAAAAGCTTTTTAAAGCTTTATAAGCTTTATAAAGAAAAACTTATAAAGCTTATAATTGTTTAAAAATAGTTCAAAATTATTGCTGGAGAGTCGCATTTACTCCTGGCACATTTTTTTTTTTCTCTGACAGTATCAAGAGCAAAGCTTGTAATCATTGAGCTCAGTTCCATTCGGGTTCGATCAGTGCCTTAATTCAATCAGTTCCATTTCAAGTTTGCTTATTCTTTTTATCCAAGTGTTTGCACACTGCTGTGAACCCCCTTCTTTCTTCCAGCTGAATTTGATGCAATCCTTGTCCTACGGTGTGTAGTTTCACCTCGTATGACCTCTTTTACCTGTGTGCCTTGTGGCCTACTTCTTGGTCTTTTTTTCTTTTTCTGGGGACACATCTCTGGGACTCCTCATAACCGTGTGCTCATTTGGCTTCGGCTTCTAGAAGATTCGTTATGAGTTGGTTTTGGCTGAGTAAGCTGGGCTTTCATGCTGTTCACTGGTCCCTCTATAAATACTACCTTTGTCCCCTGGCTTGAGGATTTCATAACACGGAGAGACCGAAGAGAAGGCCTCCCAGTGACACCAATGCACTGATTCAGCTGCCAGCTCTGTGCTCTTGAGGTTACGTCCCCTCTGCCCTAGGGTAAGCCACGGCTTCCATGCCAGTCAGCAGCTGACGGGCAGGAGAGTTTCTGCTGACACAAACCCTCCTAGCTTCTTGCTGCCAGGAACTTTAGATCCCATCTCCTGAGGTCTGTCCTTTAGGCCCTGTGAATTTACTCTGGCCTGCCACCTCATGACATCTGCACTGTTGATTTTTATTGCCTGCTGTGTAGGCCCTCTACAGTATATATACACTGCTGTTTGTCAATTATATATGTTTGGAAGGTAGGTTCTCATATCAGCAGAATCTGATTTATTCTTTTGGATGTGTCTCATCCAATATATTTCAGTTCATTTTATGTAAGATCAGTACAATAAATGTGGCAGCTAATAGCACACTTCTTGAGTATTTATTATATGTGACAAAGATTTTATATTTAACAACACTTCTTGAGTATTTATTCTGTGATCATATTTTATAAACGTAACTCATTTTTCATTTCTCTCTCCATGATCACTCGCTCTTACTAACCTACTATGTAGCTGTCCTAGAACATAGAATATAGGCCAATTCTGCTCCTAGGTATGTGTTCATAAGGACTGAAAACGTGAGCCCCCAAATTTATACAACTCAAATTTCTATCAACCAACAGAATGTCACTCACTCAGTAATAAATCCCAACACATACTTGAGCCAGTCAAATCTTATGTAAATCAAAGAAACCAGACGCAACACTCACATACACATTTTTACAAATAACAGATGAGGTAAGAACAGACAAATCCATAGAGACAGAGACTCAATGTGAGGGGCTCCTTTTGCTTTCCTAATGTCCCAGACAACTTTCCAGAGCCTCTCGTTCTGCCTCTAGTATGATAACTATCTTCATTTTATAGATGAGAAAGCCAAGACATGCAAGATCAAGTCCTTTGATTAACACTTGCTTGGAAAGATTCCTGGGAAGTCCCTAGGAGGAAGCTGTGTCTCATTCTGAGATCTGTCCGTGATCCTAGTTCACAAGGTGCTCTCCTCCTCAACGTCATGATCTAGAGCAGGGCTCCCCAGCCAGTGTCCACAGGTAGAGCTCAGCCCCAAGACACAGTCTATATAACCCAGTGTTACTCTGCATTGATCAAAAAAACTGAATTTGTTGACAATGCTGCAACCTTATACCACTTCATTAGCTATAGTCAGAACACTGGGTCCAGACTTTTTATCTCCATGGCAACCATTTGATGAGGGGAGTAACCGGTGAACCTGGAACACTTTGTCCAGGTTCCAGCAGGCTTTCTGTTGGCATTTTAAGTCATAATACCAGGGCTGTCATTTAGTGGTAATTTTTTTTATAGTACACTTAACCAAAAAAAAATTCACTATTTCTTGCAACGTGTCTTTAGAAAAGAACAAAGGAGAATAAAGATTATACATGTGCAATTAGAGCGAATAATGATTTCTAAGTAAAAGTAATATTTTGTTTCTTTCCAAATAACTAGACTGGTTAGCTCACTTCTTTGTTGTCTCCTGTGGATAGGGAATTTTGGATATCTATTAGAGTCAGCAACGAAGACGCCGTGGATGAGTTAGAACCTTATTGAATCACTGCTTCATCTGGGAAATCAGAGTATAAAACTGCCTAATGTAGAAATGCAAGGCAGTGAGTGATGTAGGAGCAGAACGTTACTGTGTGAACCAAAGAGTGTTATAAAAAGGTAATATATTCTCTGGGTCCATCCCCAGTTTCATATGTCAAGATTGTAATCTTGAAGATAATCAGCACCTTTTGGAGATGATTAGGCCACAAAACTGAAAGATTAATCTGTTCACGCATGATGACAAACAACCTTTTGTTCCTTTTAAGATAATCTTTCTGTTATTTGATGTAATTCCTTGGAAAAGGGCTTAAGACATTGTAGTTTTTTCATAAGCAGCTTCCTGTCACATGTGGGTATTTAGGGGAGCCCCTTTTTATGATGAAGGAGAAACAATAATTTAGAAAGACCCTGACATTGAGACTGTTTATGAAAACGCCAAAGAATTATATTTTGAGGGGTATTGTTTTATGAGACCCAGCATGTTCATGGGGAGACACTTACTGACAAGGGGCATGAGAGAGCATGCCTAGAAGAGAAGAGGAGACATACTCTGTCTGGAATTGAATGGTAATGCAATGTGCACAGAAACCACCCCACTCCACATCAGCACTTGTGGTATGGCTTTTGTTCATGTTTCTATTGTGGGGATTCACAAAATTGTACCCTAAAGTGCGCATTCAGGCATGTTAGGTTGGAGGAGCAGCCCTTGAGTCCTGTGCCCTGTGTCCCAGCTCTCCCGCAGGTGCAGGAAAGGACTTACTTTGCCTTAAGACCAGACCCACGAAAGATCACAGCTGCCTTCTGTTCTCATGAAGGAAGCTCATAGTCTATCAAAGTGCATCCACACGGGTGGACTCTGTCCCAAGATAACATCTGTCTTTCTGTCATTCAGATTCCAGAGAATCACTTTGTAATCTCATCTCTGTCTCCAAGCCACCCATTTCCTTGAGAATCATTTACTATCCCTCTAAATTGCCTCGATTTCCACCAGATTTTTTTTTTCCTGAATGGAGAGGAGGATTCAGGCAGCCAAGCTTCCCTGGGTTAGTGGGGAATCACACTCCTGAGCCTTACTGAGATAACTCATTGGCTCAGTGGAGCACACTCCCATGACTGCTCCCCTGCACATTAGCAAACTGCTGTATCATTTCCTCTAACAGTCTATGTGTTGTCAGTTTATGTCACTCGGCATTCTGAGGTCAAAGACAGGGGGAGTTTCCTTTACCATTATACCACCTAAATAATAAAAAAGGCAATTAAAGCAGCTGAGTAGTGACATCTGTGTGTGCCCTGTCAAGCTTTACCTGCTCTCTCTCTCTCTCTCTCTCTCTCTCTCTCTCTCTCTTTCTTCTTTTTCTCTTTCAAGAATCCTTGCGTTGTTTTGCTTATGGCCCTGGGAATTGAACCCGGGACCTACCACATGCTAGGCAAGTGCTCTGTCACTGAACTACATCCTGAGTCCTTAATTTTTAGATAGCATCTCACTCAGTTACCAAAGGCTGGCCTTGAGGTCAGTCCTAGCCAAGCAGGTCTTGAAGTTATGATCTTCCTGCATCCATCTTCTGGGTAGCTGGGATTATAGGCTTGCCCCATCAGATCCAGCTTGTAAAAGTTTTCCTGTAAGAAAATGTGTGTAAGCACTATATCAATATCAATATCAATGCTGGGGGTGTGGATGGTTTATGGTGTTTGGGGTATTAACAGTCACCCTTCACAGATCTTGTTCAGTGTACACATATTTCATTTTTCTGTCCTCATCATGCATCCTCAGCACTATGACTAAGGATATAGCCAGGTATGACTGAGTCAGATAGCACGCCTTTCAGGAGCTGATATTAGGCTTTGTCTTTACATCTGGAACTTCTGAGCTTTAGCCAGGTGCAGCCTAGGGTTGTCACAGTGAGTCAGCAAGAGCTAAAGTGCTTCGTGTGAACCAGAAGCACATTCCCACTGGAAGGAAACGGATCACTCCTGCTGTAGGTTTGACTAGCTCCCTTTGTTGTTAGATCGATCCAGAAGACCACCTGATACACACACAGTAACTAGAACATGCATTCCCTGGATTGGCAATGTTTTCCTAACAGGCGGTTGGCCATGGTGATAGGTAGGCATGGGAAAAAAGTGCAGTGGTTGGTTCTTAATCACTTGCTTTGAGATAATTTAAGGAAAGTGTGCATGTAGAGGGTAATGCTGATTTCTCTTCTTTTGCTGAAGTATTCTTCACAATGGACCTGCAGCTCCCCTCCCTCTGCAGACTCTGGTGCCTGTGGGTCCCTCTGCAGTGCACTTCAGTGCAGTGACTTCAGTCATGACACTCTTAATGCCTTGTAGCTCCTTGGCTTTCCAAACCCACTCAAAAACTTACACTACCAAAGAAACGCTTCTCAAATGTTCCCCACTTCAATAGTCCTCTCGGGATTTATGTAAACTTTATATGTTCCCAAAGACTTTTTTTTTTCATGCATTCTCCCCACACCCAAGCACATAAGCTCCCCCAAATGGTGAATAGTATTTAAGTATTGATTGAAATGACTTATGATTAAAAATGAAATATTTACTTCCGTCAGCTGAGTAAATATTTAATTTGCTTAAGCATGATTATAGGCAGAGTCGTTTCCTGACTTCAGGGAACTGTTGTCTGTTGATAACTTGTTCCTCTCGGTTTTTCTTTCCTACCTAGCTCAGATATAGTTTATGAGGTCTGTGAAATTAAATAAGGCATCACAGCTCTACTTAAAATAAGGAAAACAAAACCCAAGTTTCTACAGCTAACACAGAACACTCGCTCATAACTGCCAAAATTCACGGCGTTTCCTATGGGAAATAATCATCTCAATGCAATTCTGAGAGGTCTAGCTAGATCATGCAAGTAAAATGATACACGGAGACAGCAATTAGCACAGTAGGGTATTTTATACATCTTTATACCACTAGCTATAGACCAGGATCCCATCACCATCTCCAGGAATTTGATTAGTTTGCTAGCATGGCTCATAGAACTTATGCTTACTGGTTTATTGTAAAGAATACAGAAAAAGACCCAGATGAAAGTGGAACATAGGACAAAGTATATGGAGAGAGAGATGGCGCTTCTCCGTGTTCTCTGGCTGGGTCTGCAATGTGTGTGTGTGTGTGTGTGTGTGTGTGTGTGTGTGCATGTTCATATGTCCATGTGTGCATTTAGAAGCCAGAGTCTGACCTCAGATGTCTTCCTCAATCACTGTCCACATTAATTTTTTGAGGCAGGCTCTTTCTTATTGACCCTAGAACTCGATGTTTGTTTAAACCGGCTAGCCGGTGAGCTCTGAGCATTCTCCTGCCTCTGTCTTGTTCACATGCCTTGTTACGTAAGCGCTGAGGCTCAGAACTCAGGTCCTTGAGCTCCAGAAGCAGACCCTGTTCACTCAGTCGTCTCTATGGCTTCTCTGGATTTTCATTGACCCGGTTGATCAAGTCATCTGCTGCTCTAAGAGCTTAGCCTGCAGCACCTCTCCTTTCCATGGAGGAAGAGGCTAGGGCCCAGAACCGAAAGTTCCAACTCTCTAATCATACTTAAGTCTTCCCAGTACCCACCCTTCCTCATTCTAATCGCATCTAAGAGCTCTTAGCCACCAGCCATCTCAGCACACAAAAGGATTTCGTCACTCCATAGATCCCCAAAACACTTAGGAGTTGAATGTCAGGAAGCAGGAAGGAAAAATGAGTACATATGATAATATCACAACCACAGACATCTCACCATAAATCCCAGGTACTCGTGTGTGTGTGTGTGTGTGTGTGTGTGTGTTTCTTTTCTTTTTTCCAACTTGACACAAACTATGGTCAGTTGGGAAGAGGTATATCCAATTGAGAAAATTCTTCTATCAAATTAATCTGTAGGCGAGTCTGTGGGGGCATTTTCTTGATTAATGATTGATAATTAATAGATGGTTCTGGGTTGTCTATGAAAGCAGGTTAAATGTGGAATAAAGAACAAACCAGTAAGCAGTATCTTTTCATGGACTCTGCTTCAGTTCCTGCCTTTAAGTCCTGCCCTGGCTTCTCTCTATGATGAACTACAAGGTAAGGTAATGTCCCTACAACCCAAGATGCTTTGGTCTTGGTGTAATGTCACAGCAATACAAAGTAAACTAAGATACCTACCAGGCAGAATGCTTATAAAGCAGTGGGTGAGGTTACCTAAGAGAGAAGGAGCTGAGAACTTCCCCAGTGCCAGTCTGCCGGGGTGGAAGTTCAGGCTCCATAGTCTAGCAATGTGGTAGCACCAAGTTCTCTTTGCCTCAGTTTCTCTGTGGGAAAATGGGGATGGTCACCATACTGTCCTTCTCTGCTGCTATGAAGGATAAAAGGCATGGTGTTCAGAGCAAGTGCTGTCTAAGCACCGCCATAGAGGCGGCTACTGCCATCTTTAGAGTTTGCCTTGAAGTTTAACATTAACTATATATTGTGACTATAGATTCTTGATAATGGGTTACAAGGAGTGCGTTCTGGAATGTTGGAATCACAAACCTTCATCATATAGCTTTAACTACTGAGGCAAAGCAAACTCCTAAAGGGTTGAAGGACAGTGAACCCGGATACTGCTGTAACTCTGCCATCTGGGGGGAGAGGGTGGGGTGGGAGTGGACTGAGGAACTCCTTAAATCAAGGCAAGCTACGAGGTGAGACAACTCGTGTGACCTTGACCTGGCACCCTGGCTGCAATACAGTGTGCTGAGAAAAATAAAAAAATGTCTGAATAGAACCTATTGGCTACATAGCAAAATTAAATTTCCTAATTTTGATCATTGCAACATGATTGTTTTTAGAGAATGTACTTACCAGGAAACATACAATGAAGTATTTAGGTTTAAGGTGGTGTAATATCTACAACATACTCTGACATGATCTAAGGGAAAGAAGGTGTGTGTATGTGTGTGTGTGTATGTGTACATGTGTATATGCATGTATATGTGTGTGCATATGTGTGTGTGCATGTATATGTGTGTGCCTGTGTATGCATATGTATATATGCATGTGTGTGTATGTGCATGCATGTGTGCATATCTGTGTATGTGCATGGAAGTGCAGAAAAAGGTCAGAGACTACAAAAGGGAACTGTGGCAAGATGGTAACTGGTAAAGGGCATGAAAACTTCTTCCTAGCATTTTATTTTACTAATTGTCAATAATTTGAACTTATTTCAAAGGGAAAAGTGGAAAAAGCACACCTTTAGTTTGGACAGTCTGAGGCCTTTGGACATTGTTTGAGAAACTGATGGTGCTCCAGGAATGATGGCCGTCTATCAAATGTGTGATACGTGTGATTCAGGTCAGAGGGTGAATGCTGAGGCGAAAATGTGGGTGATGTGGAGGCTTCATTTCAAATTAAGTGGAGTGGAATTGTGGTTGTGGATGTGCTGATACTTATTAAAAGCAGGCCGTGGATGTTGTGGGCTAACAGTACCCATCTGCCTACTTTAGTGTATGTCGTACATTCTCTCAGTTAAAAATGGCTGAGGGCTTCATTGGGGTTTTGTGAGTATTTTTAATGCTTTCTCAATAGCACATAGCTGGCCAAGAAGCATTGGAAACATTGTTTCATAAATTTATTTTTCTTTATGATGGGGAATACCAAGGCAAATATTTATGCTAATATAGTGTGTTGATAACACCAAAAATTTTACTACACTTTTACATGTATCTTAGGAAACAATATCTTTATCAGTTAGTCCAAAGTTTCATAATAGCTTTATTATGGATTAAAACATTTCCTCAGCTTATAATTCTCAGTCCTCTGTAGCTCTGAGTTACATATATATTTTACTGTAATGGACTTTGTCAAAGTTCTGGAGCTTATGAGATATGCGTGATGGAGAACCTGGAACAATACCCGGAAGCCTGTGGTAGGTAGAAAAAGCAAAGGTCGGGAGTGGAAAGCACTTTTGAAGTTTACAGTGTGGCTGCTTCCTCTGAGATGTAACTCCAGATTTGAATAAAATAGCTTATCAAAGGGAATGGGCATTGTACGTTTGAAATCTTAGAAGCGGTGATGCGACTGGGCAGCAGTCAGCGCTAAGATGAAAACTACGTGACGGAGAGGTGGGGAAGATAGAAAAACGAAGCAGTACATGCGCTGTGGAGAGAGGCAGGACTGGAGGCACAATGGATCGCGATGGCATGGCCGCGAGGACCAGGCAGAGTGGTCTGCACTGCCACATGTCTGGGGCCAGCGTTCTACCTCAGACAGGGTCTCATTATCCGTGGCCCATGCTACCACCAAAGCGCTTGCGCATGTCCGTGGTCTGTGCAGCAGCCTGAAGCCGTGTTGACGTCTGTGGGCAGGTGTATCCGCTGAGATCCGCTTTTATGGGAACGGCCTGCTCTGTCACCTGAGGCCACGGTGATGCCTTCGGTCTGGGCTACCCCCCAGGGGCTTGTCTGGGTCCATGGTCGCGGTCTGTACTGTCACCAGAAACCGTGTGAGGTCCATGATCTGTGCTCCCACTGACTGTGGAGAGCAAGGAAGCTACTTTTGCAGTGAGATCGATGATCGCAGGCGCATAGTTGAGAAAGAGGGACAGGGAAGGCTTCTGTGACAGTCCGTACCCCACTCCCACCCCTCTCAAAAACAGCAATGGCAGCCTAAACAAGAAGCCATTGAAGAGAGCTCTTAAAGAGTGATAAGGGTGCTGAAGTTAGCTATTCACAACTGATGGCTTCTGGTGGGGGTGCAGAGGGAGTGGGGGTGCAGAGGGAGTGGGGGTGCAGAGAGGAATCAGTTCTATATAAGGAACTGAGAGTTTGGCCATGCTCCAGTGTTTATATAGATAACACAAACTGGGCGTTTTAAAATTTAAATTAAAACTTTTTATTTTCTTTTGGGGGGTGATGGACATGGAAGGACTGGGAAGTGTGACTGAGATGCATGATGTGAAATTCCCAAAACAAACAAACAAACAAAAATGCTACATTGAAAAAAGTACCTTAGAAGTTTGTAAAAGAAATTTGCAGAAAACTTGTACAGAAATTCTTCTCATATGCCAGTTCTGAGGAGAGAACTCTGTGGCTGCTATTTGTTTTCTTACAGGATTTCCACATGCTGTGATATTTCCTACTTTGACGACGTTGGGTAAAAATAATAACTTACTTGTATAGAAAGACGTGACTTTGATTCTCAGAACATTCATGTAGCAGGCAGAACAAGAGAGCTGGGTCATTTTTGAAATGTCTTTCAAGCAGACAATGCTTAAACTAGAACAAGTCAAAAGTTAAACATTATAGATTTGCCAAAAAGTCACTTATTTTTTTTTCCTCACCTAGTTCAAAAGTTGGCTCCAAGGTCTCTAAATAGTATAATGTACTCCAAAAAAAAAAGGCCTTTTATTTGATTCATTTACAGTTCTACTTTATGCATAGTGTTTATCTTTTCTTTTTTGCTCATTATAACTTGTTATCAAATTATTTTATCAAGTTAATATATTATAAAACCTCCTAAAGTTTTTCCCCCCTTTATGGAAAATGACTTAGGAACAACCAATCAACTAGTTAAGTTTAGAAACCTATAGCCAAATAGAGATAAAAGTGTGCTACTGCCTTTCTGTTAGCAATTATAGATTTTAACTAATTTATCAGTAGAGTGATTTTAAACTTCTCTACTTAGCATATTAAAGATCCACTGACAGCTGGGGCTGGAGCTCAGTGGCTAGGTAGTGCCTAGCATGTTTGAGGTCCTAGGTCCTACATCCCCAGTGTTGCCAAGGTAGGAAACGTCAGGATGGCATCTCGAAGTAGAAACCAAGGCAGAAACCCAAATCAGGGAATCTGGGAGAAGCTGGGTGCAGTGTGTGAAGGGTGTGCTTGCACTCAGGTAGGTCAAGTCGGTGGTTTAAGAGCAGAAAGTAGGCGGGCGGATTGATCCTTAGGCCAGAGAAAATTCTGTTGAAAAGTCAAGTACCTCCTTTGATGGAGCAGCGCCTTTGTCTAAGGCTGCAACCTTTTGTGCTCTGTAGGAGGAAGCTCCGGCCTCACTCCTCATCTGGCTGGGGCTGTGATTTGTTTTCTGTTTCCTATTCACACTGTTTAGTGGCTCTCTCTCAGTTAGTCCAAAGTTTCATAATAGCTTTATTATGGATGAAAACATTTCCTTAGCTTATAATTCTCAGTCCTTTTTGGCTCTGAGTTACATATATATTTTACTGTAATGGACTTTGTCAAAGTTCTGGAGCTTATGAGAGATGTGTGATGGAGAACCTGGAACAGTACCTGGAAGCCTGTGGTACGTAGAAAAAGCTAAGGTCGCACAGGTGTCAGTCACAGAAGCTAAATATCCTTTTCAGATATGCGCAATGGCTCCACTCAGTAGAAGTCTGGGGTCTGCTCACAGCACGAGTGAGTCCAGAGGCCAAGGCAAGCTCCCTCTCTCCCACTGTCTACTAAATACTGCAGGAAGGCAGGGGTGCAGAGGTGAGGCTTGCCAAGGCTCTCTCTGCCTGTCCTGCCTGCAGGGACCAAGTCGGTGTGATCTAGATCAGCATCATTAGTTTGCAAGGAGAGGAACAAAGTTAAGTAAACAAAGAGTAGCTTCTTGTTTCCAAACACGTTTCACAGAAATCTAGCCACGCCTCCTATAAACCGCTCACACGGGTCACCACCCAGAGCTGCTCTGGTGTTCTGAGTCACCACCCAGAGCTGCTCTGGTGTTCTGAGACCGTTTCAGTATGGCTTTCAAGCATACTTCCCAAGTTGACTTAGAACCATGTGTACATTGTGTATATGAATTTCTTTTTAAAATTAAATCAAACAAACAAATGATAAATAAAGTGAAGACTCTCAATGTCACCAACTTCTGGCCTCCACAGGTGCCCTTACTGGCAAGTGCACACACAAGCATACAACACACACACACACTCACATACACACTCACACATACATATACACATACACCCACACACTCACACCCACACACACATACATCCACACACTCACACACATACATACAAACTCATATACATACACACATACACCCCCACACATTCACACACATACATACATATACACACTCACACACACATGCACACACACACACTCACACACATATACATACACATATACACATATATACCCCACATACTCACAGACACACAGTCATACACACACACACACACACACATGGCACACACATAAACTCATATACACACACCCCTACATTCACACACATACACATATATACACACACACACACTCATATACATACACACATACACATACACCTACACATACATACACACACACATACAAACATATACACACACAAACTCACACACACTCAAACACACATACACACACACATACACACACACACATGCACACATAAACCTTGTTTTAAAAGGAAGTGTTCTTTGTATTTGAGGTGTTGCAAGTTGTTTCATGGTTTTCTATAAAGTTCCTGCAATAAAAGTCGTGTTAATTTATACTCACCGAGTAGAGAAGTGAGCGCATGCCATGAAACTTCTTTTCGTGTAGCTGCAGGTGCAGGGTTGTCAGAATGAGGCTGAAAGGCAAATGCGGAACAAGGTGATAGAATTACAGGTAAGTAGGAGCCACTATTGTCGGGATAGTCAAAGAATTCACTTCCCGTAAGTCTCATTGGCTTCAAGCTATCATGCCTCCTACTTATTCTCTTTTATTCTTTTTCTCTCCTCTTTCCTCCTCCTGTAAGGAAGACAAGAGTCCCACACATGCTAGGCAAGCCCCCCTGCCCCCCCCCATCGATTGATCGATCAGCAAACCCTACCTTCTGAAGCTAAGTGTGGATAGTGAGTGACAGCTCCCCGCGCTCACCAGCAGACCAAGACGACTGAGTCCTTCCATCCTCTGCTCCTGCTGGCTTCAGGCTTTTGCTCTTTCTAAACGTGCTCGTGTGACCCTTGAGCTCAGCCTCTCATTTGAAAGAAGGCACTTGGACAGCCAACGCTATTGCCATAAGTCCCTTGCCTACTACTTTTGTGTGCGGGCTGTTATAGATATGAGGTTATTGTGAGTATGTGGTTACTTGTCAGATTATCAGCTCGTTACACCGACCCGTGGGCTATGAAAGTGGGGATAGGAAGATACTAGGATGAAAAAAGTTTAAATGAGAAAGAGAGAGGGTGACTGGGGAGAAAGGAGGGAGTGGGGGAGGGTTAATAAAATGTGGGTAGAAAACACTGCTCCCAGATCTCATAGGTGGTGTTTTGTTTTTTAATTAAAAGCACAGCATCATGTGAAGGCCGCCTCCATGTGAATTGTTGGGCAGAGAGAGACCCCAGAGGCTCCCAAAATAATATGGTCCGTTGTTCTTGTTCTTGATTGCTCACCAGAAGTAAATAGTGAGATCCTATTCCTGAAGAGAGCACACCAGTATCATTATCATCATCATCATTATTATTATCATTATTATTATTATTACTACTACTATTACAAGATACTAGAGCTCAAGCTGGAACTAAGCTGGAAGCTTCGTCTCTGCTGTTCGGGTTGCTGGGAGAGGCAGCCATCACAGGTCCTCAGCTGGGAACCCTGCAGGCTGGCTTCTGTCAGGTGATATACAACCTACTGGTGTCACAGTGGCATGGCTGTTAATCAGCTTTCTGATTGGACTGGAGGCCTGCTCTGAGGAAGCAAAACGCCCTTAGTACTGTAGAGCCAAAGGGGAAAAAAAACCCTATGTTAGGGAGGTTGTCGGGCCCTTGGGAGAGCCCACTACGTTTGATTTTGATGTTTTTCTTCTTTCTAGAAGAAGACACAAAGAGTTGCAGCATGTGTGTGAATCCCTCCTGCCAAGCTTGATGGGACTTTGTACCACCTGGTGGTGCTGGCAGAAGTTTCATTACCCTTAACTGTCATACCAGGGCCCCATACACAGACAGTCGTAGTTTGCAGTTCACTGTGGGATCGTCATTCCTGTCCCATTTGTGCGTGAGCCTAACAGGACTAAAGAATGGGGAAGTGTTACTTTTTTCTCCTTTGGAGGCATCCCTAAATTCCCACGAGTAGCTCAGCTCCTTCATCTGAGCACTGTATGAAGCTTTAAAAAAAAAGCAAAAACATTTGGTTAATTGATTGACTGCTGACTGTGAAGTGATGTGCTCTTAACTCTAACAGGCAGAGCTCAGTGTTTAGTGAAGGAGATAGTTCTAAATTCATATTCTGGTATAAGACCAACAGTAAATTTACTGCATGCTGTAAGGATCGTCTGGGCCTTGTGCTGAACAAGATAGATCTACTACCAGCAGGCAAGCGCAGGCTCTATCCCAGCTCCGGTGTTCTAAAAGAGACCTGTGTCTGAAGATCACAGATTATCTCATGGCTGAATCATGGCCAGCATCTGAAGTTTCCAAGCCCCAACCAAGCTATTATTCTGGTTCTCGTAATCCCATTATTTGTTAGCCCTGCCAGCAGCGTCCCCCCACTTTGCTATTTCTAAAACAGAGACACACAGCACGTGATGTTAAGGACAAACTAATTTGTGGTTTTTCCCGAGTGATATTTGAGTCAGGCCTATTTTCGAGTCTGGCTGTTGCCAGAGAGCTTATGTCTTCCTTCCTGATTTCCATCTCACTCCCTGCTGGAGCTCAGTCTCCTAGGGCTGGCTGTTTAGAGAGCTCGCTCGGTTGGTACAAAATCAGAAATTTAAAACTTCATGCTCAGGGGATGAGGACTGAGCAGCCAGCATATCTTAACTCGAGGCTAATTTAGCACCGAATAAAAATGGATGCCAGTTCTCCCGTAGTATTGGGGGGAAAATTCTTCCTGCATATAAAATGACAAAAGTTACTCCGACAAGGCAGATCTTCATGCCTATGACAAGTACTTGAGAAAAATTAACTAAAAAAGGAGGCAATATTTATTTTTATCTAGTGGTTCCAGCCCACGGGCAACTGGTTCCATTGCGTTGGGCGGAACAAAGGGCTGAATTCTATGACGTGGAGCAAAGTAGTTCACCTTGAAGCAGATAGGGAGCAGAGGGAAGATCGTGTGTACCATTTCAGAGCATGCTGTGGTGGCCTACTCCACCTGACTAGTCACGTCTGCCTTCTGTCCTCTCCCCAAATGCCACGCACTGTGAATTCACCAGGGAGTTAACGACTCATCAGAGCTTCAGAGCCCTTAGGACTCAATTACTTCCTAAACTAGCAACAATACCACCACTGTAGAAGCCCACGGAGGAAAAATATCACATTCAAACCATGATAACCCAACCCTGAACCTCAATGCTCATTTGTTTTACAGTCTAAAATTAATTAAGCCCACCTCCGAGAGTCACCGATAGTCTTTAAAGTTTTCAGTTAAATTTAGACATCTCTGAAATTAAATGTACACTTAACTGCGATTCTCTGCAGTTTAATTTAAAATGAGATTTTTAATTTATTATTGTGTATAATATAATATGTGATATTAATAAATTATTATCAATTAATAAAATCATAATATAAAAGTGAGATTACATCCACTGTATGCATACAATGGCCCATGATAAATATGCCTGCTCCAAGATGGAGGGATAGGAGAGTGCGAAGGAAAGATCAGCCCAACAAGATGGAAACCTAGAGGGCAAACATTGAATTCTGTAGTTTCAAGTGCAGGAGCGAGGCGGGCGAATGACGTCATGACATGACGTAAGCTCCGCTGACTGGCGCTGGGAAGCACTGCATTCATGGCTTTGTTAGTTGCAGTCCACGTAACATGTTTCTTGGACTGGCTCTATTTAGTGCCTGCAGCCTTCCTCCATAGGCATTCAGTATTTGGGACATCTGTAACATCATAAGGGTCTATATATCTGTCCTAAGTTTCTCCCCGCACAACTTTGCTACAGGGCCTTCCTGTAGCGATCGTAACTCTCCTTTATGCTCAAACCTCTTATCACCCCTCAGCCTTCCTTTAAAATCCGGATGAAAGCCTCCATGGGACCATAGTCTTTGCATTCTTGCATGCATGAAAACCCAGTATCACACGAAAAAGCTAGTGATTGTAGCCCACTCAAACAGCCGTGCAGGCTCCCCGGAGTGTCCGGATCCCCAGATGGGCAAGTTATTCCCTAGGTAGCTCTGTAACAAAAGGAAACTTGGCTCTCTCTTCTCAAAGCAAAGTGTTCAAAGTGAGTTGAAAGCTTTGTATTACTGAGCCCAGGACCTGCGGGGACTGAGTCAGGTCCCAGTATGTGCTCATGACATCTCACCTGATGTTTCCACTCAACGGATGTGGCTTCTTTTTAAGGGCTTTAATCTCTTTAGAAACCAGGTCTTCCTTGGCCCCAACGACCCTCACCCCCAAAACCTTGATTCTCTGAATAAAATATATACAAACTCTTTGCCAGAGTCAAATGGTCTTTTGACAAATACCTAGTCCGACCCTCTCGCCTTCTACCTTCTGAGTTCCATTGTCACTGGCTGCTAAGCCCGCTACTCTCAGGGTTCTAGAGGTTGTTCTTGCTTCATCTCTACCGGATCCTCACGGGCTGTCGGACCCTCTGCATGCCTGTGAGCATCTGTCTTGTGAGGACAGTCTGACCGTCTGCATGCCTGCAAGTACCTGTCTGCTGAGGACAGTTGGTTCTCTGCATGCCTGTGAGGGTCTTCTGTGACAGCTGGGCCATCTGCATGCTTATAAATGTCTTCTGAAGACAGTTGGCCATCTGCATGCCTGTGAGTGTCTTCGGAGGACAGTCAAACCCTCTGCATGCCCCTACGCATCTGTGTTCTGAGTTCTGCTATCACTACCTGCTAAGCTAGTTTTGCTTTTAGCATTCTAGAGTTTTTCTTGTTTCATCTCCAAACGTAATCCACATCCCTCCAATAAACCAGTCCCAAAGACATCTGAGCTACGTTCTCAGGGACAATCATAGAAAGGATCACACTTCCCCAGGATCAATGTTGAGTGTTAGTCTATTCACCCCTGTGACATACAAACAAACAAACAAACAAACAGCAGCAACAAACCTCTCAAGGGAGGAGTAATTTATTTTAGCTCACAATCCCAGACACGTTAGCCCATGACTGTCTTGCTTCACTGCTGTGCCTGGGGCAAAGTTGGACATCACCGCAGGAAGCAGACGGGCAGAACTGTGCACTTAATGGCTGACAGGAAAAAGAGTCAAAGCAAGTCCATGTCCCCAGAGTCCAACTCCCTCTTACAGGACCTCCTGCCCTCCTCTCCAACACCTCCTAGGAGTGCTAGCTCACTGTAAATGTATTGAAAGAGTATCCTCTTGATTAGGTTAAATATTTAGGCACTTCCCAGTTGACAGCTGACCCTGATACCTAGCCTGCAGAAGTGTCACACATTCAGACCATAGAAACCACACACTGTTTCTGAGAGGCAGAGCTCCTCAACCTGTGGGTCCCGACGCCTGTAGAGGTTGAAAGACCCTTTCACAGGGGTCTCCTGAGGCTATTGGAAAACCCAGATATTTATATTAGAATTCATAAAAGTTACAAAATTACAGTTATGGAAGTAGCAACAAAAATAATTTTATGGTTGGAGTTCACAACATGAGCAGTTAAAGGGTTCCAGTATTGGGAAGGCTGAGAACCACTGTGTTAGGGTGAGGAAATGCTTCTTAGACAAAGCTTGTGTAGATTGCGGGATTACTCCCCTCTTGGCAGGCAAAAGTATCTTTATCTTAAAAATAAGAACGATGAACACCCTAGGTATTCTTGCCTTCTCTTTCTACTTAAAAGCACATTTTGAAGTTTTTTGTACTCAGTGTGAAAACAGAAATTAAAGGATATTCAAAAGAGAGGTTAGATAATGCTTCAGCCACCTAAAAATGAATGTTTAATTTCATAAACTCTGTGAGCAAATGTAGGATTTAAGGAACTATTAACATATTTTGGCTCATATCTTGCTAAGATAACATCCAACATAATAGATACTATTAAAACTACTTGTGATAGTCAGGTGGACTTGAAGTACTGTGTATAGACTAATTTATCTCGCAGGGGAGAGAGGATCAGCAGGCCATTCCTGGTTTAATGCTCTGAGATGAGTTAACCCAGAAACAGTAACGCGAAGGCAGATTTAATAAAAAGGAAATAGCCAACATATTACGTAGATGTCCCTGTGGCTTAGAGACTGGACATTTGTGCCCTCAGGGAGAAAATGATGAGGTCAGACCTACTGGGATAGACCAAGGCTGGCACTTTTGCTGCAAAGCCTGGAATCAATGCTGATCTGATGGAAAGCCAGGCAGACAGTTCAACTGAGGCACTGATCCGTAGGAGCTGGCCAGGAGGCCCTGTTTGAGGTGAGACTGTGCTCCCATAGACCAAAGCAAGAGAACAGGAAGACAGGATAGAATATGGATGCAGGGTCCTAAAGATCTGCTCCCCGGATAAGCATCTAGGAAACATGGAGACCTCTGAGGAAGTTCAGGGGTCCAGTGCTACTTGTGCTCACTTCATAGTAGTTGCTGCCTTAGGAAAAGGGGAGAGGAAATGAGAAGAACCACATTTCAGTCCAACACACACATAAAAAAGTCAAGGAAAACAATACAGTTTTCATTCCTTTAAGTCATGAAATAACTGTAAAGTGATTCAGTACTTTTTTCTATCTTTTCCAACAAAAATTTTCTATTATTTCTAGCCCCCAATAGTACTGATTTTTAGAACCCCACTTTTATGATTATTAAAACATTCTTATTTAGACTTGACTAGGCTTTTAACAGTAGACAGCAATGTCAAGCCTTTCTTTTAATAACTGAGCTCACCTACCTATCAAACAGTGATGCCAGGAAATGTATTGCATATCTGTAGCTGCAAACTTTGTGCTGCGTGTTGGTGTTTTACAGTATTTTTGGTATCTAGCAATATAAAGGGGTTATAACCTCTCTCTGTTAAATTCCAACCTGTAAATATTTCAGTCCCTTTGGTCAACACAACTCTGCCTGTGTAGTGAGAAGCAATCACAGGTAAGAAGTCACCATAACCAATAACACCATTCTAAACAGGCAGAAATCACCTCCACAGTCTGTAGTTGACCCATGATGTAAACAAACAAACAGCAAATGGAAGAATAAATCTCATTCTCTCTTTGAGCAAGTTTTCCTTTCTAATTGTCTTTTACTAAAACAGGGAAAGTCGGGAGCCATTTAGGGGTATTTCCATTTTCCATTTGTGACTTTGAAGGTAACAGCCCTAAACTGAATCCCCTTCTTGCTTTTAAGATGCAACAAAACTAGGATATCTGGGCCAAGTTTTCTTACAACAGATGAATCCCACTTTTTAAATACTTGAATAAGGCCCCTGGAATCTTCAAAACAAAGCTATTAATCCATGAACCTGACCCAACTCAAATGCTCCACATTCAAATGTAACAGCAGCGTGTAAACTGGAAAGGAAAAACAAAACAAACCCCTCAGTGTCAAACACCTAGAATGTTAAAAGCTTTGTCTATATATGATTTGTTATTTTTTTCAGTGCGTGTGTGGTGCGTGTGCATATACAGATGTGTCTACCACACAAACATCTTGGTTTTTTTTGAACCATTTTTTTTCTTTTAAAACTGCTATCTTAGTACTGCACTGACAGACGGCAGCCATAGGCATGAGTGGCTTTGATAACACTTACTTTGTTTTCACTAAGTATAATTCAAATTGTGGTGCTCAGTTGCATCCACACTCTCTTCAGTGTGTTCATGGACCACAGGCATCCTGTGCTCCACATCATATCCCATTAGCTGTAGAAGACGTGTGGTGGAAGTCCCACAATCAAAAATGCTAATGGGATTTATTGTTAGTATTGTAAGTATAATAGAACATAATATTTATTGTTAGTATTGTAAGTATAATAGAACATAATTAAAATATTATTATTTCTCCTTTTTTTTTTTTAAAGCAGCCCATTTCCTACTCTTCACTCCAATCTGTTTAAGCTCTTTGCACACAGCATGTCTCTGGTGATAGTTTAATTATTCTAGATGCCTTCCATTCTTTCTTTCTCTGGTATCATTGACAACAGTGGCCAATTAAGGAGTCTTCATAAATTTACCTTCTTTCAACTAGCTGTACACATGGAGTTAATTAAAAAACAAAGTAAATATAAATCTCTTCTAAAATCTAGAAAAACACCAAATAAAAGTTGAAGAAAGGGGCTGAAGAGACAGCTCAGTAGTCAAGAACTACTTCATTTCTTCTACTTTCAGAGGACTTAGGTTCAATTCCCAGCACCAACATGGTGGCTCACAACCATCTGTAACCCCAGCGCCAGGACATCAGAAGCTTTTTTATAACCTCCAGAGACACCTGGAACACATATGTTGCAGAGACACTGGTGAAAACAAAACACCCACACACATGAAATAAAAACAAACAAATTGAAAAATAAATAAACAAATTGGGGGAAAAAGGAGTTGAACTAAATACTACTAGAAGAGAAATCCCCTCATTAAGATCCAGTCCAAATGCTTACTTTCTTTATCTTAGAAATGAAGATATTTCACAATGGGAAGAACTTGGTGCACTCTTAATTCTTTTCAGCTATTAACATATATATTGTGGGCTGACAGTTAAATTGGTGAGCAGAACTCTTAACCTTTGCTACTTGGGAGTCAAGGGTTGGAAACAGAATCTTTGCAAGTACAATCAAGCTAAAATGAGGTCATTGTGTTGGGCTCAAATTTGATATGATGATGTTTTTGTAAGAAGGAAATTTGGCCCTGGAGTCCAAGAGAGTAAGGAGAATGCTATTTGAAGACACAGAGGCACACAGGGAAAACGTAATCGTGAGAAAATGGATAGAGATTGGAGGACGCATCTATACGCCCAGGAATGCACCTGACGGCTGTCAGAAGCTGGGAGACTAGCACAAACCGGATTCTCTGTGTAGGAGGAACCAACCCTGCCGGACTCTTACTGATGAGTTTGTAGCTACCAGAACTATGAAAGAGCACAATTCTCTTGTTTCAAGCCACCCAAATTGTTGGGGATCTCAGGAAACCAATGTACAGCACCAGGGCCATTTAGGAATGTCAGTGGTAAAAGCACAGTTAGTAACCTGGAGGTCTTGGCAGGCTGTTTTTTCTCCGGTTTCACTTTTATTTATCTTTCATTAAGATAATCTGGGGCTTCTAAATGTCAAATGGAAAGTGGCCATTCTAACTTTTCTTCTTTTTGTTGTGCGAATCCAGGGCCATTGCCAAGGGCAGTTTGGCAAACTGTCAAGTACCGATAATATGACTGACAAACCTGATATGTCAGCGATTGTTCTACTGTATTAGCTTTTTTGAGTACCATGAGCTCATAAAATATAACAAAGCATTGTACTGTCTAAACTCTTCAGTGTTCATGTAACTCCTATTGTCTTAGTTTGTGCCTGTCAGAGGAAGCTTTCTGATGTCTTTGTTTTCTTTCAATGCCTTTCCCCTTAATTTGATCTATATTTGATGACTCAAATCGGAATAATACCATGTACCTGGCATATCAGAAGTGTATATATGCACTGGTAAAAGCCATGCTTCAGTGCTATACCCTTCTAAGAGGCTCGCTATAGAGTCCGAGGTAGGACATTTTGCAGGAAGAGGTATTATAGTAGCTAAGATGTATTGCTTTGTTCTCTAGCTGTTTGACCTGGGATGATCCTTTTTATTGAACAACTGAAATCCTCATTGTTGAACTAAGAGGTTTGATGATAGTTTCGACTAAGATTATGAACTCAGGTCATGGCATATTCTATACCAACCTGAACACTGGATGTTTTCTTTGCCAAAACTCAATATTTCCTGTATCCTTTTTCTCATAATGCAGAATCTGGCGCTATAGGCTGTGTCAAGGTTGCAGGATCTTTCTTGTGTTCTGACACCAGGTCTTATAAGATGTCACTCAACTGGTGAGTGACCAGGGCCATGTGGGTACCATAAAAAATTACTTTTTCTCCGTTTCAGTGGGCTCACCAGAAATATACCAATAAAATCAAATATAAAATAGTAAAAGTGGTATTTGCAAATTTATTTAGTTATGTACTTATATATATTTGGAAAGATATCAAAGTAGAGGGTTTAAGCTCAGTATGTCTTTGGGGGGAGCACCTATATTCTAGCATCACTTGCTGTCAAAATGGCCAAGAAAGAAGAAGTAAGGTTGAGACAGAATTGCTTCTGGGACAAGGCTGTAATTCCACCTGCCCCACATTCCCTATTTATAATAAAAACCTAAAACTTCTTAAAATTTCCTGAAATTATTTTCATAGATAATATAATCTCTAATATACATAATTTAAAAGGTTAATATAAAGTCAATTAATGCATAAAGAATAAATCTAAGAAAAGGATATGACAATGTCAGTTTATTATTCATTGCCAGAGGCAAATATGGCAATGTCCCATGGAATGCTCACTAAATGCTCACTCTCATCTGTGGGATCTCTGCGAAGGTGGATACAAATGTATCAATACCTGTCCTAATGTAGGGATGAAAAGCTCATGCTCATAATATGTGTGACATTGTTTCAGATTTGAGTTTTCCTGGTGGTGAATATCTAGGTAACATTCCAAAGGGGGAAAAAGTTACTCTTCACTTGATTAAATGAGAATGTTGTCAACAAGACATATAATTCCCCTTATGTTAGTGCCATTACAGAAATAACAAAGGATGATGGTCAATACTGTTAGTTTAGATTGAGAAATACTAATGTGGTAGTTAGTATTTTGTTAATTTGACACATAAGCTAGAGTCTGGAAACAAAATCTTGACTGAGAGAACACCTCCACCAGCATATCCCACAGGGAAGTCTGTGAGGACATCTTGATTTGTGATGATGTGGGAGGGGTTCTTAGCCCACATTGGATAGTGCCAGACCTAGGCAGACAGGTTTAGATGCTATAAGAAAAGAGGGTAGAGTAGGCTTCAGAAACAAGCCACTAAGTGGCACTCCTCCACAGCTTCTGTTTCTCTTCTGCCTCAAGGTTCCAGCCTTGAACTCCTGCCTCGACTTCCCTTAGTGGTGGACTG
Source organism: Apodemus sylvaticus (assembly GCF_947179515.1). Classification (NCBI taxonomy): domain Eukaryota; kingdom Metazoa; phylum Chordata; class Mammalia; order Rodentia; family Muridae; genus Apodemus; species Apodemus sylvaticus. The sequence goes on from NC_067478.1 coordinate 51,225,875, forward strand.
ACTGTGACCCAACAGGTGTACAGTGAAATTAATCATGTCATCCCCCAAGTTGCTTTTGGTCAGAAACAGACAGCAAACAAACACAGCCTGCATTACTGAAGTATACTTCTGGATTTTCCTTCACATGTCTTCTCAGAGATGAATAACTAAAGGGAAGACCCACTCTGAATGTGGGCAGCACCAGCCCAATAGTCTGGGGCGCCAGATAAAATGAAAGGGGCCGGGTAGGGCGGGGCGTGGGTGGTGGTGGTGGGGAGAACCATGCTAACAAAGGCATCCTGTCTGCTTCTCGTCTACCATGTGATGTGCCCCATTATTTCAGGCTCATTTTAATAGAAACAGCCAGCTAAGGTCCAAAGCCTTTGAAATGGTGAGTCAAGATAAACATCTGTGCCACATATTCACCCCAGCTGTGATAAAACTAATATAGAACATGTCGACCATGAATATGAGTTGTGATGGCGAGTTTGCTTACATGGTGTTTGTACTTTGTTTTCAGTTGGCATAGCTAGGCTGTTTTCATGCGTGTATATCACTGAGCTCTGTGCATGTTTAATTACTATGATCTCTTCAGGCTTATGTCTCCTCCACACAGGCCCACTTCCTGCTTTCAAAGAGTCCCCTCACCCCTGCTTCATGTTATATCATATGTGAGAAAACATGATATTTTCATTTTAAATCTTCCATTACTTTGTTTTTCCTTTCTCTCCCTTCCTTCAGCCCCCTCCTCCTTCGAGACAGGGTTTCTCTGAGTAGCCCTGGCTGTCATGGAACTCACTCTGTAGACCTGGCTGGCCTCAAACTCAGAAATCTGCCTGCCTCTGCCTCCCAAGTGCTGGGATTACAGGCGTGCACCACTAATGCCTGGCCACACTTCTATTCTTATGTCTTTCATATATACGTGTGTACATTTATGGATTCATAATATACATGCATATAATCCTTACATAAGAAAAAAATGTGATATTTGTCTGAGTCCACCTTATTTTGCTTAACATGATGATCTCCAGTTCCATTCATTTTCCTGAAAATGATGTGATGTCATGCTTAGCAGCTGAGTTAAACTTCATTGTGCAGGGATATGGAGACAGCTCAGCCACTCAAATGATTGTTGCTTAAACATGGTGACCTGGCTTAGACCCAAGAAGCTAGGCTGCAGGTGCCTGCAGTCCCAGGGCCAGAGAAGGGAAAGCTATCAGTTCCTGGGGCTCACTGGCCACCCCGCACACTCTAATCAATGAGCTACAGGTCCTAGTGAGAGACCATGTCTCAAAAATAAAGAGGCTGGTGTCTGAAAGGTAATGACAGCGAGGCCTCTCTTCTTGGCCTCTTTAGCCTTTATATCTTGTTTGTTTGTGTGTGTGTGTGTGTGTGTGTGTGTGTGTGTGTGTGCAAGGCTTTTTCAATTTCTGGTAGTTTAGTGTATTTTTGGGCATTTAAAATTTTTAATTCTTGTGGTCATTTACCTCTTTGGATAAGTTTATTCCTAGATATTTGAAAGAAGCTACTGTAAGAGACACCAAATGTGAGCCTTTTCTATTAAACACTATAAAACTTTTTTAATTTTTAATTTTTATTAGATATTTTCTTTATTTACATTTCAAATGTTATCCCTTTTCCTGGTTTCCCCTCTGAAAGCCTCTTATCCCATCCCCCTCCCCCTGCTCACCAACCCACCCATGCCCCCTTCCCTGACCAGGTATTCCCCTATACTGGGGCACTGAGCCTTCTCAGGATCAAGGGCCTCTCCTCTCTTTGATGTCCAACAAGGCCATCCTCTGCTACATATGAAGCTAGAGCCATGGGTCCCTCCATGTGTACTCTTTGACTGGTGGTTTAGTCCCTGGGAGCTCTGGGGATACTGGTTGGTTCATACTGTTGTTCTTCCTATGGGACTGAAAGCTCCTTTAGCTCCTTGGGTCCTTTCTCTAGCTCCTCCATTGGGGACCCTGTGCTCGGCCCAATGGTTGGCTGAGAGCACCCACCTTTGTATTTGTCAGGTACTGGCAGAGCCTCTCAGGAGACAGCTCTATCGGGCTCCTGTCAGCAAGCGCTGACAGGTGACCATATGTTTGGTGACCATATATGGGATGGATCCCCACGTGGGGCAGTCTCTGGGTAGTCTTTCCTTCAGTCTCTTGTGTTTAGGACAAGGAGTTAAAATTTTCATCTCCCCCACCTTGTAAGACTTTTATGCAAATGTTTTAATCCTCTCCACTGAATATAATTGTGAGGTCAGAATCTAGCCAAAAGACACAACGACCACCAGAATTGGAATAAAAACCAAATGCACTTATTATCTTGGCACGTGTGTTCTTCTTTCCAAGCATACCCTCTTGATCAAGAATAAATCTTGCCATGTCCACTTTCTTTGTCTTTCAAATCTCTCTCTCTCTCTCTCTCTCTCTCTCTCTCTCTCTCTCTCTCTCTCTCTCTCTCTCTTCTCTCTCTCCCTCTCTCCCTCCCTCCCTCCCTCTCCCTCTCCCCCCACCCTCTCTCTCTCCCACTTTCTTTGGTTTTTTGGATTTAGTTTTTTCGAGACAGGGTTTCTCTGTGTAGCCCTGGCTGTCCTGGAACTCACTCTGTAGACCAGGCTGACCTCAAACTCAGAAATCCGCCTGCCTCTGCCTCCCAGAGTTCTGGGATTACAGGCGTGCACCACCACCGCCAGGTTTTGTGTTTCAAATCTCATTTCCAACAGTAATATGAAAGAGATTGTTTTCCTGATTTTTTTTTCTCATCATGTTCTATTCATGTTCATCATGTAGGAAACATACTGAGCTAGTTTTTTGAGATTCCCTATTTAGCTGAGAAAGACTTTAAAAATAATGTTATGTTCCAGTCTAGAGAAATCTCTAAAATAGATCTGAGGAACCATTTTCTGTGGTGTTTGTATGGAATATTAGGCAGGTTTCTAAGATGTTTATTTAATCTATACTGTCATATAATTTTGATGTTTCTTTGTTTCTATTATTATTTTTAATCTGGATGATCTGCCTATTGATTAGAGTTCTGAAATCATTCACTATTTTTTGCGCTGAGTCAAGTTATGCTTTAAATCCATTAGTGTTTGTTTTATGAAATTAGGTATGCCAATGCTTGGTACATATACATATAGAATTGTTATACTTTCTTGATTGATTGTTCCCTGAGTCAATGTGAAATGATCTTTATTTTCTTGGCCTGCTTTTGGTTTGAAGTTGACTTTGTCAGGATCCTCAAATTTATTTTTTATTGATTTTTGGTTTTTTGGTGCTTAATATTTGAACTTTGCTGAGAACGTTGTCAGTCACCTTTTGATGATAGTTTTCTTTACTGTGTAGAGGTTTTTAATGGGATGCAATAACATCAGTCTAAGTTTGCCATTTCCTCCTGAGCATAGGCCTCAATAAAACTCCATCTCAGTGCTTTTATTTTTTTAATTTAAAAAGCTTATTTTTTTTTTTTACATTTTTTTTTTATATATATGGAGGGCAGGGGTGGAGTGGTTGTGCACACCACAGGGCAAATGTGGGGATCACAGAACAACTTGTTGGAACTGGTTCTCTTCCTCCACTGTATGTGTTCTGGGGATTGAACGGGGGCCATCAAGCTTGGTGGCATGTACCTTTACCTGCTGATCCATCTCATTAACATATGACGTTGGCCCTCACTCGTCTATGGTTTTGTTGTCTACTGATGATCTTTGAGCACAAGGAGAGCAGGCTGAGCGGTTTTCATAGAAAAGAGACAACACCAAGTTGTCAAGTGTCAAGAACAACCAGCATCTGGAGGATTGGTGAATAGTTCCCGTGTAGTGAGAATTTTGGTTTCTTTTAAGAACACAGATAATATTATAACTATCATGTTTTTGCTGTAAACCCAGGTGTGGGATAGAGGGCTACTCCAGATAGCAGCTGACCTATGATGTACCTCATTCTCAAGCAGGGGTGTGATTTTGCCACCTACAGAGAGTTCTGGGAGTCCGTGACAGATCCTCTGGGGACTCTTTAGAGGGTATATAAATGCTAGGGCTCCAAGAGGTGGTCTTGCTGTTGGTGTGTTGTTGGTTGTTGGTCGGTTGCCGTTGATTGCTGTGGGTTGTGGTTTAAGTAGAAGAAGAAATTAGATATCCTGACACTGAAAATCAAATTTGCCCTAAGGAACCTGAGGCCCCTAATCAGCAGCAAGTAATCTAACGATAATGTTGCCCCCTTTCCCGTCTATCCTTTTTTCCTCCTTCTCACTAGTACTAGGGGGTTGAAAGGGTACAAGAAAAAAGAACCTACAAAGTAGCCAAAGGTCCGGCTACAGTCCTGAGTAATGAGAGCTCAGAGCCACGGCTGGGAAAGAGCTGCAGGCCCCTGTCACTAGAATAATTTCAGAGACCCACTGATAATTACTAGTTCTGGCTTCTGAGAAGTCAGAATAGCTGGAAGCTGAGCTCAGAGCTCCGAAAGCTCCCAGCTCCAGAGTGCAGAGACCTAACACCATAAAGTCGGAGCGCCTCTGGCACAAGCTCTTGGAGAGGTACTGAAAAGCCATCGAGTGTCGTTAGTGCTCAAAGTTCAGGGCCTCTAAAACTAACCCAACTCTTTTGTATGTTCATGTTTCCTATCTAAGTAGAGCAGAGTCGATCTCAACCAGTTGGAGACACTAAGAATTCAAGGTCGTAATTGCTTAAGACTTGTTCGGAGCTCCAAGTCTAATGTCTTCAAGACTAGAAACATTCATCTTCGAGCCCACACTGAAGTCAAAATTCAAGGAGTGTACTCCCAGGATACAAGGGGAAATATGCACGGGGTAGTTAGCTCATTCCAAGAAGGAGGAATATGGACATTAAATAGATGGATCAGGAAGTTGTGAAACTCAGCAGGCGAAATAGTACAACTCAAGCTACTTGTCTGACAGGTGGGTCAATCTGTGGAGTGACATTTGCTTCCAGGTGGAACCGACATGGTTATTTCCTTGGAGATATTTTCCACACTGACTTCAGTTCCTGTTCTCAGGATACTGGATGTGTCTGCTACTTTCGTCTTCCCAGCCTCTCCACTGAAGCTGAAGCTTCATTGCTTCATTCTTGTGGTGGATCCAGTATGCATCAGCCTACGGGAAAGTGCTTGCAGATGCTTTAAGCCTGTATCACGTGGCCAGGCTCCCAAACTTTTTTTTTTTTTTAATGAATAGAAGAAAAAGGCAGTTTGGCAGACTTAGGTTCTGGCTTCATGAAACATAACAAAGTATTGTTTGAACTTCTGAATTTATGGCTGGCGCTCATTTGGCTCATCATAGAGGCTACCATGACCTCATAACTCTTGCTTTTCACAAGCCTCCAAAAGTAGAGTGTGGTGTGGGCAATGCCAAAGTCTGCTCCCAATGGGAGAACTGTGTGGATCTTCCCGAATTGTAACAACTGTGGCCTGAGCATTGGCAGGCAGATACTGAAGCAGTCCTAGATGAGCAGGGTCCTCTTGAGCTCTTTGGTGCAGTGATTCTGTTCTGGACAGTTGTGGTTTGAATGTGAAATGTCTTCTACAGGGTTGTGTGTTTGCACATTTGGTTCCCAGCTGGTGGTGCAATCCTGGGTAGAAAGAATGAATGGCTGGTGGATCTGGGTCACAGGAAGTCAGTCCTTGAAAGTTACAGTGTAGCCCTGCTTCTGGCCTGAGCTCTCTGCTTCCTTGTCTTAGTTAGGGTTTCGCTACTGTGAAGTGACCCATGATTAAGGCATGTTGGCATGTGGGTCAATCTGTGGAGGAATATTTACTCCCGGATGGAATTGACATAGTTATTTTCTTGGATATGTTTTTCACACTGCCTTCAGCTTCTGCCCTCTGGATACTGGATATGGCTACCACCTCTATCTTCCCAGCCTTTTATTTTATAAAGGCAAACATTTACTTGGGGCTGGCTTACAGTTTCAGAGGTTCAGTCCATTATCATCATGGTGGGAAGCATGGCAGTGTGCAGGCAGGCATGGTGCTGGAGGAGCCAGAGTTCTACAGCTCTATCCAAAGGCAGCCAGGCAGAGACTGTCTTGTGCAGGCAGCCAAGAGGCCAGGGGGAAGCTCTGCTCCACACTGGGCAGAGCTTGAGCTCTAGGAGACCTCAAAGGCTGCTACACAGTGAGACACTTACTCCAACAAGGTTACACCTATTCCAACAACAAGGCGACTCCTCCTAATAGTGCCGCTTCCCATGGGCCAAGCATATTCAAGCCACCATCTGCCAAGCCGGGAGGCAAGCTTCTGCTGCTATGGATGGAGATGCATTCTTCTCTCCACTATGATGGACTTGTATCCTTATATCCTTCAAAACAGTGACACAAAATAAGTCCTCCTTCTATGAAGTTGTTTCTATTAGGTATCTTATCACAGGGACAAAAAAGGTAACATAAAAGTCTTTGAAACAAATCAATAATGCTACAGTTAAAAAATTAGTTTTCTGAGTGTATTTGGTCTGCATGTATGTCTCTTATCATGTGCACACTTGGAGCATTCATATAAAAGGGCATCAGATGCCCTGAGCTTGGCTTTACAGATAGTAATGAGCTGCTATATAGAGTCTGGGTATATGACCTGGGTCACCTGGAAGAACATCCAGTGTTTTTTAACCACTAAGCCATCACTCTGGGCCCCAGTGCTACACTTTTGAACCTGTGATAAGTGGGTGATTGTGGTGGTTTGAATAAGAATGGCCCTCACAGGCTCAGATATTTGAAAGCTTAGTCTCTAGGGAGAGGGACTATTGAAAAGGATTAGAAGGATTAAGAGGTATTGCCTTGTCAGAGGATATGTATCACTGGGGGTGGGCTTTGAGGTTTCAAAAGCCAAAGTGAGGTCCAGTGTCATGCTCTTTTAGTATGTAGATCAGGAGGGAGCTCTCAGCTACTATTCCAGCACCAGCATGTGCCACCATGCTCCCTGCCATGATGACAATGGACTAAACCTCTGAAACCATAAGCAAGGCCCCTCTAAGTGCTTTCTTTCATAAGAGTTGTCTTGGCTATGGTGTCTCTTCACAACAATAGAATAGCAACTAACACAAGCATGGTGGTGCTGCAGCTAGAAGGGTTTGAATGAGCAATGCCCCCATAGGCACAATTATTTGAATACTTGGTCCTCAGCTGGTGGCACTGTTTGGAGGTGTTTGGAAAACTTTGGGAGCTACAAGTGTGTGACTGAGGTCTTTCTTTCAGAGTTTGTGCTTTACCCTGCATCCATTCTACTCTCTTGGCTTTCTGTGTACGAATAGAGCTGTGACTTCCCAACTTCCTGTTTTGATCACCTGTTGCCATGCTTCCTCTACTGTTACAAGCTTTCTCTCTGGAACTGTAAACCCAAATAAGTGCTTCCTCTTGTAAGTCACTCTGGTCGTGATGCCTTACCACAGCAGCAGCAAAAAGAAAGAGCAACTAACATACTAGGCTTCTGTCTTCTCTTTGTTTCTTTTGACAGTGCTAATCTGCTTTCATATTCTTTAGTTGCATGTGCATTTCGTTACGTGCATGTTCTTTCATTACGTGTGCATTTGAGAAGTTTTCAACTCTTAACTTCCCTCCTTTTTCATCCTCTTACTGTAAATGAAGCCAGCAATAGCCATGTCACACACAGAATGGATGCATTCTTCCTTGAAATCTCCTGTTCATAGTAAGCTCCATCACTATTAAGGTTTGTCTTTCAGCCGGGCGGTGGTAGCACACGCCTGTAATCCCAGCACTCTGGGAGGCAGAGGCAGGTAGATTTCTGAGTCCAAGGCCAGCCTGGTCTACAGAGTGAGTTCCAGGACAGCCAGGGCTACACAGGGAAACCCTGTCTCGAGAAAAAAAAAAAAAGGTTTGTCTTTCACAAAACGTTGGGTCTGGACAAGAAGCCAGACTTATTTGCCATAGTGCTCTAAGCATGGCTGCAGCCCCACTACTAATAAAGTCTTCATTTCCATGAAAATCCAATCAATACGAACTCTGCCGTCTACATTTCTATCAACATCCTGTATGAGCCCTCTTTAGAATTGCTCCCTAAGCTCCACGTAGGGGCCAAACTTCTTTATACAGCTCCTCCTCCTTGTTCCAAATTCCTCCCACAACCACTTCCAAAGCTTCTTCCACATTTAGATATTCAGAAATAGCCTCACTACTTGTTAGCTTTTATGTTAGTATGATAACCCAACATAACTAACTTATAAAGAGGAATGATTTACTTTGGCTAATGGTTGGGAAGTTTCAGGACAAGACCAGGCAGCCCCGTTCATTTGGGCCTTCTGGTAAGGACAACCCACCACAGTGGGTGCTTGTGATGGGACAAAGCTTTTATACCAATTCCTGAAGGGAACTGAGAGAGTGCTAATCAGGTTATAGCCACCTCCTCGACATACACTGCATTGTTGAAACAGTGAACTGGAGAGTGAGTCCCTAAGACAGTGGCCTTTGATAAGCTGGGAGCACAGGAAGAGAACCATGCAGGCAGCTAGGGATTTCTTTTGCATTGAGCTTTAGAAACATGATTTCTCCCTCAGTGAACTATTGGGAAAGATGAATTTTACAGCTGATCATGTATGTACAATGTGTCCTTGCCTGTTCTGGGTGGCTACTAGAATGTTAGAAATATTCTTTCTCTCCCATTCCTTTCTTGGGTCCTGTATACTATGTGTAGGAAGGAATGTGATCTGGAGGCACACTCAGGAGTTCACGTTCTGATTTGTCTCTAGGCCCCTTGGCTCCTTCACCATCTTCATTCTTCTGCATGTCTAGGGTAACAAAGCATGCCCAGGCGTTTTCTTCAAAGATGTTAGGAAATCAAGGACAGAACAGACGTGCAAAGCTTGAGGAAAAAATGTGTTATGGAATTTCTGATCTGTTCTTTTAATGCATAGTGGTAATTAATGTTGGCTATAGGTAACTCAACATAGAAATGCCATGATCTTGACAAATATGTAGACTAGCTTCATGTTTTCACAATGTTTTCCCATATGTTGCTTAATTGAATATTTATAACCACCGATAGGGTAAGTAAGGTGATGATAGTGATTCTTACCATTGTAGAAACTGAGGTCTATATTATTCCCAGTGTAGAGGCTATTCCTGGTTGTCAACTTGACTATATCTGGAATGAATTACAATTCAGAATTAGAAGGCTCACTTGTGATCCTAATCTGGAGGCTGAGAGATACAAGTTTCTGACCTAGATCTTGGCATGGAGATCTTGAGGCATAGTGGCTATGAATTCCAGAAGATTAAAACGGGAAGATCTCTGAGTTCAAGGTCATCTTGGAATTAAAGGCGTGGCAGCCATGCCTTTAATCTGGGCCACACCCTCTGCTGGAGATCTACATAAGGGCATTGGAAGAAGGAAGACTCATCTCAGTCTCTGCCTGCTTGCCTTATGGGACTGAGCAACTGCTAGATCCTTGGACTTCCATCCACAGCTGCTGCTGACTATTGTTGGGAGTTGGACTATAGACTGTAAGTCATCGACAAATTCCCTTACTATATAGAGACTAGCCATAAGTTCTGTGACTCTAGAAAACCCTGACTAATACACCCAGCAGTGCTAAATTTCCAGACCATTGTGGGGAGGATCTGGGAAGAGTTTGATCAAAATACATTGCATGTTTTTTTTTTTCAATTACAAAAAATAAAAATAAAAACAAAAAAAGTCAGGTTGAAGTTTCTTCCTTTGCTTTGGCCTCTCTCAATAAAATCTGCCAACCATTTAGCAGCTATCCCACGAGATCCTGCACATACTCCTGTAATTACAGATATTTCATCATACAGCTGTAATTTGTTTACCTGTCTCCCAAGCCTCCTGCTTCATTTTCCTCTACCCCTAGGGATGGTGAGACACAGTCTATTCATCTTTGCTTCCCCATACCTGGAACGTTGCTAGACACAAAAATTCAAAAATAAGTATGCATTTGTCTAATTTTCCACACCTGTGGCCTCAGGCAGCTTGCATGCATCTTCTTTCCCTAAGAGCTATTTGGACCAACGTCTTTACACTTTAATTGCTATTATTTAGTTAGTTCTACATTTTCTGCTATTGAGATAGAAGATGTAATAAAGTTATAGTTCTTAAGATTATTTTGCAAATATACCCAAATGCATACATTCATATTTCTACATGTCATATATGATATACATGATATATCTACATATAATATCTACATATGTCATGTATGTATGTATATGTACACATATGTATACACACACACACACACACACACACACACACACATATATATATATATATATATATATATATATATATATATATAATTTTATTTTCAATATAAACAACTTGGAAATACAAAGCAAAAAATAACCTAAATAATAAACTTTTAAGAGAACTTCTAAAATGAGAAAACAATGATTACAAAATACCAACTCTTGAAGTCAATGCTTTAGAATTATCCTAATAAAAACATAATAAATTGAGTTGAAAATGTTGTTGGTTGTGTGACTCTTTTAGAATTTAAATGCATATTTTTAAACGAATAAATTCATTTAGGTAATTATTAATTTAATTCAATTTGTTTTGAGACAAGGGTTTTTCTAGGTAACCCAGCCTTGCCTTGAACTCATTAGGCTGGCCTTGAATTCAGTCTCCCACATGTTGGGACGATAGGCTACTTTTTACTTTTATTGATTTCTAATAACTGTCATAGCGTACAGAATTGAGTGATGATGATTTTTTAAATGTTTCTACCCATTGCCAAAATTCAATGATATGTATGTAATTATGACCTTCTTTTCCAATTAAAATGTAATGCTGGTTCCCTGGTAGTGCAAACAATATTGTATTACATATACTTTAAGATATTGTTTTTGGGTTATGGCTAATGTTGGATCTCAATAAGAGCTAATGTAGCATTGATTAAATAAGAGCAGTCTGCATAGGAAGAAGGAGACAGTTCTCAGAGTGCAGGCAGAACTGTGTAGGGCGTGGCTGATCTCTCTGCATCCATCCTGCCTGTGATGATGGGTGCTCAAGTCCTTCAGTGTTAGCCTCCTTTTCACTGGAGGCCCTAGGGAAGCCCCAGTGGCCTAGGCCTGGCTCGAACATTACTTGTTAGATGGATGGGCATTACATTTTTACTGAGATAGCTCAATCAATTCTCTACTGCCTTTTTTTGTTTATTTTGTTTTGTTTTGTTTTGTATTCTGATATGGTACAATCAGGATTTTGATATGCTAGTTAAAGCTGTTGATCTTTTGTTCCAAGCTGCCAGTTTTCAGACTCCCACAGAAGTTTGGGAACTTTCTATTTGATTTGTAAGCTTTTTATTTATTTATTTATTTATTTTTCTCCTTTAAGCCTTTTGAGGAAAAAAATCTGCGTTAAGCAGTATCATGTGCTTCCTTAACATTGACTTGTCTTGTCTCAGTCCATGTTGTTATTTTCTGTCTGCCTGTCTGTCTGTCTCTCATTCTCTCTCTCTCTCTCTCTCTCTCTGTGTGTGTGTGTGTGTGTGTACTTGTTACTTTTTCTTTTTTTCAATTTGATCCAGGTTAGGGTCATCTGCCTCCATTACACTGGCCTTTAGGCAAGTTTATGGGGGACATTTATTTGATTAACAATTGGTGTGTAGGGCTCAGTTAACAGTGAATGATTCCATGTCTGGCAGATGGTCCTGGAAGGTACACATAAGACAGCTGAACAAGAGCCTGGAGAGCAAGCCACTAAGCAGCATTCTTCCATGGTTTCTTTAGTTCCCACTTCCAGGTTCCTGCATGATTTCCCTCAGTGATAGACTGTGACCTGGAAGTTATAAAACGGGACATACCCTTTTCTCCCCATCTTAGTTCTGGTTTCTATTGCTGTGAAAAGACACCATGACCACAGCAACTCTTACAAAAGAAAACATTTAATTGGAGCTGGCTCACAGTTTCAGAGGTTTAGTGCATTATTGTCATGGTGGGAAGCACGGCAGCCTGCAGGAGAAGGGGCAGAGAAGGAGCAGAGAGTTCTACATCTTAATCCACGACACCAGAAGAAGACTGTGTCACACTGGCCAGACGTGAGCATATATGACTTCAGAGTCCACCGCACAGTGACATGCTTCCTCCAGCATGACCACACCACCTAATAATGCCAGGCATTCACACACAAGAGTCCATGGGAGCCATTCCTGTTCAAATCGCCCCCCCCCCCTCTCCGAGTTGCTTTTGGTCATTATAATTATCCCAGCAAGAGAGAGCAAGCAGAATTCTCCAGAATGAAGCTCACACCTTATCATCAGCCTGGTTCTAGTCAGACATATTAACTCATTCACAACTTGGTGTGTTGGAGTTTTTAACCATTTATTATCACTGTTTTATGTTCGTACATTTCCGAACTCCATCCTTTTACCCTAGAGTCTCTTGGGAAAGCCATTTTAGGTTTTCCTAAAGAACACATTGTGTGTGTGTGTGTGTGGTTTTGTGGTTTTTTTCTCATTCTATTTTTAATGATGATAAGCATTCTTAATGCTTTAACCTCCCTTCTAGCCCACAACCTACCAAAGTGGAATAGGAAGATTATTAGGATACAGGAGAAGTGGACTTTTTTAGAAATTGTTCTTTTGAGAAAGTCCCACTTGTTTTGTCAGGAAATCAGCAGTTCAGTTCGCAGGAGTCATCAACGGCAGCTTGATCCACTTGCAAACACATCATGAATATACCAGCAGTTCAGTTTGGTAGCGTCAGGATAGCACACACCAAGCAGCAGTAGTGCCAGGGAAATGTTTGAGATCCCCAAACATCAGACAGGAGCTGATCCAATGCAATCACAGTAGGGCCTTTTTATTTGAGCTAGCTTGAGGCCCTCAGCACACCACCATCACGCTGGACAATTTTGGCACCAAAAAGCCACCAGAGCACCGCCAGAAGCGTTTTTGGTGCATCTCTCTCTATGGAATCATGACAGAGTTCAGCTATGTATTGTAAGCTGAACCAATGCATGTGTGTCCTTAGCCAAGACTCCTTCATCACGTGTCCTTTCATGTGCTCGCTTTAGCAGAACATCCTTTCACCCGTGTCTGCTTCATGTTTGTCTCAGCAAAACACCATCCAACCCAACTGACTTTCCAGAGAAACAAGACGCTTCCACTTCATGTTTTCTATTCAAACTCTCCATTATTTCCTGCTAAGGTGGTTGTACATTCTGCTGAGAGGCTTTAAGGTACATTTTGATTCAGTGTCTTGGAACTGGAGTGATTTTGGTATTCCTTTCAGCGACCATGTCTGTCTTTAGATCTGAGCTTTTGGCATCTCACAAGCTAAAAGTTTGTGAGTTTGGCTTTTCTTTATAGAGAAAGTCTAATGTATCCTCAAGTGAAGAGGTGGTTTTGTTTAGATCTATTCACTCATCTATTATTTATTTTTAATATTACATGTGTAGGGGGTATTTTGCCTGCTGCTGCAGTGGCCCCAATGAAATCTGTAAAACAAAATTTTACAGACTGAGGTGAGAAATGTCTCTTGGGGCTTTGTGGAACACCTCTATTCAGAAGCCAAAAATCTCACTTGGCAATTTACTTTACTGATAAACTCTCCTTCCTCCTAGTAGCCTGGACCTAGAAAAACCAAGCAAATTAGGTTGTAAAAGAATCCATCTTGTAGCCAAAAAATTCTGCAACGCTTTGCTCCAATTGTTTATGCAATTACATTTATCTCCCAACAGGATCTATTTGAAGTATGGCTCCAAATATAGTATAAAAAGCATTAATAGCAGGCAGTAGAATTTTCCAGGAATCCTACAATTACAGGTTCCTTTTGTTTTTTAGTCACCCTTGCAGGACTGGTAGATTTGGACAATAGGCTCAAATTAGAAGATATTTACATTTGAGGAACCTCATACAAAGTCCTTGCCCGAACAGGTGGGTGTTGGGCTAATTCGAAAGAATTTACCTTTGAGTTGGTGCATAGCTCAAAGCTACAAGTCCCACCCCGGAGGCCAGGCTTTCTGTCTTTTGAGTTGCTAATTTGCAACTGAATTAGATACCTCAGGGACATCCATAAACAAGCTAATCCTGTTCCACCTTTAACTCTTGACCTTGTTTGTTAAACAGACAGGCTGTCTCCACCCAGGCTCACCTGAATAGAAAGATCCAATGTCTGTTAAAGACATTGGCAGGGAGTCTTTGACCAAAACAACATTCCTAGCTTATCCAGGTGTGACTTGGGATACAGTTCATACTTTTTACTCACCGAGTCTCCCTGATTGGTTCACCAGGCTGGGGGCTAGGGGGCTGCAGCCAGAGCAGATCGCCTGGAGCCTAGGGTGGCCCTGGGCTCGGCACAGAGAAGAAGGCAGTGGACAGACTAGGCCAAGGTGCTCTTGGGAGGACATCTTGGGCCAGGCTGCTTCCCAAGCTCTACAAAGCCGCCATCTTTGCCAGGGAGGCTAGGCGCGGGAGCTGTCCTTCCTCAGTTCCTGGGCTAGCGCGACAGTGGGGCCACAATGAAGAAGCAGTTTAACTGCATGTGCCAATTGGCCAACCAGACGATGGGCAAACACCCTATACTGCCTGAGAAAACTGACGCTTTGACAGATGAATATGATGCTTAATTTGAGATGTTAACTTGACTGGACTAGGGGATACCCACAATAATACACCCAGATCCAAAACCACCACGGGGGTCTGTGTGTCATTTTGCGGAATCTGTGCCTTCCTGGACCAAAGAATCCTTGTTATCCCGCGGCTGAGTTTTGGTCTGCGGCAGCCTGCATGCATGTCTGTGCTCTGTGCTAATGTAGGTCAAAAGAGGACAGGATACCCCAGAGCCTAGAGTTACAGCTTGTAATGAGTGATCATGTGCATCCTGAGGCTTGAACTTGGGTCCTCTGGAAGAGCAACCGTGCTCTTAACCACTGAATCGTTTCTCAAGCCCATCTGTTATTTCTTTGCTGGTGTTTGGGATCAAGCCCAGGGCTTCTCACATGATAATGGACACTGCACTACTGAGCTACATGCCGTGATGCGTTCACCATTTTTTGTAAGTGCTGTCTAACATAGCGCTTGTAGCTTCAGAGGACTGTGTTCTAGGTGGGCGGCTCAAGGCTTTGTGATCTGCTGTGAACAAGCCTAACTGGACATGATTGCACATGGTACTGTGTTCACCTACACCACCCAGAAAGATTTTTCGGTCAGTTCCCTTTCCATCCTCAAAATATGTTGACTCCTTTATTATAAAATCAGTCCTGGTAGTAGGAACTATAACCACCAGGGAACCCAAAGACCTGTATCCAGTGTTCAGTCCATACCAACAAGGTTGTAGTGTTTTGAAAGGGAAATGTCCCCCAGAGGCTCAAATATTTAATCACTTGGCCCCGGTTGGTGGTGCTGTTTGGGGAGGTTGTTGTACCTTTGAAGTGGAGGTTTGCTGGAAAAAGCACGACCCTGGGGATGGGATTGAGTGCTCACAGTCTCTCCTCACTCCCAGGGTGCCCTCTCTGCTTAAGGCTTGTGTTTGAGGATGTAAGCTCTCAACTTCCTGCTGCTCCTGCCCCCATGCCTGCTGCTTGCTGTCAGGTTTTCTAGCCACAGTGGACACTTCACCTTCTCCCCTGTAAGCCAAACACCCCCGTAAGTTATTTTTGGTTACGGTGTTTTATCACAGCAACAGAAAATGACTAATCTGAGGTACTGTGCACCCATTACAGACTTCTAGAGTTTATTATTTTTTTTGTGGCAGTTGGCAGGTTCTCTATATTCCTAAAGGATGTTATAACTCTCTTTCTGGTTGCCAGTTTTCTGTCTGAGCACCGTGATTGATAGAACTGAACCTTGCCAGAGTATTCTTTTCTCTAAACAAACCCCCAGCAAGCGGGGTAGAGCCTCGGTGGGGCTGAGGGTGGAGGAGGCCAGCAACAGCTGGATCATGCTCTGCAACTCTGCCCATTGCAAAAATGGAAAGATATTATTTATGCAGTGCTTAGAGGAAACCGGAAAAGGGTGAGTGGGCAGAGGAGTCAACCTGTAAGCCCTGGACACTCTGTGCTCCAAAGCAAACCTAGGGGGGAACATCAAAGCCTGACTGGTCATACCCACTTCCTGCACACAAGTGTGCCAGTGGTACATACTGTGGTAGAGGACTCACATACCCACGTTCCAGGATGAAGCTTACTTCTCTCCTGATTTATTTCTTTAGTCCAGAGCCTTAAAGTTTGGATAACTACCAAGCAGGTCTCCTTTCCCTGAAAATGCCTTCTTCTGTGTGTGCAGGCATGTGTAGGAAGACAGAGGTGGTGGCCTGAATGTCACCAAGTGGCACCTGCATAGTGAGGAGTGGGTCTCAGGACAAATCAACGGAAGCGTCTTAGTGTCCCATAGGTTTTTGTTGGAGCCAGGTTTTGTCTTTTCAAAGGAAGCATCCCTGGGTGGGGACCATCAATGACAACTCTATTCATAGCCATACCGTTTTCTGCATTTGGCTCCTAAAGTCACCCTAGGGTCAGGTTCTAGTCCACTAAGTCATCTTCAGAAGGAAGCCTCTGTGAAGACCTCCGAAGGCAGAGCTGGTATCCCTGCCACCGAATTTGACACCTTTTTATTTCTTTAATCAATATCTCATTTTACTAATGTGCTGGTGACTCCAGCATAGAGCGTCACCGTGCTCTCACTCAGGCCTTTGCCATGAGTGACTTGTCCTTAGTATCTTTACCCATGAGGGAAATGACAGAGCCACTAATGGAGATTTGTCTGAGCTTCTGCAGGTCACCAAGGTTTGGCTGCAAATGTTCTTCTAGAAGGCTTTCTGTCTCCTGTTCTTGAGGCAGAAATGACTTTGGGTGTCTATATGGAAATTCAGACTTCTCAGGCTTCTCTACATTATCAGGAATGTGGTTACCTAAGGGACCGATGAGCATTGCCTGTTAGCACTTTTAACTTTCTTTTAGGGTAATAGAATCAGAAGGACTATTAATCCTGGAATACAAATATGTAGCTGTGTTGCGCGCGTGCACACACACACACACACACACACACACACACACACACGTATGCACACACATACACATCAGATGATTATACTATCACATGATGGTTATATGCATATCCATATATGTGTATGGATATATCTAACGTGAGCATTGAGCAATCACCAGCTAAACAGTGAAACTAGCTCTAGCATGCATTAGAATGTTTGGCAGTTGGAGGGAGAAAGTCATAATTAAAATTAATGAGAAAATAGCCCCAGAGATAGCAATCTTGTGAGGTTGCTTAATAAAGAAATAAGTAGTAAATATTTCATTGCCTAACTTCTTTCACCTATAATGTTTCCAAGAAATTTTGCTTCTTGCCTCCGGACAGTTTGGGTAGAGCCTAGTTATCATGATGGCAACTTGACTGCTCTCACCTCTCGAGATTCCTGGGGTAAGGGGAAGTGTTTTGCATGTGATAGACAGTCAGCAAATGCTTGTTGATGAAGTGAATGAGTAATGTTGTGATAGAAGTCACTAAGCAGTAAGCCATGACGGCTCATTACTGCCTTCATTAGCTCACCCAAGACAGCTGGGTTCTGTTGTCAACTAGGCATCGTTCCAAACACTGGACATGTACGAGTGAGTCAGGTAGACAAGGCCTTCGTTCTTAACACATATATACACATATAAAAACCATATATATATAAATACACATGTACACTCACACATATACACACACAACACATATGGTTTGTCAAGACAGGATCTCTCTGTGTAGCCTTGGCTATCCTGGAACTCCCTTTGTAAAGCAGGCTGGCCTTGAACTCATACATCCACTTGTCTCTGTCTGTAAAGTGCTGGGATTAAAAGCATGGGCCACCACCTCTCGGCTAAGAAGCATATTTTTAAAAAGATGCCAGAACATAAACCAACATGAAAATATGCCACGGTGATAGACTATGGTTGGTGATATGAATCCATTACAAGCTGGAAACTGGGAAAGAGTCTTCTGGCAGGAGCTGAGGAGAGAGAGCTGCAATTGTGGCTAAAAACACAATGCTGAAGTCAAGAGAGAGCTGGAAAGAAATATAAAACAAGCATATCTAATAACTTTCTCATGTGTCTTGCAGACTAATACAAATATAGGTCATAGTGTCAGCCTGTAGGATGTAGTGCTAGAAGCTGAGAGAGTGTTAATGTTGAGAAATAACCAGCAAAGGAGTTAGCTAGAAAACCTTGGACTAATTCTGATCCCTCTGAGGGCAGACATTGGGTTGAATTTACCTTTCTCTCCCCTGGGAGAGACCTGGAGAACAGAGAGCTTGCCAAAATGTGGGCTTGTTAATTTAATTGCTCTTTGTAGAGTTGGCTTTCCTTCTTTAATGAGTGCGTTCTGGGCAACAGAGCCACCTCCTGGAAGGCTGCAGCTCCTTACCATCCCAGAGGAAGCCATACCTGGTTTGCAAGGGTATTCTACTTTCTGATTGGTGCCCAGCTGAGTTGAATGAATAGTCTCTGAACAATGGGGAGGATCACTCTAGCACACACGGTTTCCTTGGCTGCACATATGCAGAAGGGGGGGATGCCATAAGACATTGCTCAACTTGCAACTCTTCTGTCAACAAGAAAGATTTATTAAGGCTCAGGAATAAGACTTGGGGGACAGATCACAGCCATTTCATTGTCCCTCTCATGCCCCCCAGGACTCCTCCCAACATCAACTAGGAATAGATTCACAGTGGTCCTCTTTTAAGCTCTTCATGTTTGCTTTTCTCCCCTAGTCTGTCAGATATGGAGAATTCCTCATGTAGCTGCAATGAACAGCATTAGTCAGAGGCATACAGTATACACTAAAGCTTATGACAACAGTAACGTCAAAAGAATGTTCAGAATGCTGGACAGAGAGGGAAATGGAGATCCAGGACGGAAAGAGTGAAGAAGGCATTTTACAAAGAGGAGATGCTTCTTGATGGGTCTGTGGGATCTAGATTTCTGCAAACACTGGAGGCTCACAGTATAAATTTCATACCTCCCTGTGAAGATGCTGGGTTGAGACAAAGCATAGAGGAAGGGACAAGGTAGCATTAGGAAGAGGAGTGACCATCTGTTGACCCAGAGGGAACTTTCAGCCCAGGTCAGCAGAGCCGAATGGGAGTTAGTTAGAGTCAAAGCTAACTCCCTGATGATAACCATGGGGAAAGGAGTGGCCATTCATTTCACAGAGACTGTGAAAACTCTTTCTGTAGCCTTTCTAACCATGTGCACATAAGACTCTTTCCAACACACTTGCACCTAGGTAGGGCCCGTGAATACAGAAATGAGCAGATTTGACATAGATAGTCTCCATACTGACCTAGCAAAAATAGATCTTTTGTACCTTTCTCCTTTAACTGAGAATGGAGATGTCCCTAGATGGAAGGAAACAGAAAGCTGGAATGTGGGGTCTTTGGTAAAAAGACCTGTGTCTCAAAACCACAAGAGCCGGATGAAAAGGCACGGGTTATTAACTTCTGTCACCTGTGACCGAGGGGTGGGGATAAGTGCTTACCACAATTATAAAAGTTGTTTGTCTTCCCTTTTTCCTGTCCTGGAAATAACAATGAAAGAAAGCCAGTGTTTTTAACTTTTCAGTCACCTCTGCAGTTAAAGTTCAATATCAAGGCAAAACTGGAGTTCTGGCCAGGCTTTATTGAAAGGCCTAAGGAAAGCAGCTGTGTACGATCTTAGACTAATCAGGCTGATGCTTCTCTCCAGTTACCTTCTTTCTCATTATTCCCCAAGGAGCCTGCTTGATCTGGAATTGGGTGGAAGATCAGTGTTTTCATGGGCACATAAAACTTACTCCTAAATCAAACTATGAACATGGCTAAAACACCAAGGACGAAACCTTAGCATTTCTGAGAACCAGCCCCAGGAAGAATTCCTTCTTCCTCCAAAGTTCTTGAGATAGACTTCTGAGGGATTTTCGGTACCACTTCAGTGAGGGGAAAGCCTAGAGGTGAGTCTAAATACTTTTCAAGTCATTCCACAAGCTTCGACATAAAACATCATAGCCAAATAGTTATTTAAGATATCCCAATGTAGCCTGGATGTGATTAACATAGTTAAGCGATTTCACATCTGCCCTGAACTGTGAAGATAGATTTGTGTGTGAACAGTACAAACCCAAAGAAAAGTTGGGATTACTTGGGAGTTCAAAGCCAGTTTAGAGAGTTAGGGACTCTGGCTCCTATGCTCAGAACTGGGACTTTGGCACCAGCTAGGTTCTGTTTGCAACTAGTGTCATGTGGCTACAGGGCCCAGACAGACAGGCTTAAGACTACAATGTTTCCATTTAGTATGTATTAGGTATGGGTAAGCTAGCTTTAAGAATATTACTTAGAGGAAAAGATCTTCACCAACCGTATATCCAATAGAGGGCTAATATCCAATATATACAAAGAACTCAAGAACACATGAAGCTCAAGAAGAAGGAAGACTAAAGTGTGGATACTTTGATCCTTATTGGAAAGTGGATCAAAACACCCATGACTCACAGCCAACCAATAGAATGAGCTTAGGGTCCCCAATGGAGCAACTAGAGAAAGGACCCAAGGAGCTAAAGAGGTTTGCAGCCCTGCAGGAAGAACAATAATATGTACCAACCAGTACCCCCAGAGCTCCCAGGGACTAAACCACCAACCAAAGAAGGGACTCATGGAGGGACCCCTGGCTCCAGCTACATATGTAGCAGAAGATGACCATTTCAGACATCAATGAGAGGAGAGGCCATTGGTTCTGCGAAAGCTTGATTTCCCAGAATAGGGGAATGCAAGTCAGAAAATTGGGGAGGGGGGAGGAGTAGAGGGAGGGGGGATGGGGGATGGGATAGGGGTTTTTCAGAGGGGTAACAAGGAAAGGGAATACCATTTGAAATGTAAATAAAGCAAATATCTAATAAAAATAATAATAAAAAAATAAATTCCTATTTTTCCTGTGCAGGTTAAGGTTTCTGTTTGTAATTACAAAATAAGTTCCTGCTTGTCCTGGTGTTAAGTCCTTGCAAGTTAAGGTTTCTATTTGTAATTAAGAATAAGTAGCCGGGGATCAATGGAACAGGATTAAAGATCCAGAAATGAACCCACACACCTATGGCCACTTGATCCTCGACAAAGGGGCTGAAAACATCCAATGGAAAAAAGATAGCCTTTTCCACAAATGGTGCTGGTTCAACAGGAAGTCAGCATGCAGAAGAATGCGAATTGATCCATCCTTGTCTCCTTGTACTAAGCTTAACTCCAAATGGATCAAGGACACATAAAGTCAGACACTCTGAAGCTAATAGAAAAGAAACTGGGGAAGACCCTTGAGGACATCGGTACAGGGGGAAAGTTCCTGAACAGAACACCAATAGCATATGCTCTAAGATCAAGAATTGACAAATGGGACCTCATAAAATTACAAAGTTTCTGTAAAGCAAAGGACACCATCAAAAGGACAAATTGGCAACCAACAAATTGGGGAAAGATCTTCACCAACCCTACATCAGATAGAAGGCTAATATCCAATATATACAAAGAACTCAAGAAGTTAGACCCCAGAAAACCAAATAACCCTATTAAAAATGGGGTACAGAGTTAAACAAAGAATTCTCACCTGAAGAACTTCGGATGGTGGAGAAACATCTTAAAAATGCTCAACTTCATTAGTCATCAGGGAAATGCAAATCAAAACAACCCTGAGATTTTACCTTACACCAGTCAGAATGGCTAAGATTAAAAACCCAGGAGACAGCAGGTGTTGGCGAGGATATGAAGAAAGAGGAACACTCCTCCACTGCTGGTGGGGTTGCAAATTGGTACAACCACTCTGGAAATCAGTCTGGCGGTTCCTCAGAAAACTAGGCAGGTCACTTCTGAAAGATCCTGCTATACCACTCCTGGGCATATACCCAGAGGATTCCCCAGCATGTAATAAGGATATATGCTCCACTATGTTCATAGCAGCCCTATTTATAATAGCCAGAAGCTGGAAAGAACCCAGGTATCTCTCAACAGAAGAATGGATGCAAAAAATGTGGTATATATACACAATGGAGTACTATTCAGCCATTAGAAACAATGAATTCATGAAATTCTTAGGCAAATGGATGGAGCTGGAGAACATCATACTAAGTGAGGTAACCCAGTCTCAAAAGATCAATCATGGTATGCACTCACTAATAAGTGGATATTAGCCTGGAAAACTGGAATACCCAAAACATAATCCACACATCAAATGAGGTACAAGAAGAACGGAGGAGTGGCCCCTGGTTCTGGAAAGACTCAGTGTAGCAGTATAAGACAAAACCAGAACAGGGAAGTAGGAAGGGGTGGGTGGGAGAACAGGGGGAGGGAAGGTGCTTATGTGACTTTCAGGGAGTAGGGGGCCAGAAAAGGGGAAATCATTTGAAATGTAAATAAAAAATATATCAAATAAAAAAAAAAGAATAAGTAGCCAGGTGGTGGTGGCACACACCTGTAATCCCAGCACTCTGGGAGGCACAGGCAGGTGGATTTCTGAGTTCGGGGCCAGCCTGCTCTACAAAGTTAGTTCCAGGACAGCCAGGGCTACACAGAGAAACCCTGTCTCGAAAAAAACAAAATCCCCAAAAAAAAACCAAAAAAACCCCAAACAAACAAACAAAAAAAAGAATAAGTTCCTGTTTCTTAGATCTGACGATATAAACAGCAAAACATATTTTTCAACCTAAACTTGTGATGCCATTCACACAATGTACATCTCTGCCCTTGTCCCTTCCCATTCATTTCTAACAATGTATAATGGCCAACTTTCTCGCCCATGTGAACACCTTATCTCTCTTAGCAAAAGGACCTCAAGAGGCTGGCAGGGGCTGTTCTCTCAAATTCTGACTTGGCACCACCAGTCAGATGGTCAGTTCCAAGTGCACCCCAAAATACAGCTTGGTCTCATTGGACAAAAGTGGATTTGGTCTTTTGTCCTTGTTCTCAGGTAGATGTGGGATGAGAATTTACAGATAATCTAACTTGTAGACATCAGGACTGACTGGCAACAGTTGCTTTCTATCTTTCTAACCACTAGTGCAGTTTTATGCCTCTTTCGTTTCCTAGCTCCAAGCTGTTGCAAAGTTTTCAATGATCATTTGTTTTTGCGGGTGTTTCCCTGAATAGCAACAACTAAATAAGAAAAAACAAATACCCCAAGCATCAAAGACACAATACTCAAACTGCCGGATGTGAGCATTGATTAGACTCTTTTTGTATGCAACTTTATTAACAGTGATGAAGTTACAAAGTAACACTACATGTGGTTTTCTTTTTTGTTCTTTATAGGAAGCCAGAATGTTTAAAGCCAATGAGACTTCTGCCAAAATCCGCTGCATAAACAACCACAACAAACATCTTTTTTTAAGAAGTGTCCAAGATAAACATTTTGTGTCAAACTCCCGGGGAGGGAGTGCTAAATGGCTTGTTGTGGGGGTAAATTGTTTTAATCCATTAGTTCGAGAAATTTAGAATGGAAAGTATTTGGTATAATTTGTATTGATAGGAAAAGAATTCCTTTCATTGATGCCTTGTGCCAGTGCTGGTGTGGGGTCCAGCTCTCTGCAGTTACAGAGGTTTAGTCTGTTGTAACTAAGGGGAAACAAATCCAACAAACTGACTTAAGTCCATGTAACTTAATCATTTAGTTGAGTTCTGAAGACACTTGGGCAGGATAATGGGAGTGGGGGTGGGGAGCCTCCTTCCTATTACCACCTAGCTTCTATTTACATACGTGTTGTAAAACACACATATTATCATTATCACCCTGACTTAAAGCATAGAGCCTTTCAGGACTTGCTTCCTATTACCTCAGCAATAATGCTACCTCGAATTCCTGCCATCCAGTCTAGAGAACTATGTTAAAGCACCAGCCACCAACCTTCTATTTGTGACCCATCCTTACAACAGGAAGTGAAAATGAAAATGCGCTCAGCGTACTGAAATTAACTCGTGAGTTAGAGATCACAGTTGGCCCAGGAGCTCCGAGAAGATGGACGTATTCTATTAAGAACTGGCTTCCTGGAGACATTCTTATCGGGTCTCTGGCTCATTCAGAAAAAGGCAGCTTGAGTTTTATTGTTTTGGCTGCTGGGTAATAAGGTATTTTCTGATAAGCTGAGCTGGTACATTTATTTAATCACAGAACTCAGGCATTAACAAAAAAAATCATGTCATTTTCTTTGAGAAAAATAAACAGAAGTACATGCTTGGGTCCTAATGTGAGGCTGTAACTGAATAGAGGTAGACAGGAAATACAGTAAAACCATGTAAAGTTCGCAGTTGGAAAGCGGACTGTGCTTCCGGGGAGCAGCAACCTTGAAATGGATTAAAGACTTTGAAGGTGACAGAATGTTGTGTCTCCCTGCATTTGTGTCCTTAATGGCAGTGCAGGCTATGGGGCTCAAATACTCACTAGATGTCATGTATCATGCTCTGCCAATCTCCGTGTACCCAGGACTTGGTAAGCCCAGCTGTGTATATTTTCTGAGTCTTCAGATTAGCAACACAGAGCATAGTGATTGCAATTTACCCAGCTGTAATAGGGCTGTGGTTTACCTCTGGAAAGCAACCATGTGGGCTTCACAACCCAAGTTACTAGCTCCAACAGAGATCCCTCTCTTTTCTGTCTCCCTCTCCATGTTTTAAATCCTAAGATGTTACAGTGCATTGACTTTTATTTTATTTCATCTAGAGCCCTAGGTTCCTTCTCTTCACACACCCTTACATTCTCTACTTGAGGCACAGCTATTAGTGCACATAAATGAATTACATCGGTCTATTCAATTATTTGTAGCCCACAATGAAGCTCCCTTTTCTCTCTCAAAATTACCCATATGCTGTAGGTGTTAATTGCAGAGTTGTGTCTGTACCGGTGGGAAGGTGCAACTGCTGCCCTTAGCAAGTTGTGGCCAAAAGATGCATTGAAAATGGAGTTTATTTCACCGATGCCGGTTGCATCACTGATAATTTAGGAGCTCGGCCAGTGATTAACTTGCTCCCCAAACCATTTTCTCACAGAGTTTTGTTTTCCAGCCTGCACGGTCATAGAGTCAAAGGAGCAGGCACCTTTAGATTTTCCCGTAATTGATGAAACTCCTCTTTCTCTCTGTATTTTTGTGCTAATGGTATCTTGCTCATTTACGTTGTTTACAGTCTGTTCCTGAGCATCTGTTGTTTACAGTTTGTTCCTGAGTGTCCGTCCGTTGAATACCCCAAACAGAACATTTATAGGGGTGATGAGGAAGGTTATTTCAAGAATGTTTTACTTAAACAAACCACTTTTTACAGTTGTAGTAAAATGTAGCCATCCCTCAGTATCCTTGGGAGGGTAACAGGACATACCCCATCCTCTCCTAGGATACAGTGCCTGTGACGCTCATGTCCCATCTACTAAGTGGCATGTTACGTTGTTTCTAGGGTATCTAATACAATGCAATTGCTATGCAAACTGCTGTGCTGTATTGCTGGAGGGGGGTAAGGGAATAAGGAAATATTTGGTACATGTTTGCTATTTAATTTCTTTTTTCAAATATCTTCATCTTGGGTCTAGCTACAGATGTGTTAACCCACAAACAAGGGGACTAGGCTTTAGACATGACCATGACAACTACAACACACACGTAGTAGGAAAGGCTGGGATTGGTGATAACTGAGGTATAGTTCCAGATGCCTATCTATCCCTCCAAATTCTCTAATTGTACAGAATGGGTAGTTGATAGGCACTTCCTTCCCCAAATAAATATACTGTGAAGAATAAACCAATATGTTAAAGGAAAATATCCATCATTTACTACAGTTCTTTCCCTTTTGTCCAAACTTGGCAGATAACTCAAGGAAATAGTAGCAGGAGGGACAATGTATGCCTTTAATTCCAGCACTCAGGAGGCAGAGACAGACAGATCTCACTGAGTCTGAGGCCATCTTGGTCTACCTAATGAGTTCTAGGGCAGCCGGAGCTACGTAGTGAGACCCTGTCTCAAAAAAAAAAAAAAAAAAAAAAAAAAAAAAAAAAAAGAAAAAGAAAAGAAAAAAGAAAAGAAAAAAAAAAGAAAAAATGAAACATCTTTGATTTACAAAGCAATTTGGAATAAGTGGTATTAACAAAAGTATATCATAAAGAGCATTATTTTGGGATTAATATTATGAGTTAGCTATCAGTACTCCTCAGTTAGAAACCCATCTAGAACCGAACTAACTCAGTTAGGAATCATCCAGTGATTGCCAAGTCTGAGAACCCTAAATACTTCCTTCATCATCTCCATGTGATAGAGGAGTCAGTAAAATGACTGCTATTGGCTGTACAGCCAAAAGTTAAGCTGCAGTTAATGATATTCAAGAGTATAGTGCTATTTGGTGATTTTTTTGGGGCTAGCATTAGAGGCAGTTTAACCATATCTTTGGGAGATAAAGCTGTACCTGGTGCTCCAGGTTTGTAATCTCAGCTCCTGGGTAGGCTGAAGCAGGAAGATTTTAAATTCAAGGCCAACCTGGGCAACCTAGTAAAATCCTACTTTAAAATAAAAAGGAGGGCTATGAGTGTGGCACACACTTTTAATCCCATTACTCAGGAGGCACTGGGAGTTTGAGGCTAGCCTGGTCTACGTAGCGAAACCCTGTCTCAAAATTTAAAATAAAATGAGGGGGCTGGATATGTAGCTCCCTGGCAAAGTACTACTGTGTACCAGTCCCTTGGTTTACCATCCAGAAAAAAAAAGGTCTCCCACTACATGAATAAGAGATAAAAGTGGAAATATTTCTAAGAAAAATGCCAAATGATTTAAATTTACACTATAAATCAAGTGACAGAAAACTGCTCCTTTTCTGAGAGTAGGATCTTATGCTAGAAAAATGACAGAAGCTTCCAGGACAGGATTTGGGATACACACCATTAATCCCAAACTGTCACCTTGTTATTTCCCAGGTAGAATGTACAGCTTTCCAGCCATATTCTGTTTAAAGCTTTGTCGGCTATGTCATAATATCTTTTTAAAAGTTCTTTCCAGTCAAGAAGGAGGAAAAGAAATTTTTATGTTGAAATATAGAATTATAGTCTTTATAGATGTATACTATTTTCATTTGGAAATGTGAGATGGGTATTTTCAACTTCCCCCAAAGAAACAGAGTAGAAAATACTCCTTTGGATAGGAAATTGTATAGTCAAGTAAGTTTCATGTGTACACCGTGGGAAAATTTCGGAGCGTGTATAACTGCTATGAATTTAGGAAGCGAGCCTCCTTGGAAGAGCGCCTGTATCAAACTCCGTCGGCCACCCAGTGGCTGCAGAATGAAATTGCTTCTTTCGTTGACTATGGCCCTTTATTTTGTTGGTGGAAGGTGGGGGAAAGACTGAGGTAGATGGTGCTAAACTAAGAATTTAAAGGTGTCCAGGAGCGCCCCTGGGTCGATTTGAACCACCATCACTGTAGTAAATGGTGTATATTTTCCTGGTGGTCCATTCACAGTTTGACCACATTGGGAAGCAATGCGTTCAGATACTGACCGGCACGGAGGACACCGAGCTGGCCCGTGACTCGCGGGACACGCTGTTGGGCATGGCCAGCGTGCAGCCGGACACGCCCACGGTGGCCTCAGGCAGCTCGTCGTCCTCCGTCCACTCGTTGAGCTCGGGGTTGAAGCACTGGATGCATTTCTTGTACTTCTTCTCGCCCTCGTTCCAGCCGCCCAGCAGGTAGGCTCGGCCATGCAGCGCCGAGACACCCGCCGTGCTCACGCCCACGGGCAGCGGCGCCACGAAGCTCCACTGGCGCGCTGCCGGACTGAAGCTCTCCACCGTGAGCACGTCTACGCGCTCCCCCCGCGGCCCCAGCTGGCTGCCCCCCATCACGTACACCCTGTCGCCCAGCGCCACCGCGCAGTGCCAGCCTCGGGGCGTGCTCAGCTCGGGCAGCTCCTGCCACGCGTCGAGCGCTGGGTCGTAGGCGCACACGGATCGCGAGTACGCGCTGCCGATGTAGCCGCCCGTCACGATCACGCGGCCGTCGGCCACGGCGCTGGCGTGGCAGCAGCGTGCCACCTCGAGCGGCGCTTTGGGTTGCCACTGGTTAGTGGAGGGCACGTAGCACTCCAGAGAAGCCAGGCTGCCCTCCGAGTTACGGCCGCCCACCGCGTACAGCAGCCCGTTGAACACGCTCAGACTGAAGTGCGTGCGCTTCTGGTTCATGCTGCCCAGGTGGATCCAGGTGTTGAAGCGGGGATCGTACCTGAGATGAGAGAGGACAGATTGCCATAGCAGGGGGACCCGTGATGCCGAAGTGGGACTCTTGACCTGGTCCCCACACCCTGCATGGAAGGGCCCCAATTCAACCTGCCTCTAACTTCCCCAACCCTCTACAGCTAGTGTTCCGCCGCCCATCTCATTCAGAAAAAGGGGGGGGATACTCTCCTTTCTCTCCATCCAGAATATATTTCCTTTAGCCATACCCCAAAACAACCAGGCCAAACTAAACCAAGCGACAACAAAAGGATCCCACCGAAATCTCATTGCTCTAACAATTCCCCCTCACCTCTTCCGGTCCCCCGCATTAAAGGCAATTTTGTCTGGCGGTGGTGGCGCATGCCTTTAATCCCAGCACTTGGGAGGTAGAGGCAGGCGGATTTCTGAGTTCGTGGCCAGCCTGGTCTACAGAGTGAGTTCCAGGACAGCCAGGGCTATACAGAGAAACCCTGTCTTGAAAAAAAAACAAAAACAAAAAAAGGCAATTCCACCCATTTTTTCAGACACCAATTCCCCTAGCTCTTTCTTGATGCTTAATTAGGATAGGAGTTGCCTGATTACATTTCTTCTCTTAAAAAGATCTCATTGGTGTGTCTGTTTTGGCCAGTCATTGCACTGGTAGAAAGCTAAGCCACCCCTCTGAACCTGTTAGAAAGAGACCAACGGAATTAGGTATAAAAGCATCAACAAAGGATGGATCTCTCTTAATAGTTTCCTACTGGCAAAAGTTCCAGCTTATAGATTTTTTAAAGAACTGGAGTATTTCAGTATATAAATCACCACAAAGAAAATTGGCTTCAGTATTAAACAGTGAGAAGCCTTGCTGAAGGGAAGGAGGCGGAGCCTGTGACTCCGTGGACCCTTGATCACAGAGTTCGGAGGTTCTGTCAAGAGAGTTCACCTTTGTCCCAAGGAATATCGGAAGTCTAGCTATAGATAAGAACTGAGCACTGGTTCTGAAGCTGTGGAGGGAGAGTGCTTGCTTCACATAGGCAAGGCACTGGGTCCAAGGCCAGAACCAAAAAAGGAATAAAAAGTCTGAAAATTAATTGCTTGGATTCTTTTTTTTTAAAAAAGAATATACTTATACATATAAATAGAAACTATATAAAGATAAATTATATAAAACATATGCCATAATACAAAATATATTAATTATATTGATATATCATGTGCATATATTAATACAGAATTACATATATTAAGTGTGTGTGTGTGTGTGTGTGTGCATGTGAGTGTGGTGCCTTTAGAGGCCAGAAGAGGATGTTTGATGCTCTGGTGCTGGAATTACAGGCCGGTGTGAGCCACCTGGTGTGGCACTGGGAACTAAACTTGGGTCCTCGACAAGAGCAGTAGTGTTTTAAACCTCTGGTCTACCTTTCCAATGCCTTGTTTGGAATCTTGGTGAGTGGGGCGGGGGGGCGGGGGACGGGGGGGGGGGAAAGGGGGGGAGAGGACACACATAATGAGACAATTAAGAGAATCCTAAAACGTTTGCTCCTTGGTTATGTGTCACTTTGTACCCCTGCCGTGACACAAGCCCCTTTGGTGAGCACTTCACATGCATGGCAGTTTAATTATTTTTTATCACAGACAAAGGTAATAGCATTTTTGAATGATATAGTATGTTTTTCCCCTTTTTATATGTGTTTAAGTAAAGATACATTCCATGCTAATTAACCTTCAAATATGTAAAATTAATTAGCTGCCACATTTTAATAACTGTAGTCTATTAACCAGCTATGAATTGGTGCCAGTAGAGGAACTTCAAGAAAATTTGGGTTATTTTATTGTTTTTTTTTTAATTTTTGCTGTCTGTGTGGGTATGGTGTGTGTATGTGTGTGTGTGTGTGTGTGTGTGTGTATGATATGCATGTGCATGCTGTGTGTAAGTGTGCATATGCCTTGTGAGAATGTGGGCTTGCATACATCATGGTGCGTGTAAAGAATTTGGAAGACATCACTGGGTGCTGATCCTTGCTTCTACCTTGCTGCAGACAAGGTGTCCCTTTTTCGCTGTCGCCTGATCCTGGCTCGCTGGCCCACAGGCTTCTGACAATTCTTTTCTCTCTAGCATTGTCTCCTCATATAGGCTGTGCTGAAATCACAGGCCCATGTGCTTCTGTGCCTGGCTTTTCATGTGTGCCCGAGGACCTAGACTCAGGTTATCAGACTTCTGTACTAAGCTCTTTACCCACCAAGACATCTCTCTATCCCCTATTGCAGATGGGGAAATCTCTGCTGCACCTGTATCAAATAAGGATCAATATTTAGACTATATAATGAATTGCAAAAATCAATAAAAAAAATCCAGTCAATAAATGAACTAATGAACTGAATAGACAACTTTCGAAAGAGAAAACATTAATGGCCAATAAATATATGGAATTTGTTCAATATTCTTAGTCATTGGGATAGTACAGATTAATACTTTTTTGAGATTCCATCTCACCTCAGTCAGAAAGGATATAGCTAAGACAACAAATGACAAAGAGATTACTGAGGGTGTGGGAAGAGAGGGAACCTTATTCACTGCTGGAAAGAGTATAAACGGTGCAGGCTGGAGAGACAGCTCAGCAGTTAAGAGCACTGACTGCTCTTCCAGAGGTCCTGAGTTCAATTCCCAGCAACCACATGGTGGCTCACAACCATCTGTAATGGGGATGCCCTCTTTTGTTGTGTCTGAAGACAGTGTACTCACATACATGAAATAAATAAATACATTTTTAAAAAAAAGAGCATAATCAGTGACTAAAATCAGTACAGAGGTTCTTTAAAAACAAAAAGTGGAACTGTCATCTGAACCAGAGGATGTGAACCTAGAGAACTGAGTCCACACACTGTGGAGGCGAGCGTACCTCTGTGCTTCTTGCTGCACCGTTCACAGTAGCCAGGAACTGGAATCAGTCAAGATGTGCAGCGACAGATGAATGGACACAGAGAATTGTGAGACATGCACAATGGAAATGTTCAGAGATTTAAAAAATGAAAGTGTGACATTTTGGGAGAAATAGACGTAACTGGAGGGCATTGTTAAAAAAAAGTATAAGTTAGATTCAAAATGATTCTCATATGCAGAATTTAAATCTTTGTGTTTCTCTCCTCCTGTGTGTGTCTGTCTGTCTGTCTCTGTCTGTCTGTCTCTCTGTCTGTCTGTGTCTGTCTGTCTGTCTGTCTGTCTGTCTGTCTCTCTCTCTCTCTCTGTGTGTGTGTGTGTGATGAAAATGGAAAGGTAACCATGAAAGGGGAGGAAAAGATTTTAAGGGCAGGGTGGTAATGGAATTCATGTGATATGGAAACAGAGGGAGGACTCTAGGGAAACACAAGGGGACCAATAAGAGAGAGGCAGGACAGGGAAGGAGCATGGGTAAGGGGTATGTGTGAGAAAGTGTAATAGCATGTATGTATGAATGTGCCAAATGAAATCCATCTCTTTGCATGCTAACTGAAAAAAATTTAAAAAAGGAAAAAAAGAAAGAAACAAAGAGAGAAAGAAAGAGAGAGAAAGAAAGAAACCTAGGGTGCATAAGTCTCAGATGCACTTTATCAAAAAGGTGAAAAATGTCTATAGCATTATTTACTACTCCTTGGTTAATGAACTAAGATAACAGGCATTATTAATCCTGGGTCAAGGCAGTTCCTCCACATTTCGATTCATTGGCCTTACCAACCAAGCAATGGGTACCTGCAGAAATTGCTGACTGCGTGCTTGGCTTGGTTTCTTGCGTCATTCTGATCCTCACCACCGGCTACGTAAAGGAATCCGTCCATCACAGCCACACACTGATTAAAACTCTTGGCTGGCATTTCTGTAAGCTTGCTCCATCCATTTTCAGGGTCTCTATATAGAATGTCTCTACTAAGGGACTTCTCAGTCAGGCCTGGGCGTCCCCCGACAGTGATCAGAACTCGGCAGCCGCCTCTAATTCTTGTTCGCCTAGATTGCAGTGTGTTTTGATGATAAGGTAGTAAGTGATAGTTCATAGCGTCCACAAGCAGTTTGTGACAGTCGGCGTCTTGCATCATTCTCGGTACGGTTTGAACATAATTGACCAGGTCTTGCGCAGAAATGGTACCAAAGCGGATGTTGCTTAATAGATCTGCAGCATGCTTCACTCTCTTTTGGTCGAATTCTAACCATTTCATTGCAATCTGGAATGCGACGAGCTCAGAAGGCAATTGTAAGTCATCGTCTATGAGAAGATCATTAATCTGTTCAAACGTAAGCTTCATAAACTGTTCGGATTCTGCAAATTCAATGAAGTTATCCCGGATAAATTTTTGGGCCGTTGCTTTTGCGCTTTTCAAGCAGTATGTTTCAGCGATGTTGACCACGTACATGCAGTTCTCGACGCTGATCTCTCGGATCAGAAAATCGCTGCACATCTTTACAAGAGTATGGATCTGAAGGTACACCGCGGCAGAAATGATGCTCCCTATTGTGTATAGAGAAAGGGTCAGCTTTCCCGTGTAAGCATACGCGATCACTGTGGCTAGCCCTAAAGGGGCAATATCGTTGAGGTCTACCCTTTTCGTTGATGGATCATTTTTGAGGATGTTATAAAAGTATTCGCTGCATGAAGCCATCACCGATTTATGGACATCAAAGGACTTGGTTTTGGTTCCGATGACTAAGTCACATAGAAAGCTCTCTTGCCTCATTTTACTTAAACCTTCCAGAAGGTTGGGGCCATAAGAAGTGTCCGTGAGTTCGGAAGAAACACAGCTGAGGCTGTTGCCTCCCTCCAGGAGCCCGTTTAGAGCATTCAGCTTGCTTAGGGGGCTGTCTTCTACGATGATAGCCATCTCGTTGATCTCGGCTTTGTTCTTCTTGATAGTCTTCTTTTTGGGTGCCATGTTAGCCACAGCGCTGTCACAGCCAACAGCTCACTAGAAGAGAAGGATATGAATTTATTTTAATTGTGCTTTGGACTTTGAAATATCGTACTAGAAACCTTGATAAGAATAGTTTTATAAAAGTTAAGTTAATTCTCAAAATATGTTTAAAGACATTAAGTGAGATGTTTAATGCCATATCTCAATGACATCCAAACATTGAATATGGTTGTAGAAATGTGTGTAATTTTAAATGAAATCTCCCAAAGTGTGCATTGCCAAGGAATTATAACCAGCAGTTCCCTGGTTCAACTGTGGAATGAAATCATTAAAAAGGCTGAGCCAAAAAGTGAATTATGGCTACCTTAAAGGTTTCCCTCTAAAAAATATTAAAGTTTAGGAATGTATGCAAAATTATAAAATATGAAAAGAGGACCCTTATAGCAATGCCAGTGAAGCCTACAATATTTGAAGCTATATATACAGTTAGAATTTAGTGATCTTTATATAATAAGGGAATTACCAGAGAGTTTAATGGAAAGGGTCTGTGTCCTTGTGACCAGCCCTCTCTGCTCCAAATAGCACTTGTCCCTGCGCTTGCTCAGTAGGACGTAGAAGGACAGCAGTAGGGAGCAGGAGACCAGAGAATCTGCTTGTTTTAGGCACTGGTTTTTTCTCACTTTGCTCAAGTCAACATAATCACATGCCTATTTAACAAACATATGTCCTTTCTCATTCATTTTTCCATGGCACTTACATGTTGAATGTTCCCTTGTTGTGTTTGTTTGGGGAAATTTAAAATTGCTTTGTTCAGGAAGAAGTTATAAGATATCTATCCACTACTACATGGGTGGACAGCAGTTTTCTGGAAATGATGGCACAGTGAACATGTAACTTGTGCTCAAAAGACAAGATGGGACAAGTGCCAACTGAGCGGGAAGCTACAGTTATAGCAGAGGAAATGTAGTCCTGGGTCTACATTTGGGACCTTGGAAGGACCCAGAGAGCCAGTGTTTTACTTATGCACATAATGGACTTTCAGAGAAAACCTGAACTTGGAAGAGTAATTTGTGTTCCTTTTAGACTAAATGACTAAGTAGCCTTGTGCTGCCAGGTTTCATGTCAACTTTACACAGGCTGAAGTCTTCACAGAGAAGAGAATATCAATTGAGAATATGCCTCCATGAGGTCAGCCTATATGTAAACCTACAGGGAATTTTCTTTTTCTTTTTTTTATTTATTTTTAATTTATTGAAAAAGGAAGTAAAGGGGAGTAAAAACACTTTATGATAAAATTAAAAATTTACATGAAAAATATTTCAGATAAACATTAAAATTGACAATTTTCATGGAAAATTAAAGAGTAACGAGGTAGACATGTAAGACATTGCTAAATTAATTGAAATATGGGATAGAAACATTTTATGATAGAATTGAAGATTTACGTGGAAAATATTTCTGATAAAATTGTAGAAAAATGTAGAAAAACATGTTAGAATTGAAGATTATCATGGAAAATTATATATAGATATAATAATGGTATGTATAAAAGTATTCCTAAGTTGATTGAAAGTGCATTATAAACATTTTCTATAAACTTGAAGATTTACATGGAAAATTTCTGATAAAATTGAAGAAATATATAGAAAAACATGTTAAAATTAAAGATTATCATGGAAATTATATAGGTAAAATAATAGGCATAAAGATAATTCTAAGTTAATTGAAGGTAGAATTATAAACATTTTCAGATAACATTGAAGATTTTCATGGAAAATATTTCTGGTAAAATTCAAGAAATAAATAAACAAACACGTTAAAATTGACTATTTCATGGAAAATTTTACATACAAAATGGTAGATATAAAAACTCTTTCTAAACTAATTGAAGGTGGAATTAGAAATATTTGTGATAAAATCAAAGATTTACATTGAAAACATTTCTGATAAAATAGAGGAAGTATATAGAAAGACATTAAAATTGAAGATTATCGTGAAAAATAATGAGGATAAATTGGTAGACATAAAAACACATTATTAAATTAATTAAAAGGGGAATTACAAACATTTTCTGATAAAATTGAAGATTTACGTGAGAAATATTTCGTTAGTCTATGTCTTTTTATTGGGGAGTTGAGTCCATTGTTGTTAAGAGATAGCAGGGAATAGTGATTGCTTCCTGTTATTTTTGATGTTATTTTTATGTTTGTGTGGGTATCTTCTTTTGGGTTTGTTAGAAGAAAATTACTTTCTTGCTTTTTCTAGGGTGCAGTTTCCCTCCTTGTGTTGGCATTTTCCATCAATTATCCTTTGTAGGGCTGGATTTGAGGACAGATATTGTGTAAATTTGGTTTTATCATGGAATATCTTGGTTTCTCCATTTATGATGATTGAGAGTTTTGCTGGGTATAGTAGCCTGGGCTGGCGTTTGTGTTCTTTTAGGGTCTGTATGAGGTCTGCCCAGGATCTTCTAGCTTTCATCGTCTCTGGTGAGAAGTCTGGTGTGATTCTGATAAGTCTGCCTTTATAAGTTACTTGCCCTTTTTCCCTTACTGATTTTAATATTCTTTCTTTGTTTAGAGAATTTGGTGTTGTGATTTTTATGTACCGGGAGGACTTTCTGTTCTGGTCCAGTCTGTTTGGAGTTCTGAAGGCTTCTTGTATGTTCATGGGCATCTCTTTCTCTAGGTTAGGGAAGTTTTCTTCTACAATTTTGTTGAAGATATTTACTGGGCCTTTAAGATGTAAATCCTCGCTTTCCTCTATACCTATAATCCTTAGGTTTGGTCTTCTCATTGTGTCCTGGAGTTCCTGGATATTTTGGGTTACCAGCTTTATGCATTTTGCATTTTCTTTGACTATTGAGTCAATGTTTTCTATGGTATCTTCAGCACCTGAGGGTCTTTTTTCTGTCTTGTATTCTGTTGTTGATGCTTGCATCTATGACTCCTGAATTCTTTCCAAGGTTTTCTATATCCAGAGATGTCTCCCTTTGTAATTTCTTTATTGTTTCTACTTCCACTTTTAGATCTTTGATGGTTTTGTTCAGTTCCTTCACTTGATTGTTTGTGTTTTCCTGTAATTCTTTAAGGGATTTTTGTGTTTCTTTTTTAAGGGCTTCTGCTTGTTGACCCATGATCTCCTGTATTTCTTTAAGGGATTTTTGTGTTTCCTCTTTAAGGGCTTTTACCTGTTGACTGATGTTCTCCTGTATTTCTTTAAGGGAGTTAATTTAAGTCTTTCTTGAATCCCTCTATCAGCATCATGAGATACAATTTTAAATCCAACTCTTGCTTCTCTGGTGTTTTGGGGTATCTAGGACTTGCTGTGGTGGAAGAACTGGGTTCTGATGTTGCCATGTGGCCTGGTTTCTGTTGGTAGGGTTGTTTGTGCTTGCCTTTCACCATCTGGTGCTAGTTGGTATTCTTGTCTCTGGCTGGAGTTTATTCCTCCTGTGGGCCTGAAAGCCCATGCCCTTACTCCTCTGAGCTCAAAAGTAAAAGCACTGCTGGGAGATCTCTCTCTCCTGGCAGGCTATGCACAGAAGACTGTGGAGTTTTCCTGCTCCCTGGTGCAAATTAAAGTGGGAAGACTTCTGTCCCAGTTGTTCTACTGATCTTAGGCCCTGTGTGCGCCTAGCTGGGTCCCCTCCAGAGAGAAGGTGGAGATCTCACCTCTGCACTCAGAAGTGAAAGCACTGTTGGGAGATCTCTCTCTTGGTGGGTTATGCACAGAAGACTGTGGCGTCTCCCAGCTCCCTGGTGCAAATGGCAGTGGGAAGACTTCTGTCCCAGCTGCTCCACTGATCTTAGGCCATGTGTGCTCCTAGCTGGGTCCCCTCCAGAAAGCTGGGGGGGGGGGTTTCTTAATTAGTGAATGTTAAAAATTGATGGAGGAGGGCCCAGCTGGTTATAGATGGGGCCACCCCTGGGCTCCTGGTCCTGGGTTCTATAAGAAAGCAGGATAAGCAACCCATGAGGAACAAGCCAATAATTAGCAATCCTCTATGGCCTCTGCATCAGCTTCTGCCTCTATACTTCTGTTCTGACTTCCTTTGATGATGAAGTGGAAAGTGAAGGTGACTATAGTAACCCTAACTAGAACAATCTTGTTTATCTATTATTAGATGCTTATTTCTTAGTGGCATGCAGGTATAGAGGTGATATTTAAAACATGAATAAGTGATAAAGCAGAGGCCCTGCTAACCAGAAAGGACTCAGGCCACAGCATTGAAGCTGGGTCTCAGAGAGCACCCCCAAGGTACCTTGTATAATTCTTCAGTTCTAAATCATGATGGGCTCCAGGGCATCCTGAGAGACTTCTGAAAAGATTTTGATTTGCTGAGACTTTGGGGGAAATTTCAGCAGAAGATTCTGAGTAAGTATGACTGGTGGACTTTAGAATCAAGGATATGTAATTTAAAGTTTTAGATGTTTCCTTCTGCCCTGTTAGTCTCTGTGTCAGTTTTACGTGAGCCATACCATTTTCCTTAATAAGTTTCCAATTAGTTTACAATATTATAACTGTTAGCCAGAAGTAAGAGTGGGGGTGGGAGAAGTGGGAGAAGATACCGTCAACACTGGAGCAGAAAGTGGGGATGCTTTTGCCGGGAGTCAGAAGCTGCAAACTGTTTTGCTAGCTTTTGGCCCAAGAGCAAGCTGCAGCTGGTACTGAACAGAACAGCTCTAGTCCTTACAGGAATTCTGACTGGAAGAGCTGGGCAACAGGGTTTGTGGAAACCACATTCGCTAGAGCATGAGGGGAGATTCTGCAAAAGATTTAGGAAGTTGAGACCCAGAAGGATCTGGAAATCTCCCAAGAACCCTGGAGATCTTAGACTGTTTTTCCACTAACCTCTTTTAAATATGATTCCTCAAAATAAAGAGGAAATCTTTGAATAGTAAAGCTTGTGATTGTGTCAGTACAACAGCAGACAGCTGAAGCACAAAGAAAGTGGCCTCAGTGCTGAAAGAAATCAGCCGTGGGAGGGTTTCTTCTTCACGCTGGCCCTTTGTTGTTTCCTTTGTTTGTTTTTGAGACGAGCTTTCTTGTGTCTCAGGCTGAACTTAGACATGCTGTGTAGGTGAGGGTGATCTTGAACTTCTGATCCTCTGGCCTCTACCACCTGAATGATAGAATTACAGGTGTGCAGAATTATGTCTGGTTTTATTTGGTACTAATCAAACCCAGGGCTTTATGTTTTCTAAGCAGGTGTGAAATCAATTAAGCTATGTCTCCAGTATCTGCCTCCCAACATGGTTTTGCTGAGCTGCTGGGAATCACATTCTATTTGAGCATACAGCCAGCAGGTTACACCCCCAGTTTAGTTTCCATATTTTCTGAGAAATGTTATATATAACAGGAATATATAAAGCCTGTGGAAATTTTATGTGCACGCCAAAGTGTCTAGAGTGGTGGTTCTCAACCTTCCTAATGCTGTGACCCTTAAATACAAGTTGGTATTGTATTAATGACACCTGTTGGGGCTTAGTCTGTTGGCTGTGTACACAAAGGCTAAATTCTGAATCCTGAAGATTTGGTTGCCTCCAGATGAGAGAATTCTCACTGACACCAGCCTTTGTGGTGTAAACCTTGCTCTCAATTTAAAGCTAATTGGTTAATTAAATGCTAGAAACTCTGATGGGGCAGGAGAGAGGGAAAGGTAGGACTTGAGGATCCAGTAAGGGGTCTCAGGACAGACCAGGGAAAGCAGGAGAAAGGCAATGGGGAGAGGAGGAGGTTGCAATGAGAGGAGATGGGCCATGAGTACGTGTCCACAGAGAAGTGCCCCTGGAGGACAGACTGATGGGGTGAAAAGGTAGCCTGGGTAAGACTAAAACAGAGTAACATAGGAATTATTGGTGGGGTATAAATCAGAATAGCTTGGAAGCTGCCCAGTCTAAGCTTACAGTTTATAAATAAAATACCAGGATTTTGTGTCTTGTATAGGAGCTAGCTAGAATAAATAATTAAATTACAGAACCTCAACTATAAAATTATTTTTGTTGCTACTTAATAAGTGTTATTTTACTACTGGTTGAATTGTAATATGTAAATATAAAGAATTGTAAATGATAAGTATCTGTTTTCTGGGCTGGAGAGATGGCTCAGCGGTTAAGAGCACTGACTGCTCTTCCAAAGGTCCTAAGTTCAAATCCCAGCAACCACATGATGGCTCACAACTATCTGTAATGAGATCTGATGCCCTCTTCTGGGGTGTCTGAAGACAGCTACAGTGTACTTACATATAATAAATAAATGCATCTTAAAAAAAAAAGTATCTGTTTTCTGACGGTTTTAGGGGACCCTTGTGAAAAGGTTGTTCAACCCCCCTCAAAGGGGTTTCAACCCATAGGTTAAGATCCACTAGTCTAGAGCAGTATGGTCCCACAGGACCTTAAATTATATATGCAATCTAAAAACCTGAGTAGCTGCATCAGAAAGGTAAAAATTAATAGTTAAAATTAATGCTAGTAAGTGATTTTATTTACTGTTGCATATATAAAATACTGTCATTTCACATGTAATTTTGATAAATTTAATGATCTAATTAATGCTAATAATAGCTAATATTCTATTTTCACACTAAATCTTCAAAGCCCTGTGTATATTTTAGACCTTAGTTTGTTGTGCTTTGGGTTAGCCACATTTTAAGCAATTAGTAGCCAAAAGTGGCTGATGATCATTGTATTGGACAACAGAGCTCTAGAGACACACTGAGTATAGCTGAGAATTCAAAAGAAGACAAGAAAGGGGGAGGGGGCAAACAGCAGTGTAATGTTAAACAAATGTAGCAGTTATTATAATAAACATTAATGGCAAAGCATTAAAAGGCACAGGTTACCAGACTAGATAAACAAAAGCAAGATTAAGATATATGCTATTTATACAGACACAGGTAAGTAGAAAATAAGTGTTATGAAAATATTTAAAAGGCAATAATTAACATAAAGTTCTAGTGGCTATTTTGGTATCAGGTAAAATAGACTTGAACAAAAAAGAATTTTTACTAGTGACAGAATTTCATAATGATGCAATGAAATTCAAATGAAGATGTAACAATCATAAATGCATATGTTGATAATGATGGAGCTTCAAAAGACCTGAAGTAACATGTGACAGGATTATAGAGAGAAATACAAAAGTCACAATTATATATGAGAAAGTCAACCCAACAATTAATGGAACTAGAAAAAATGTCAGTTATCAAAATCTGAACATTGCTAATCACTGACTTAGTGGAACATATGTGCAACCATAAGATACAAATTCTACTAATACATTCAGAGTCGCCAAAATTGCCTCAACCAGCATGAATGCATTGGCACCAGATGGCTTCTGTGTAGAATACATTATTTGACAACAATGGAATAAAGTTAGAA
The DNA here is from genome assembly GCF_947179515.1 of Apodemus sylvaticus. NCBI lineage: Eukaryota > Metazoa > Chordata > Mammalia > Rodentia > Muridae > Apodemus > Apodemus sylvaticus. Next base: position 51,266,253 of record NC_067478.1, read on the forward strand.
AGAATCTCAGATTATCCAGGAAAACTACTTAACACCCAAATTTAGGAAATTAAATAACATACTTCTATATAATCTATAACTGAAAGAAGAGATTACAAGGGAATTTAGATTACATTTCAGGCTGAATGGTGATAGAAACATGGTACCAGTACAAATTCTATTACTTATCCACAGTGTGACCTTAGGGACTCTTTCAGCCTCTGTTGACTACACGAAGAAAACAAGGCCCCCAGCTGCTGGATCAGCCAGCCCTGAAAAGGCTGGTGCAGAAGCATAGGGCCTCTGTACAGCTGGATTGGGATCACAGCAGTGTGTGTGTGTGTGTATGTGTGTGTGTGTATGTGTGTGTGTGTGTGTGTATGTGTGTGGTGTATGTGTGGTGTGTGTGTGTGTGTGTGGTGTATGTGTGGTGTATGTGTGTGTGTGTGGTGTATGTGTGGTGTGTGTGTGTGTGGTGTATGTGTGTGTGTGTGTGTGTGTGGTGTATGTGTGGTGTGTGGTGTGTGTGTGTGTGTGTGATACTGGGGTTGAAAGGGTTAAGTAGGGATGAAAGGAGGGAGACCAAAGGAGGGGAAGAATTAATCAAAACTTAGGAGATACTATGAAAAAGCCGCATGAAAACTTGTAAGCTAATTAAAAATAAAAATTAAAAAGGAATATAAAGAGAGGTAGAGTTGGCTAACGCTATTTCTAGAGCAGTGGTTTATTTATCTAAAATCCCCAATGTTATTTTTGCTACACATCCTTATAAGATGCTGATCAGGGGGACACAGAGGAATTAAGGAGCAGCCGAGCTGGTCTGGAAGTCTCCTCCCTGGTGGCTAGCTTTCAACACACTGGAAGGCATTAACAGGCTACATGGGAGAAAAGTCACTGACATTCTCACCCAGCATGCTGGGATTTACTGTGCTACCCAGAAAGTGGTGCACAGTGGTGCAGTATTGGCCTGAAGCTATGGGGGTAACCAACTGCCTTCTGCTGGGAGTTGAGCTCTCCTTCCACAGAGGGACTTCAGACCTGATATGAAGCCTGGTCAAAAGCCAATGTTGAAGAAAGTCATAGGTTTAGGGAGGGATCTGCTCTGGATGCTTGGGTGAATGGATGAATTGTCAAATTGTCTTCTAAACATGCTTACAGCCAGCCATAACCCAGTGTTGTTTCAGCCTTGGTCAGAGATGCTTTATTGTGCAGTCTGCTAATGCAGAAAGCCTAGTTGGTTAAAGTGCTGAGAACTGAGTAACCCTAACCCTAACCCTAACCCTAACCCTAACCCTAACCCTAACCCTAACCCTAACCCTAAGTGTGAAGTGTGCAGTCCTATATGTGACATCTATATTACCCCCTCCAAGGTTCAGGGGACATTGTAGAAGAGGGGGCCGACAGAGCGTGGGCTAAAGGATGAGGATGAATGTTGTAAATTGACGTATGGACATAACTTGGTCGTTACACTCATGAAATCACAGAAGCTCTGATTATTTTTTACAAGACTTTAGAAAATGAGGCCTGTCAATATTCCATCATGTATGTATGAGGGATGCTGGCGGAGAACAAACCATTTTCAGAGCTGTAGCCACTGGGTAAATTTTAGGTCCAGTAAATAATTCCCTACCCATGCGCATACAAACAACCCTAATTAATAACTCAATGGATGAATAAATGGATAGATGGATGGATGGATGGATGGATGGGGTGAGAGAAATATACAGAGATAGAGACAGAGACAGAGACAGAGGAATTTCATGGGAAGAAGGTTTCAGTAGGAGGGAGGGGACAAGGAAGGGCAGTGGCAGGTGTATATGTTCAAGATAACTTATGTGTACATGTGAAATTATTAAATAATTAAAAAAGAAAATAATACCTGCCTCACAGGGTTGCTAATAAATATAATGTTAATCTTGGTTGTCATCTTGATGGGGTCTAAACTCACCATGAAACACATGTCTAAAAGTGTTTACATAAAGGTTTAGCTGGGCAGAGACCCTATCCTGAATGTGGATGGTAACATCCTGTGGGCTCCTGTCCTGGGCTGAATAAAAAGAAGGCCACTTGAACACCAGTGTTTTTGTCATTTCTAACTCTGGACACAATGTAGCCAGCTCCTTATGTTTCTGCCTTGGCACCCTTCCTACCATGATGATCATTACTCTCAACTGTAAGGTATTTGATTACATTGACAAGAAAAGTAACCCATGCAGAAGATTGGTGCTGAGAAATGGGGCCATTGCTATAAGCATGACTGTGTGATTCATAGGTATTTTCAGAGGAGTGAAGACTAGTTTTGAACTTGGGTTGACTGTGTTACAGTGGATGGCCATGCACCCAAGAATATAGGTGAAGTATGGATGAGCTATTTTATGTAAATGAGTACACTGTAGCTGTTTCCAGACACACCAGAAGAGGGCATCAGATCCCATTACAGATGGTTGTGAGCCACCATGTGGTTTCTGGGAATTGAACTCAGGACCTCTGGAAGAGCAGTCAGTGCTCTTAACCACTAAGCCATCTCTCCAGCCCCTTCTACTAGACTTTCAAAGAAGGGCAACAAACATTTTACTCAAAAATAGAACCAGAAGGAGCACATCCAAAGTCCTTCTACAAAGCCAATATTACTGTAGTACCACAACCAGGTAAAGACACAGGCAAAGAAAAATCCAGGCCAATATCCATGATGAAAATGATGTAAAAAAAAAAAATCCCCTGAAAAGCCTTGGAAGCTGAATTCAGGTTTGTGTGGAAAAGGGCATCTTCCAAGTCAAGTTGGCTTATTCCTGAGATGTAAGGATGGTTCAACATAATAAATCATATAAATGCTTTTAAAGAAAAAAATCACAATTATATGTATAGATGCAGGAAAATCCTTTGACAATATCCAACATGCCTTTATAGTAATGTTAACCGCAGAGAGAGTAGGACTGAAGAGTACATATCCCAACACAGTAAAGGCATGACAAACCTACAGCCAGCAGTGTCCTAATGGGAGAAAGTTTCCTGTGACCCAGTTAAAGCCAGGATGAGACAGGGCTGTCCACTGTTCCTCAGTCTTGTTCAACACAGTGCTTAAAACTTTAGACAAGAGAAGGGAATTAAGGGAATGCAAATAGGAAACGAGTCAAATCATCTATATTTTGCAGATGATATATTATAATAAAATTATACAAAAAATTCTACAAAAAAATCCACCAAAAACCTAGAAGTAATCAACAATTCATCAAAATGGCAGAGTATAAGATATACTTACAAAACCCAGTAAATAGCCTTTCTATACACCAAAGCCAAGATACTGAGAGGGAGGGAGGGAAAAAGGGAGGGAGGGAGGAATGTGGAGAGAGAGAGAGAGAGAGAGAGAGAGATCACGGAATACTCCCCATTCACAATAGCCTTAAAGAGATAAAATATCTAGATGTAACCTAGCCAAGGAAGTGAAAGACCACTGCAATGAAAAATTTAAGTCTCTGAAGAAAGACTGAGAAAAACACTAGAAAATAGAAAGATATAAAGACATCTTATGTTCATGGATTGGTAGAATTACTATTGTGAAATGATCAGCCTACAAAAGCAGTTTACAGATTCAGTGCAATCTCAACCAAAATTCCTATATCATTCTTCCTAGAAATTTAAAAAAAAAAATCCTAAAAGTTATACACAATCACAAAAGACTCCAGATAGCCAAAGCAATTCTTTTTTGTTTGTTTGTTTTTGTTTTTTCGAGACAGGGTTCCTCTGTATAGCCCTGACTGTCCTGGAACTCATTCTGTAGACCAGGCTGGCCTCGAACTCAGAAATCTGCCTGCCTCTGCCTCCAAGTGCTGGGATTAAAGGCGTGCACCACCACTGCCTGGCTTAGCCAAAGCAATTCTAAGCAAAAGATCAGTCCTCAGAGGGATTACTAGTCCAAATCTCAAGAGAGACTACAGAAATGGTGTAGCAAAACCAGTATGGTACTGGTACAAAGTCAGGCATAAGAACAGTGGAACAAAATAGATCTAAGCATGAGCACATACAACTACAGCCATCGGACATTTGACAAAATGCCGAAAACTTACACTGAAGAAAAGAAAACATTTTCAACAAAGGTGCTGGGGAAACTGTCCATGTGTAGGAAAACAAAATTAGACCTGTATTTATTTTCCTTCATAAAATTAACTCCAAATCAAAGTCCTCCATGTGGGGCCTGAAATGCTGAGACATAGGCAGTGCCCACAGATGTATGAATAGGAAAGGGCCTTCCGAATCAGACTCCACATGCTGAGTTGTTCTTGCTTACGTGGGCCTGATGAGCTCCCACCTTTCTGCTCAAAGGGAAGAAGAGCTTTTCAGAGTGGTCTTGGAAGTATGGATGGCTTGCATTTTTCACAGGGCTCCTGCCATAACAGGAAATGCTGAAAAAAAAAAAAAACCAAAAACAAAACAGGCCATCCACAGCAGCAGAGCTTGTGAGATCGGATGAACTCTGCCAGTCCCTTTCTGCCTCAGCCTTTGCTGGTTAAAGAAAAGACCTTAAATGGGGTGCAGAGGGTTAAAAGAGACTTCCTGCCCTACTGGAGCCTACCGAGGCTCTACTTCCATTCCTTGGAGAGCACCCAGGTATAGTAACATTTAATAGTAACTGACAACGGTGCCATTGTCTTCTTTCTCCCACCCCTCAAGAAGAGCTCTCCCTGGAACTGGGGAGAATGGTAAGAATGGGTACCACACCATTCCACAGGCTCCTCCTATCTGCCCACACACGGCTCTTGTGTCCTCTTGTGCAATTTTCACAGTGAGGTGATGGTATAATATATTCTACGCCTGATTAGCAACTGAGCAGGCTTATGCAAATAATCACATTGTCCATCATCTTTTGTTCTTGTCAAATTTAAGTACATTAATAATTCCAAAATATAAGCCACCAATTATGTATCTTATGTATTAAATGCAAATAGAGATTTCCATTTCTAAGTAGTAGTATATACCTAGGATATATTCAATACATAGACTTATTGTATGTTCGAGCCTTGGTTACTTACTTTATATAATTAGTTTTTCTAAGTTTAAATGACACAGAAATCTTAAAAATTTTGTACTACGCTTATTTTATAAATAAAGAAATCAAAATTCACAGAGTTACATTTTTTTCTATAATCATACAAGTCATACTCAATGTGTGTTGGAGCAAAAATTCAAACCCACACAACACCCAGCCTCTATTTGCTCCTCTTTAATCCAAGGTCAGTTAAAGCCCATAGAAGAGGGAAAACTTGCTTTTTCCATCGTGAGAAAATTGAGGCAGAGTGAGGAAGACTCATGGCTTATAAAGTCAAGTTGTACGCATGGAGACTGCAAAAGAGTTCTTTCCAGCGCCAGTTGTCAAAGTGTTTTTGAGTGAGAAGTAAAGTTTTGAGGATACGTAAATCCTGTAGGTTTCTTTTTCCTGTTAAGGGTGACAAGGATACAAAATTCCAGTAGGTTGGGCCAGTCAAAAATATAGGTGCAGAGAGGGGAGGCTTTTATGGATTAATTTGTTGATTAGATGACTAAGTATTTCTTTCTAGGGGTCAGACTGAGCATGAAATTACCTCTTTTTCCTTAAAAATAAATATTGTCAATGTCGTACATTTAACATAAGAGTGGTGCTTTGATTTATTTACAGATATTGAGACTCTAAGTAGAAAGTTAACTACAATTTGATTCTCTGCATCCAAGATACAGGATCAAAAAAGGAGAGATTTTGGTGTTGTTGAAAAGAAAATATTTTTTGAGACAGGGCCTTTCTATATAGGTCAGGTTGGCTTCAAAAATCACAAAGCTGTCTCTCCTTCTGAGTGCTGGTATTAAAGACATGTACCATCAAGCCCAGCAAAGTTTTAACAAGAGGTATTTCTTTGATTTGCCTTTTGTGTTTGTAAGGGAGTTAGAAATTGAGTTTATAATCACCCCCCTCTCAACTATGGCCTGTGGAAACTGAGTCTTAAAGCTTCAAATTTCTTAGCTTATCCCAGATCTGAAATGGAATTTTGGTATCAATTCTGCTCTAACCATTTGCAAGGCTTGAATGAGATATAGCGTTTAGGGTTTTAGTTTTACCTTTTGTCAGGTTGGAGCTATGTTCCCATTAATTCTATAATAACCTTAACAGCATTTTCTGCTAGAGGTGCTGGGATCTTGTTTGGAAATACTTCTTCTCAAACAGCTGTTTGAATCCTCAGAATTAACTCTTTCTCAGATAGAGATGAGTCCGACAAGATTTACACGGGATCTACTCAACTAGTTCTGAGTTATCACCCAGCAAATAAAATGTAAGAGGCGTACTTAGGATTTCAGATAAACCAGGACATATATACATTAGAAATGCTTGTCCTAAAAGCTGGTTTGTATTGGTAGTTTATGAGGAAGTTCAAATTGAATGGGGGTACTTTGCATTTTTATGTGGCAGCTCTGCTCCGGGTTTGGTTCTAGATGGTTCATAAGCCCTGAGGTCTCTTCCGAAGCCCACAGCCCACAAGTCTTCATAGTACTTTTCTGTAAAGTGGCTCAAAGTTTTTGTTTGTTTGTTTGTTTTCTTTTTTAAGTTCCTGAAAAAGTACACAATCCAAAAATACATCTAGGACCACTGGGCTGATATTGCCAAGAAATGGAAACACAACTGTGCCCTCACTTGGAGGTGGGCAAGTCCGTGTGAAAGTATTGACTTTAAATAAAATCATTCCTATTCTCAACCTGATTTCTGGGCAAAGCCAGCAGAATAGTGGTCACTTGTGTGACACATTATTCCCACTGCCCACCACCCTGAGTGTGCACGTGTGCTGAAGCATCACTGTCACTGTCATGAGCCAGGACTGGGATCCCACATCTCTGACTCTAAGGGTGAGAGTCAGCTGTGCCTGCTCTCTGTCCCTGTAGCATTCCAAGGGCTGCATCTGTTGGGGCCCATCAGCTCTGCCTCCCGGAATAGAAACAGAAGTGGCCCAAGTTGCCCATTTTTAGTTAAGTCCGTTGAAACAGGGTTTCCACTTAGCCGTTTCGTAACCAAAATGATTTTTTAAAAATGTGAAACATAGATCATGATAGCCATATGTGCACATTTAGAACAAAAACTCATTTTCGGTCAAATGACAAATGTAGGATATTTGTAAGAGTAGGGGTTCAATTTTGTGGAGAAGTTATATTTTGGGGAGTCAGAGAGTTCGTTTGAGGTTTGTATAATTAATTTAGCTAAAACTGATAAAATTGTGTCTCTCCTAAGCTGTTGTGTTGACCAAAGCACATGTTTGAGTGGTTGCTAATGAAATTAAAGATGGAATTCTAAATCTCCTGAGCAAGCCCTAAGAATTTTCTTTGTTTCTTCTTCTCTATAAAACAGTGGAAGAAAAACGTATATGATTTAGAGATTTAAAACAATCATTACAAAGCTCATGTAATTTTACTTTTATAGCAGATCACTCAAACATATCAGTTACTGTGTCTGTTTCCTTGGTTACAACATTTCTCAAATTCCAGGACAAAGTTTTCTGTCTCCCAGCTTCAGATCAAGGGACATGACCTGTAGCACCCAGCTGGAGATACCCTGAAGAAAAATAGCTATTGCCACCAACACTCAGACACCCCCGCTGCCTCCCACCCACACAGCCATACACACCCTAGGATCCAGTCGGCACCGGGGCAGTTGCGGTCTCAGCTTCTCTCTCCCGGTGTGAAGTGAAGCGAGAGCCCGCTGGTAATGGGGAAGGTTTAACAGCAGACTCCTTTGGGGAGGTGATCTGTGGAGAGAAAGGGAGGGTGGGAGAAGGGAAACCCAGCGAGGAGTCACCAGCAGGCTCCTGACAAGCCCTAGTGGCAGTAATTTTTAGAATCACCCCTTGCCATCTCACTGGAGCAAACAGGCTGAGCCTGCGCGCTGGCCTGGACAGAGCCCTCCTCGCCCTCTTTGGTCTTCAGCTTTTGGGCAATGCTGGGGAAGAGGGCGGTGGTTGGTGGAGAGGGGTTGGGTTTCTTGACCTGGCCAGGTTGTTTTGTTCATTTGTTTTTAAGTCAAGGGTTCAATGGATTCAAGGAAGAAAATCAGCTAAATTTCGGATGTTCAGTCGAAATTGATGGAAGCAGAAACTTGAGAATTGTTGTAAGAAGAGAGTTGTGGGCAAAAGTTAGTTTCTAGGAAGGTAAATAGCCGTCACCTCAGGTCCTGCGAGGAGACTGGTTATAAATAGACTGTTCTGTAGAGGAGAAGACATGTTTACCCGGACAGGAGATATTCTGCTGCACTTCAGTATGGAGTTGGCATTTCATAGTTTAACAAAGCCAGGATTGTGACCAACCCCCCAATGGTCATTGATTCACAGGAGGGTCCCTGACAAACACACTTGCGCAGACGCATGCTTGGAAATGCCTACTCTGGCACCATTTCATGCAAGAAAAGCAATTCGAATGATTGCAATTGACAGAGGGCTTTGAATAGGCTCCTAGGGTATGAAACGACTGTTCTGAAGGTCAATGTGGTATCATCTTCAGTAACCAGCAGATAGATCATTGAAAAGAAACTTCCTAATAACCCTGCATCAGTCAGATGTTGTCTGTGGCCAACTGAGAAATCTTTCTGCATTCTTAAATGCTGGAACTACTGAAAGGTGAGGAATCCTGGATACTGGGGACAAGAGAGAAAAAAAAATGAAGAGAGGATTTAAAGATGTGTAGAGGCTCCCAGGAGTGAGACTTTTGGGGCCATTGTTTAGCAAGAAAGTATAATTAAAATGTATGTAGCCTAATATGCTAAAAATAAGCTCAAATGAATAATAACAGAAAATCAATGAAAAAATAAGAAAAACTGAAAACAACTGTGTTCTAATGACAAAATGGCAGGTTGGTAAGACCTAGCTCTCTGTAAACAAAAGAGTGTCAGTTAGAGAAGCTCAAAGACAGGTATGATGTAGAAAGGGCTCCCTCCCTCCCCTGCTTCTTTGTCTCCCTCTCCCCTTCTTTTCCTTCTCCTTCCTTCTTTCTCTTCTTTTTTTCTCCGAGACCAGGTCTTACTATGTAACTCAAAGCTAACTTGGAACTCACTATGTAGCCCAGGATGCCCATGAACTAGCTTCTTGACTTAGTTGCCTCAGCACTGGAATTAAAGGCACAGGCCACCACGCCTGGCTTGATCTTAGATGTTTGGGTTCCACTCATGGATCCTTAGCGGGGAAGGTGGGCAAAGTCAGCTAGGGCAGTTTATTTAGTGGCTCACATTGAAGTCACTCTACCTTTAATTTTGAAAGGAGGTCTTGCTGTGTTGCCTGGGCTAATCATGAGAGAGTTCCTCCTATTTTCATCCCCACAGTACCTTGGAGTGCCTTGGAGACTGTGTCGGAAACCTGGTCAAGGCAAGCAGGATTGGGGCAAGGAAGGCAATTGCGGCAACTGCAGAGAAGATGATGAAAGTGTAAAATATAATGACTTTGGAACTTGTCCTCACATTCTTTGTGTCACATTTCAATGGAAATTATCCTCACACTGCATTATGCCTCAGCACAATGAAGAGGGAAACTTTGGAACATGGAGGAACCATATTGCTCAGGGAGCTGTGGTTCTGGAGGGAGTGGAGGAAGTGGGGATTATGGGGACAGGAGTCAATGCTGAGTTTCTTCTTACTCGCTATGGGTTTCAGCAGAGAGGAGGAGTGTCTAGAGGAACTGAACAGCTTCAGATTATCAAATAACTGTTCAGAGGATTCTTATCTCAGTTGGACACATGTGGAGTGATACAGCCAGACACCAGAGCGGGTACAGAGAGTCATTCTATGAATAGACTGGCATATTTAATGGCATTACCTTATTGTATAGGAAGGATTACACACACACACACACACACACACACACACACACACACACACACACACACGCAGATTTTCCAGTTTCTTAGCTCATTAATTGTTTCTTTTTAGTGGTCGTTGTAAGAATGTACTAGTATTCTTTCTTTGATAATGTTAAATTTCAGGTGATATGTGAAACCTTTTTTTCCTTTTCTTTTTTTCCCTTTGGTTTTTCAAGACAGTGCTTCTCTGTGTAGCCCTGGCTGTCCTGTAATTCACTCTGTAGACCAGGCTGGCCCCAAATTCAGAGATCCAACTGCCACTGCCTCCTAAGTACTGGTGTTAAAGATGGCATACCACCATCCACCAGTGTGTGAAAGCTTTCTAAGAGTGTGAAAGCTTTCTAAGAATTTTTTCCAAACGTTTCAAAACACTATTAGCCAAGATCATGGTGTAATAAGATGTAATGTTTTTCCTTTATAAATGGAAGTGTATGTAGAGTTAAACTATTGTACATTTATAATTTAATAAAAACCATAATTTAAAAATCAAATAAAATTATGGTTCAATAGAAATTAAGTTAAAATGTAATAAAAAGAAGTATGTATAGTTGAAAGAACAGTTGGACAGCAAATAATAGCCTCAGAGCACACTTGGCTACTGAAGTATATAAACCTGGCTATTAAGTCACCTATTTACTTAGACCACTAACAGTATGTAATTGTAAATGCTATTTCTCAAAGTAACACAGTCAGGGGTTATTTGAGAACAATGTAGAATTTATTTTACAAGGTAGGTCTGGAGGAGGCCAGTTGAGAGACTGACTTTACAAAGGCTCATGGGTAATGCTGATTACCCATGATGCTTTTAGTAATGCTGTCAGTCCGAGGGCCATAGTCTGCTAATAGCAAGGCTTTAGAACGCTTGCTACTCAGCAGTGGCCTTACTGGAAAGACATGGAATCTTACTGGAATGACATGGAATCTGGGTGCAGTGGCATTCATCTGTTAACCTCAGCTAATAAGGGGGCAGAGGTAGGAAGGCACAGTTTGAAACATAGCCAAAGACTGACGGAGGTGGGGGCACGGAGACAGGGAGTAGGGAGAAAGAGAAAGAGAGAGAGACAAGGAGAGACACAGAGAGACACATATGCATAGATAGAGACACAGAGAGACAGAGACGTGGAGAGACACAGAGAGAGCCAGAGACAGAGAGACAAAGAGAGAAGCCAGAGACAGAGAGACACAGAGAGATACAGATACATACAGATAGGCAGAGACAGAGAGATACTGGCACAGAAAGAGACAGAGAAGCAGACACGAAATAGAAATAGAGACAGTGATACAGAGACAGCGACACAAAGACACCTAAATAGTCAGAGACAGAGACATAGAGAGATACACACAGATAGACACAGAGGCACAGAGAGATCCACACAGTTAAGAGACTAAAAGATATAGACACAGAAAGAGACAGGCAGACACACACAGAAACAGAGAGACACAGAGACAGAGAAAGAGACAGAGACACACAGAGAAGCAGACAGAGACACATATAAATAGAGAGCTAGAGAGTCAAAGAGCGATAGACAAAGAGACAGAAACACACAGAGAAAGACAGGGAAACAGTCAGAAAAAGAGGAGTAGATAGAGACAGACAGAAAGGCACACACACACACACACAGAGGGAGAGAGGGGGGGAAGATTTCAAAAAGAAAGAAAACTTTTGTTTTTATATGAAATGTTCCTCACAGGCTCATGATTTTTAATATCTGCTTCCCATCTGGTGGTATAGTTTTGAGAGGCTCTGGAAACTTTAGAAGGTTAAACCTAGGTGTGGAGGCCCCTTCCCCCTCCCTGTCTGCTTTTTGTCTACGTTATGAACGCTGCCTTCTGCCACAATGCTCCTATTGCCATGAAGTTCCACTCAAATGCATAGACCCTAGGGACCATGCAGAATCCATTAGCTGGGGGAAAACCGCTTTCTCTCTCTGTTTTCTGACATGTTCCTTATCTCCATTTCCTTTCTGCCTGGGAAATATTCTCTACAACCCAGCAGTGTCAGGAGGATCCATTGCACATTTCCCTTGGTGTTTTGAATAGCAAGTAGTAAAAAGTCACCCAAAGTGTCTGTCACACAGCTGGCACAATGGGAGAGCAATGGCCAGGCTTGGGCTGGAGTTCTGGTGAGCAGTAACTTGGAACCAGGGTGACAGACAAAAGCTTCAGGACATAAGGAACACCCTGAAATTCTGATTCAGAATTTCTCATGGCCGGGGACTTAAAAAGGTCAAGTCAGTTTTATTGAAGTATCAGCAAGCATTGGAGAACTAATCTGACATGTGTACTATACAAACATTAACTTCTTTGTCTTCACTGAGAACAGCTGGCTTGAAGATGGGTCACAAGAGACAAGAAACACTCTTTCTCCTGATTAACGTGGTATGCATAATCTTTGCCTGAAAGAATTTCTGTTAGAGGCAACTCACTCTTCTCAAAGAATGGGGGTGAAGACAAGAATTTTCAGATAGTAGACCTGAATCATTCCCTTGGTCAAAGAGAAAAGGGTATGCCTTACTATTTCAAACACATAACTTTTAAGCAACCAATACACATTTTTTCCATCAAAGGCCTTTGAAAGTCCATGAAGCAGAATGAAACACAAACCTTAATACGACCTGTAGCTGTCTGTGTGACTCTGCAACCTTCCCAGACAGTCTAAAGCACCCGCTGTGCTTGGGCTGTGCTCAGCGATGCCAAGAGGCTCTTGATACAAGTGGAGCTTGCCAGTCACACGTTCTGCTGGGACGTTTCAAAGGCAGCAGCACTGTTTTGTCTGGAACTGTGCTTGTATGTGTGGAAGTAACATATCGCAGACTCTTCTGAGAGTATGGAGTAGTCCTCAAAATACTGAATATGATTCTCTAGTGACCGAAGGAATACATACTAAATGAAAATTTCCCCAGAGTTATCAGATAACAGAAAGAAAATCTACTCAAGAAGGCTGGACTTTCATCTGGGTAGCACTACTGAAGACTCAGCCTCGCTAAAATCTAGAAGCTCATTTAGAGAGCTTGCTTTTCTGACAGAGCACTTGGCTCAAAGTTATATGTTATTGTCTGGTTAAGATGGTATAAATTTGTCTTTTGACAATTTTTGAAGAATGTATTAATACATTTTCCATCAATCTTCTGCTTTTAGCTACAAATCACTGAAGGAACTTCAGAATTAGACTACAACATAGAACAAATGTACCTAATAGAATTAATTACCTACAGAATATTCCATCCAACAGAAATAAGAATACATATTTTTCTAGGCGGCCCGTGTTACCTACTACTCCAATAATTAGGGTCAGAATAGTTCAGGTTCTTGGCATTTCCTGCTCAAAGATTATAAACCACCTCTGAGGTTCTGAAGCAAGTCTTCACACACATACACACATGCATGTAGACACACAGAGACATGCACACACACAAACACACTCATGTGTGTACACACACACAGGCATGCACACACATTATCTCTAGTATATTATCAGATCTCAGTGTAACACAGTTAGGAATCAATAGCAGGAAATAACTGTAGAAACCACACAAATACTTAGACATTAAACAATATACTACTTTTGAGTGACTGGGTCATTGAAAAAAAAAATCGGGGAGAAAATTTCGGAGTTCCTGGAATCCAGTGAAAATGAAACCAGAATCTTTGGGATATAGCAGACGCAGTTTTCAGAGGAGAGTTTTGACTTGGAGTGCTGCCATTAAAAACTCGGAAAGGTCTCAGATAACCCGATGACGTACAGTTAGGTCTGAGGAAAACGCAAACAGCCCAAATCACAAAGCAGAAGACGGCAAGAAATAACATCAGGGGCAAAATTAATGAAATGGAGACTAAAATAAAAAGAAAATAGTACATAAAACTGATCAAACAAAAAGTTTGTTCTTTAGAAAGATAGGCAAGATTGGCAAACCCTGGTCATTTTAACCAAAAGTAAGAAAAAGAAGGCCCGAGTAATAAACTTAGAGATGTAAAAAGGCAGGTCACATGCCATTCCAGCCACCACCCGGTCAAACTGGGATTCAAAGAGACAGTGGGGCATGCTAGCCTGTAGCCCGCAGGGCTCCTAAAGTTATAGTCGGAGTAGTCCAGAATCTTGGTATTTCCTGCTCTAAAATAGGACCTGGTTGGCCCCATGCTTTCAAGCAATGAAGCCTAGCACAGATATGTACAGCTCTAGGCCCAGTAAGGGGTCAAAGGTAGTTTTTAAAAAGAATATTGAAGGAAGTGGTTTCAGCTGTCTCAGGCTTTAATATGTGAAAGCCTTACCTGGCCTTTTGAATATATACTTACCCATGTCCCAGGTTTCCATTCAGACCCATGGCTGGCCCTGCCTCAGTCTGAGAAGGAACTGACCAGGTGAATTGGATTGGGGGCTCTCCTATCCATGGGGACAGGAAACTCTTTTGCGTGAAGGGCTGGCAGAAGGAAGATGCATCCCATGTAAGTATGAAATCATATTTAAAAAGAAGCAGATCAACCCACCCACACACAAACCATAATCACATTTGTATAATGGGGGGGGGGCACATGGAAATTACATTTTGGAAACCTGAATTATATGGGTCACGGTGGATTCAGCAATGCCACCTGTGTGTCACCAGAACCATGAGAGCCGTTCCAAAGGCCCAAAACGGAACGGCTGAGTGAGCAGTGAGGTCAGCAGCTATGTGTGGTGTGCGGAGAGAGCACTCCATTCCCCTGAACTATAATTGGACATTCAGACCGTTAGCCAGCAAGGCCCACAGCAGAAGGGGGTCAATAGCAGTCATGGAAGTTATGTTAGCTGGAAGCACACAGCTCCTTATGAAGCAGATAAACCTCTGGCTACAGAATTTTTCAGATTGAAAGTATTTATTCTTCCAAAACTATAAACCAGGACCTGAGGGGAGGAAAACCCACAGCAAACCCAGCGTATTCATTCAAGCAAACCCAGCGTATTCATTCCCTATACAAACCACTGGAATTGGTAGGAGATTTGAACTACTAGCTAAATAATGCATTAATAACTTCCTTTTTCCTGTTACCCCTCCCCTCTTCCTAGTAGAAATGCAGTATTTCAAAATTTATTCTAATCTGATTTTCTAAAATGCTTATATTTGTATTTTGAGATGACTGGGTATTGGTTATCTGTAGGAGAGTGAACACCTATAATGTGCTTTCTGGTGGTCTGCCCCACAGTACCCCACTCCTTCCCCCACCTAATGGAGTGGATTCCATTACTCTGAGCCCGAGATTCAGAGGACAAAAGGCTTTCCAAGAAGCTGACATTTGAACTGAGAAATAAAAAATAAACAGGGATTGTGCTGATCAAGAAATCCGACTCCCAGGGAAGAGCAACAATCCCTTATTGCCGGCACCTCTTAAATGTGCTCACTTTGTCTTGTGCACATTAAAAAGACAGTCCTGGTGGGGACACATGCTCAGGAGAGTAGGATATTCCTCTACTGTCCCCTTCTCAGCCTCATGACCACTCCGAATTTTCCTGTTTAGCCTGGATTGATCTATTGAAACAGGAAATGAAAAGAAATACTTTTTTCTTGTTCAAAGCTTGGGGTAAGGAGACCATCTTCTCTTGTACCTGGCTGTCTTCTTTTAAAGTAAAAAGAAAAACATTTATTTTAATGTATGTACTTGTGCTGGTGTGAGTGTCTGTGATATATATGTGGGTATCCTCAGCGACCAGAAGAGGGCTTGGAATCTTCTGGATCTGTCATTACAGGCAACCGGGAGCTGCCTGAAATGGGTGCTGGAACTCAGCACAAGTTCCCTGGAAGAGGAGCAAGTGCTCTTAACCAAGGAGCCTTCCCTCCAGGCTCTGGCTTTGATTTTATAATGACTAGGATGGGGCGAGTTAGGAGCTGGAATCTACTCCTCCACCAATCCTATGATAAACGACTCCAATTGTGGACATAGGGTGAGGCCGTTGGTTTCTGTCTTCCAAGCACAATGCCCTAACAATAGGGAACAGAGTTTACCTGGTAACACAGCACTCTGGCATAAGAGCAATTGTAGGAGAGTTTGCATGAGTGTGAGGACTGGGGTTGGAGGAGGCACCTGCAAACCACCCAAGCTATAAAAAGACGGTGACTGTCTAGGATGGCTGCGACTGTACAAAGGGCTGAGGCGAGGGATACACTTGGGATGTGAGCTTAAGCCCGCCCCCGTCAAGTGAAAGTGAACCAAAATGTCCACACAGGGTGACTAAGAGCATTTCAGTCTGACGAAGCTTTTGCTGTTTGGACACAAGCCCACGTCAACGAATGGCTTTGCTGCTGGAAGGTTGTCATCCACAGACGTGACACGGGGCATGAGAACAGTGGGACAGTTTGATGACTGAATTGGAGAAAAAGCAAATTGGGGTGAGCTTTGGAGGTAGAGCTCCTCCCACTGAGGTCATGGCTAAGAGGTCATCTATCTCACTTCCATGGTTTCTACCCAACCCTGTTCCATGCATTGCCACACTCCATCTTTATTCAGCATTGATCTGGCCCCCATTTGTTTCCTGTCTGCCCGCTCTCACAGAGGACATGTCCTTGCCTTTTCCACATCTGTACCCCCAGCACATACTCACCCCTCACCTAATGAGTGAAATAGGCATCACTACCATCTCTGCCACCTTCTTTTATATACGTTGTAAAAAGGAAATCGGAGAGTATAACACAGCGGCAGTTGACTGAAGCTAAGCTCATGTACTCCTGTCCTGTCACGCTGAGATGAGGAAATCGAGGATGTGACTCCAAAGTAAACTGCCCAGCATCCCCTGGCCATCATAGGTGCAGATAATAAAGGCAGATAGCCAGCGTCACCTGACCCATCATGGATGCAGATCAGAATAAAGGTAGATCTCATGGCTGTTGCCTTCCTATAAAGAGTTGGGACTGGCCGGACTCTGTGACTACTGACTTTCTGGTTAGAAGGAGCGCATGGTGAAAGGTGGAAGCTCCCCTGAGAGGAACTAGCCTCCACGATTGCTGGCAGCCAGTACATATGCCAAAGGAAGCTTTCTGTTCCCAAAACTTTCCACCAAACTAAGCCAAGGTCTTCTGTGGCTGCTCTTCAAAAACTTTCTCTGGTGTCAAGCTGACCTGTTAAATAAGACTTGTGTGACTTCAGCAGGCCTTTTAAGTCTGTTTTGCCTTGTTTTTAAACATTCAGATCTTATAGTATCTTTCTAAGCTAATAAGAACCTTTAAAAGAATAGGCATCATTGAAATGTCCTATACTAATAAATAATAATAATAATAATATAATAATAATAATAAAACACACACACACCCATACACACACACTGTATATCTGTGTTTATATTTGATTAGCCTGAAGTATCAGACATGGAGTTAGCAAACCCAGACCTGTGGGTTGGTTCTACACTAGAGCCCCATATGTCTAGGAAGGACATGATGGCTGTTCTGAGACATCAAGGACAGGCACTGCAGTAGGCTCAGGAGTGCATGGCTGCTGGCATCATTTCCACACACTTCTTAAACATTCATATGGACAAATACAACTGGTTCGCAGTGTTGAGCTCCGTCCAGAGGCAGTGGTTAGTCCCCCAACATAAACTGTCAGAATTAGGGTTGATGTCTGGATTATACTAAATCTATAATGAACTTAAATTTTAGTGATTCAGTCTTAATCATCACTTCCCAGCTTCCAAACAGAAGTAATTTTCTCTTCCTTCCAGAGATGCACAAATGAGCAGCAGTCTGGGCACCTGACTACA
The DNA here is from genome assembly GCF_947179515.1 of Apodemus sylvaticus. Classification (NCBI taxonomy): domain Eukaryota; kingdom Metazoa; phylum Chordata; class Mammalia; order Rodentia; family Muridae; genus Apodemus; species Apodemus sylvaticus. The sequence continues at coordinate 51,283,810 of NC_067478.1, forward strand.
GATTCAGGCAGAGATGTGCACCCAAGAGCCAAATGTGTGGTAGGCTCATGGGCTCTGTGTTCTCTGCTCATTGTCCTGGCTGTGCACATTGCAGAGCATGTCTGGCCCTTGAAGATCATCGGGCGTCTAACCATTGTTCTGAGATGCCACTGTAGATTTCTGAGTCAGAATCCCCAAATTTGGCCTAGACTTAGGAAGATAATTCAGGATCTGAATGTATAAAAACAAGATGAAACAAAGACTTGAAGGGCCTGCTGAAGTCACACTTGCTTAATTAACAGGTCAGCTTGACACCAGAGAATGTTTTTGAAGAACAGCCACCAAAGACCTTGAGTATTGGCTGAGTTTTGGTGGAAAGTTTTGGGAACAAAAAGCTTCCTTTAACACACGCACTGGCTGCCAGTAATCACTGAAGCTAGTTCAAGTGTGACCCAGCCACTAGAGACGAATGTCTTTAGTAACACGGGAGGGAAATTAATGAGTTAGTGTGTCAGAAAGGCCTGTTCTGCACTGCTCTAGCCTCGCTCCTCTTCCTTAACTAACACATATGTACCTTGCTTACCTTTGTTCTGTGTCTTTATCACCTGTTTGACAATGTTGACAGGATTTCAGGTTCAAAGCCCAGTGAAGACACTGTTCACATGGGACGGTAACTCTCTTCAGGGTTCAAGCAGGGTAAGGAATGTGTCTACACTGGGTTGGTATGAGTTGGAGAATCAGAGCTCAGCCAGAAGGAGGTACCCAGGTGGCTGACCAGCTAGATCAGGGTTTTCATCCAAGCATAATGCTTTGGGGAGAGTGTCGTTCTGGAGTGGCTCACTGGAAACAGGCAGACAAGATGGCATCTGCCTACCAGTGGGGCCTGGCATGGAATGTACAAATGTGAGTAGGGTGAAGGGTTGTATTCTTAGGCGGGGTGGAGAAGCAAGAAGAGCAGAGCCACCCTGGGAAGGTTGATTAAGTAAACAAACACAGCAAGAATAGTGGGCGCCAGGATTTTGACTGCCACACCAACCCCAGTAGATTCTGTGTGACAAAAGTTCCACAGGCTGAAGCGTTTTAACTCCAAAGGGAGGAAGTCTCCTGGGAATGGCTGTGGAACTCTCTAGCTAGAGGATAATTCTGAGCTGTAGTTCTCAAAGCAGTTTGTTTTACTCTCAATTTCCTTTTTTTCCTCTTTTCACACAGTGATCGGTGATCATCATTGGCTGCAAACTCCTTTCTAAGAACTGCAACTCTTTGCCTGATAGTCATTTACATAATTACAACCTCCCAACAACAGGCAAATTTATATGGCTATGCGTATGTAAATGAGGATGGCTCTGACATTGTGGTACTGAAAGCATTGATTAAGTCAAGAAGTTTTTACAAGGTAAAAGCTAAATGTTAGATAAGGATTACTCACGGAAACTCATTAAGATCCAACGGATATAAGAAACTTTAAACTCTCTTTGAAGTTTTGCTGTTAACTACAAGTCACTCTGTATTCTAATCAGAAAGATTGATGTTATCTGTAAATTGATCCTCTAAATCTGTTACATGGGAAACATTATACCTGATTGATTTTGAATTTCCTTGTGCCAAATGGTTATGATAATTGTGCCTGCTTCACTGGATACATCTTTTGAAATGGTAATACTGATTTTTCGTGTATAAAAACCTTACTTTTTGGGGTTTTTTGTTTTGTTTTTTGTTTTTTGTTTTGTTTTTTGTTTTTTTTTTATTCAATATATTTTTTATTTTCATTTCAAATGATTTCCCCTTTTCTGGAGCCCCACTCCCCGAAAGTCACATAAGCCCTCTTCCCTCCCCCTGTTCTCCCACCCACCCCTTCCCACTTCCCTGTTCTGGTTTGCCCTATACTGCTACACTGAGTCTTTCCAGAACCAGGGGCCACTCCTCCATTCTTCTTGTACCTCATTTGATGTGTGGATTATGTTTTGGGTATTCCAGTTTTCCAGGCTAATATCCACTTATTAGTGAGTGCATACCATGATTGATCTTTTGAGACTGGGTTACCTCACTTAGTATGATGTTCTCCAGCTCCATCCATTTGCCTAAAAATTTCACGAATTCATTGTTTCTTATGGCTGAATAGTACTCCATTGTGTATATATACCACATTTTTTGCATCCATTCTTCTGTTGAGGGATAGCTGGGTTCTTTCCAGCTTCTGGAAATTATAAATAGGGCTGCTATGAACATAGTGGAACATGTATCCTTATTACATGCTGGGGAATCCTCTGGGTATATGCCCAGGAGTGGTATAGCAGGATCCTCCGGAAGTGACGTGCCCAGTTTTCTGAGGAACCGCCAGACTGATTTCAAGAGTGGTTGTACCAATTTGCAACCCCACCAGCAGTGGAGGAGTGTTCCTCTTTCTCCATATCCTCGCCAACACCTGCTCTCTCCTGAGTTTTTAATCTTAGCCATTCTGATTAGTGTAAGATGAAATCTCAGGGTTGTTTTGATTTGCATTTCTCTAATGACTAATGATGTTGTGCATTTTTTAAGATGCTTCTCCGCCATCCAAAGGGCTGGAGAGTTGGCTCAGCCATTAAAGGCTAGGCTCACAACCATAAAATAAAAACCTTACTCGAGAGCTCCTAAATACATTCAGATTCAAGCTGCCTCTGTGGTTGTTTCTGTTTGTCACTCACCGAACCTGTGCCTTTCCTGCGAACCAAAGCCCTTCCCTCGGACGTAATCCCCTCTCCCCCTCTGCCGCTGGGACAGTCCGAGGCGCTTAATAGCACAGTAGAAAATAGAATGACTGATTAATTGATATTATTAGCATGTGTAAATGTATATACTCCCATAGCTACAGTGTTTTGATTCTAGAATAGTCTGTTTCATTTGTACTTTTCCATACCAGCCTCATATGCAATGTATTGTCAGTCTAAATGTTTGTTGCCTCAACTAATGAACAATTGGATACAAGAATGAGTGACACATTCATTGTCATCTTTTTTGAAAGTCACAAAGCTTCAGAAATCCTTTTTGTTCTTTAAATAACAGTGCATTATCGTCTTTCCCTGGCACTTTGTTTAAAACCAGTTCTTTACTCTCACCCAGATGTTGGACCTAAATATGTCTGAACCTGGCATCGATCAAGTCTGTCAGTGGAGTAAGAAGTAAATGTGTTCTTTTTTTCCTTCCTTTATAAAAGCATCAGACAATTTCAACAATCTTAACCACAGTGGTAACTTACTAGAGCATCTTAATCAATTCTTTTGTGTGTGCACGTGTGTTCGTTTGCTCATGTCCACAAATGTAGCTGTGCACGTGCCACAGCAGACATGTGGAGGTCACTGAGAACAACCCTGGGTGTCAGCTCTTGCTGCCCACACTCATTTGCTGTGATGCACCTGAGGCTGGCTGCCCTGCTCCTGTCTCCAATGCCCGTCTCAGCACGGGAGCACTGGAATTGCTGGTGTGTACAATAGCACTAGCTTTTACATAGGCTGTGAGTATCAAACCCAAGGTCTGTACCTTTGCATAGCAAGGACTGAATCCACTGAGCTACCTCCTCAGAATAATTTAATTATTGTTAGTAGAATATCAGTTTGAGACAAGGGATTCTCAAAGGCTTTTTTTTTTTTTAATGTTCAAACTTTGGTTACTGTTCAGGTTATCATTTGTATTTCTTTGAATGTCAACTGTGCAGCGACAGAAAATTAAAGGAATGGGTAAGTAAAATACCAAACTATGACAGACTCAAACACTGAAACGCACTGGTCTTCCCCACATACTTTTCTGGATGAATAGCAAGTTGACACCTCTATGATGATGTTTTCAACTTGACATAATCAAGATTCACCTGGAAGATGGACCCATGGGCATGCCTGTGGGGAATTATCTTGATCATGTCAATTAATATGCAAATACCCATCTTAATTGTGGCAGAGTCATTTCCTGGGCAGGGGCTCAGAGTGGTGCAGAATGAAGATAATGAGATTCTTCTGAGGGGGGCGGAGATATGCATTCTTCCCTGTCTCTCCTCACTGTAGATTCGTTGTGACCAGCTGCTTGGCTTCTTCTGCCTTGGTCTCCTTGACCTGAGGGACTGTGCTTTGAGCTGTGAGTTAAAATAAACCCCTTTCACCCTTCAAGACACCAAGGCAGAAGTTGATATTGATATGTTGTGCCATCACTCTGATAAACTTAACCACATGGATTTGAAGCCTTTGGAACTAGTCTATGGGGAGACCTTTAAAGCATTTGGAACTTTGGGCTAGAAGAGGTTCTTGCTGCTGTAAGCAGCGTTCACCCTGCTATTCTGGTGACTTGGAAGACAAGAATGCCAAGAGAGACAGACAGAGGCTCAGCACAGGAGAGTCCGCTGGGGGAACAAGAACTACAAAAGAAACGGGGCTAGGAGCCATTCAGGTAACTTTTTAGCTAAGAATCTGATTTTCTTCTGCCCATGTCCTGAGGAGCAGAGTGAAGCTGAATTTATGTTAATAATGTTTTAATTTGTTTGTCAGAAAAAATTACATGTGGGCAAGCTTAAAGTTTTAGATATAGCTAATGAAGGATCATTTCCTGAGCAGGAACTCTGAGCTGTATAAAACTGAGAAAGCTAGCTAAGTTCGTGGGCGGTCCTGATTTCCACAGGTCTCCAGCGGATGGATTCTGGGCTCTCCACCCAGCTGGGCTTTGTTGTTCTGTGGGTGGGAAGGCCTGCATTGAACCTAGCAGCTACCATGCTGACCTCACATTGTGAGACAAGACTCCTGGGGGCCTTCAGGCTCTGCAGCAATCCTGCTAATGTCTTCACATCCAGGAATGCTCTCTCGACCAACTCAACCAACTCGCTGCCTCTTATCCTCCTTTCAACCTTCCAGAATCTGACTTTTATTTAACTCTTCCTAGTCTTACACTCATCAGTCATGAGTATAAATTATGTCTTCTTGGTAAGTGTACACACAAGTGGAATATATCTCTATTTCTATCTTTATCTCTATATCTCTATATGCACATACATATTTGTTGTTGTTGTTTGTATACATATGGTTTCATGACTGAGAAACTTTGTACTGGATAACCAATAAGGGGATCACTTTTGGAAGAAGCTAAGTTTGTTCCCAAAAGTCATTAGTTGCCTATAATCCTTTGTCTAGGGGCAGGTCACCATGAGATTTTAACACCTTCCACATTAGCATGTATTTTGATATGATATGACAGGCAAGAGACATGAAGAGAAATTCCAGAAAGATGTGTGTGTGTATGTATCTCACATATATGTATATACATATATAATACACACACATATATATGTATAATATACGCACATATATGTATAATATACACACATGAGTCCCAGGCCCAGTGCCTCACTGAATGATGTTTCCCCTGCTGATGCATATGTATTATGCTCCCTGGCAGGGCTGAGCAGCAGAGCAGATCCAAGCTCCCCATCAACCACAGGTTCATGAGGAAAACACTGATAAAGAAGAGGGTTTCGTATTGCTATTGTATGATATTAGGTGGGTCAAGTGCATTACACAGATTTTCCACTTAGAATATTTTTAGCATACAAGAAATTTATCAGGATGTAACCTCCGAATAGCCTGTGGCATCTCTGTTTTTGATAAGAGAAAAAGTTGAAGGAGACAGTTGGTGCTAAGAGCCAAAATAAACATTTCGAAATCGGAGAAGAAGATGGGGACAGAGCTTGTGTGACATAAATTCACAGAGTAAGGAAAAACAGACTAAACGGATGGAAGCATGTTTCCCAGAGGCAGAAGTCAAAGCAGCTGCAGAGCACCGGGGATGGGTGAGCGGGCAGGAAGCAGTGTTCCGATGCAGTGCCTGGGGACAGCATTCTGGAGTTGCATTTGACAGTGACTAGGATAACCTTGCACCAAGGCCTTTGAGCAAGCAGTTCTGTTGCACAACAGGGATAGAGCATTGAGACTGTGCCCTGGGATCTTCTATGGGAGAGTTTCACAGTCAGAGAGTCTGTATTTTCAATTCAAAAAGAAATTCCTTTAAGTTTATAAAAATCAATTCATTTATCACAGAGAGTAGTTTTTCTACATGTGTCTGTAAAGTGGGTTAATGTTGCACAGTATTGGAAGGTGCACAGTCCCTTCTGTCTTAGGACGTTTAAGGTTGCCATAATCAAACTAGATGGGATGGACTCTATAAGTAACAGACATTTCTTTCTCACAGTTCTGGAATTAGGATGTCCAAGATCAAGGCATTAACTGGTTCAGTATTTTGGAGGGCCACTTCTTACTTCCTAGAAGTGATGGTTTCTCTGTGTCTTCCCATGGTAGAAGGAATGAATAGACTTGCTTGGACCTGTTTATAAGACCCCAATCCCTCATTGACCTAGTCAGCTTCCAAAAAGGTAGTTCCTACTACCATCCTTTTGGAAGTTAGGAATAAAGCTATGGGTGGGATAGAGGTAGGGAACAAATATTCATGACCTAGGGTTTATGTTTCATTATCATTATTAACAACACATTAGTAACAGTGGAAAGACAACACAAAAGCACTTGGCTTCCTTGAAAAACTGTGTCATGATAAACTTGTGTCTCGCTACATATCATTGTCAATTTAGACAATAACTTAAACAATCCCAATTTGATCAGGCAAGCTGTTAAGAATATAACCAAATGGGGCTGGAGTTGCTCAGAGGTTAAGAGTACTGACTGCTCTTTCAGAGGACCGAGGTTCAATTTGCAGGCCCCAGCTTAACATTACAAACTCTGTTTTGCTTTCAGACTCCATTTTATGATTAACTTGCCCTTCGAATGAACTCAGTTACTGGAAAAACCCCAACTTGTTCCAGGAGCCACATTACCCTGGTAACAATCACAAATGCCCTGGGCAAATAGCCAATCCACTCCTAGCAACAACCCATCAGTTCTTAAGGGGAAAGCACTTAGTGTCTAAAGTAGATTGATTAAGCTAGCAGCCATTGTTCATACTAAGCTGAAATCATTACTAGCCAATAGAAGTGCACCAAACAAATGTCAACCAATCACGTAACTGCCAAGTTGGAAAGTCCCTCAACCTACTACCATGATAAATGGGCAAGGCTCGTACCAGCTCAGAACCCTTCCATACCTTCCGCTGTCGTGGAGAGGTTGGAGGGTCTGAGTTTGAGCTTGAATAAAGACTCTTTGCTTTTGCATACAAGTTTGACTCCTGGTGATCTCTGTGGTCTGTAGGGTCTGTGGGGTCATGATCTGTGCCTAACGTAATTCCCAGCACCCAGGTGGCAGCTCTCTACGGTCTGTAACACCTGTCCCAGGGGATTCAACACCTTGATGTAGACATACATGCAGGCAAGACACTAATGTACCTAAAATAAAGATAAATAAATAATTAAGAATGTTACTGAACTAATCCTCTGATATCTGACCCCTCTCCATTTATTGAAATGCTTTGCATCTTTTGGAATTTTGATCTCTTCCTACACTTCCTGGGCCAAGCTGTTTATTTCACAGCAGGAGCACCTAACACTCTTGATTCTCTGTCACAGTAGCCCAAACACTGGGAATGGAAATCATCATGGGAAATGAAATGAGTTAGTCACACAAAGACAAGTAATACATGCTTTACGTGGGAGTAAGAGGAATAAAGGATGGACGTGAAAGGGATCTGTTGGGGATTGTGGTGGTTTGAGTGAGAATGGCTCCTATAGGTTCATAAATATAAATGCTTAGGGAGTGGCAGTATTTGAAAGGATTAGGAGGTGTGGCCTTGCTGGAGAAAGTGTGTCATGGGGGGCGTGGCTTTGAGGGTTCAAAAGCCTAAGCCAGGCTCAGTGCCTCTCTCAACCTCTGGCCTGCAGATCTGGCTATAGAACTCTCAACTTGACTCTAGCAACAAGTCTGCCTATATGCTGCCATGCTTCCCACCATGATGATAACAGACTAACACTCTAAGACTGTAAGCCAGCCCCATTTAAATGCTTTCCTTTGTAAGAGCTGGTCACTGTGTCTCTTCACAGTAATATAACATTGACTAAGATTGGAAGAAGAAAGGGTTAATAGAGGAGGTGAAAGTGGCCAAAAAGCATATTATATGGATGAACTGAAAAGAAGTGAAACCCTTTATACACTTAAGATATACTAAGAAAACTATTGGAAAGGAGTGTGAAAATATTATTTAATTAAGTGAATCAATTAAACAAGATACCTCTAGAGATCTTGCTGTTTATAGATCTGTTTGGGAGTCACAAATCACTGTCTGGGCAACTGTGTTAAGCAATGTGATTTTGCAACATTGCAGTTTGGACACGGTGATATTTGTGCCTGCAAGTGATACAGTCATGTAATATCCTCATGTGATATGATGCATTATTAGCTTCCAGACTTACAAATCTCAAATGTTGTTTAAGTGTATTTCCTGTGCTTTGCAGTGTTAGGAATGACCAGGGCTACTAGCAAACATACTAAATCAGACATAGCCTTGTTAATATCTAGCATCAGAGAACTCAACAGACTTTATAGATAGTGCTAAATTACCCCCAAAGACTCAGGAACATGTGTCCTACCTGCTTCCAATATGAATCTAACTAGGAAGCAGGATGAGTTAACTTCTATGCATGTTTCCTTATTTATGAACTGGAGGTAATGATAGTATAATCTCATCAGACTCTTTGGAGGATACACAAATCAATTTTCTCATGTAATCATATTTGGGTTTATAGCCTGTAACTGAGCAGGATCTAACTCTCTATCTCCTCTTGATCTAAGTGCCCTCATGTTGGTGAAACTATATATCTCTCTTCCTGTGGCCTGAACACAGCCATGTAATCCTCTGGTTCCATGCTTCTGAGTCTCCCTACCAGGCCTTCTCTGTACACATCAGATTCTCCCCACTATTAGGCACTTGTTTGGATCCCTCCGAGGCACACCCCCTTTGCTCCCAAGTGCGGTCATTGGTCCTTGGAAACGACTCCCATGTGGTTACTATCTGCTTCTCTCCCTCAGCACTCTGTCCTGCTTCTACTATAATTACAGCTTCTCTTCTCTGGGCCGCTTTTTGAGTCCTGTGGGGGAAGGGTCATGTTCTAGTCACACTGCACTCCCAGTTGCTTGTCCCCAGATGTTGCTTCATAAATGCTTCCTGAGAAATGTGGTGTTAGCTATGAAGGCTTTAAGGTAGCTAAAAGAGTCATAAAAACTGACATTATGGATTTACTTAAGCAATACTAATATAATAATATTAGTGTTATTATACTGTTTTTTGACAATATAAGTAATTACCACATTTCTATACAGTATTGTTCAGAGTAGGGGAAGGATGTAAACATCAGTAAATATATAATTTGTTTAAGTTTTTGGCACAATGACTTTTTATGTAGCCCAGGTTGGCTGATCTTGCTTCGTAGCCAAGGCCTGATCCTCTTTGCCCAGAACTTCTGCATGCTCTGATTGTGGGCCTCGGCTACCACTCTCAGCTGAGTGAACTGTCTTTAACTTCTCTTCTGGTCATCCCTACTTATAGTTCGTGACAAGCGTTGTCTAAAAATATTCACTACAGGTATTCCTGAACGGATGATATAACCTAGAACAGATGGTGGCTCTGGGGAGGAGGACAGTAAGTAGAAAGTGGGATTTTCACCCTGCCTGACACACCCAGAGTAACCAACAAGACCACACCCCTGACAGTGCTGTCGTTGATTCCTGCCAAGCCTCGGAACATACCAAGATGAAGGTGTGAAGTAAGGAACTAGTCATAAACTCAGGAAAGACACACTAAACTTGAACTGTGTATCCTGGTACTGCTGTGTACTTCAGCAAAGACTACCATACGCCAGGGCCTTTAGCTTACTGCTCCAAACCAAAATCAGAATCAGCGTAATGCCACCAATGGCAAGGAAGCACATGGACGAGTTCAGCTTTGAAAAGCTGGCTCTGACATCTCTGACGGGTGAGTCTGAGGTATTTTAATATAATCTGAGGTCACATTATGTAAAACAGATTCTCAATGCTTGAATTACTCATGGGGAGAAATGTGAGGAGCTTAAAGGATTTTAAGCTGGGGTTAAAAATTAGCTTAGTATGGACTTTGACAAGATGTTCCTATCACTTATAAAGCAAGATGCAGTGAAGACTTGTCTTCCTGACTCCAGACTAGCCCCTCCCTTCTATTCTGCACCTTAGAAACTCAAGCTCAGGTGTGTGGGTATGTTATGTAGACACAGGTGGCCTGCTGTGGCTACCACTGTGGTTTCTGCTAGGAGGCTGATTACTGAATTCCCACAAAGGAAGCACGTGTCATCTCCCATCATCCTCCACAGCCTTCTATCCAACTAGCATTGAAGTTTAATCCACTGAGCCTCTGACTAGAATAGAAGAAATAAACTTTTTGATTTTTGGATATCCCTCTGGGTCTTGGTAACTATTTCTCTTCTTGTTTTCCTAACAGTGCCCTTCACCAGGTAGTTGGCAGGATGAGGTAAAGTTCTTTAAATCTTACTGCTGCATAAAATAGTAAATAAAATAGAAAGACATTAAGGTTTTATTTCCTGTCACTCTGTCTGACCCTGCTAACCCCTTATGAATTCAACCAGCACTTGAATTCTCTGTGAGGAAAGTCAGGAAAGTCAGGACAATGCAGAAATAAATTCGTTATTTTACTGTCATTGGGATGATCCTTAAACGCAGCCCCTCTTGGTGCCTTCTGGGGTCACCCGCTGAGAGCCGTGTAAGCGCAGTTCTGAGCTGGCCTCTGCATCTCTCAAACATACAGATTTTGTTTTATTTTCTGGCTACTGATGCACTAGACAGAAACTCTTGCACCTGTTCTATTGGCCCTGCCCAAAGGAAGGCCACTCTAAAAATAGATCAGAGGGACCAAATGGTTTGCATGGTTGACTATTTTGAGATACCAAGGGAGGAGGAGACAAAGATGAAAATGTGTTATCAAGTGGAATAAGTAGCATAGAAACTGTGGAGTCGTTTGAGGGTTAAACTCATGGCTGTGTGTCACCATAGAGACTGGGATAAACATACAAAATTGCAAGTAACCCAATGATTTAAATACAGCTTCCTTGGGTGGCTTTGGGTACAGCAAAGTTCTCAGTATTCATGGGACACAATTTAAATCTCTTCCAGAATAGACCACAGAGTTTTAAAAATGGGGTCAGTGTCCGAAATTTTGGACTCATCTGAAAACATTTGGTTCCTGGGACTCTGTTGATTAGCATAGTACAAACTGACTTCTAGCCCAGGCTATAACCCTGGCTGTGTTTGTGAACCCACAATCCAATGCCCTACCTAGGAGTTTCTGCCTTCAGTGGGCTCCCAAGGCTTCCCTTTTGCTTGGTAGCTGGTATGAACTAAACAAGAGAGAATCAAATCAACACCAGTTGAACATGATCCCTGGAGGGGAAGCCCCCACTACACATATATTTTCACTTTTAATGAATTAATTTTAAGGTTTTATACAAGCATATATTATATATTGAGCACATTCCTTTCTATAGTCTCTATTTTAGTCACTCTTCTATTGCTGGGAAGAGACACCATGACCAAGGACCAAGGAAACTATTACAAAAGAAAGCATTTAGTAAGGGCCTTGCTTACAGTATCAGAAGTGTAGTGCATTATCATCTTAGAGAGAATCATGGTGGCATGCAAGGTTCTAGAGCAGTAGCTGGGAGCTGTAACCTGATTGGTTTTGTGTGTATGTGTGTGTGTGTGTGTGTGTGTGAGAGAGAGAGAGAGAGAGAGAGAGAGAGAGGCAGACAGGCAGACTCTGGGCTTTTGAAACCTTAAAGCCCACCCCTGGTGACACCCTTCCTTTCAACAAGGCCTTGATCCCCTTGATCCAGCATCTCCTAATCCTTCTAATCCTTTCAAATAGTGTCAAGCTTTGGTGACTAAGTTTTCAAATATATAAGCCTATGAGGGCCATTCTTTTTCAAACTTCCACATCCTCTAACCTAGGTCCCCTCTCCACTTCTCACTAGTCCGTTTGTATTCCTAGATAAGTTTAGTTCTACTTTTATTTTTTATAAACATACATAATTTTATGTGTTAGGGCTGGAGAGGAGGCTTAGCAATGAAAATCACTGTTGCTTTTTCAGACTTGAATTCAGTTTCCAGCACCTGTGTGATGGCTCACAACAGTCTGTATCTTCAGTTCTAGGAGATCCGATGGCCTCTCCTGACCTCTGAATATATCTGAATACAGGAGGTACACAGACATGTTTGTACATAAAGGAAATATGCACAAGCTAAAAGTAAATAAATCTTAAAGGTGATTTTAAAGCCGGGCGGTGGTGGCACATGCCTGAAATCCCAGCACTCTGGGAGGCAGAGGCAGGCAGATTTCTGAGTTCGAGGCCATCCTGGTCTACAGAGTGAGTTCCAGGACAGCCAGGGCTATACAGAGAAACCCTGCCTTGAAAAAAAACCAAATCCAAAAAAAAAAAAAGTGATTTTAAAAACATGAGCACATACACACATAATCTAGAAACCACAAATGAGAAGAAGTGTGTATTTGTCTTTAGGGGCCTAGCTCAATTCACTTAGCATGATTATCTCCAGCATGTCCATTTTTTAGGGACACGTAGAATTCCATTGCACGAGATACTTCTGAGGTCACCTGCTGAGGGCCATGTAAGAGCAGTTCTGAGCTGGCCTCTGCATCTCTAAAATATATAGGTTGGCTCTATTTCTCTGTTGTTAGGCAGCTGGGTTAGTTCCATAATTTAGCCATTGTGAAGAGTCCTGCAATCAGCATCACTGTGAGTATCTCTCAGATAACTGCCTAGGGGTCGTGCAGCTGGGTCCTGTAGAACTATTTTTAGTGCTTTGAGAAACCTCCATAGCAAGTTCCATAGTGGTTAAACTGGGTTGCATTTCTACCAGAAGTGTATATGGGAATCTCTTGTCTATATCCTCACCATCATTTGTTGTTATTTGTTTTCTTGATAAATACCATTTTGATTGGGGTAAAATGGAGTTTTAATGTAGTTTCAATTTTTGCATTTCTCTGATGCCTAGTGAGGCTGGACATTTTTCCGTATACTTCTTGGCCATTTATAGTCCTCCTTTGGAGAGTGCTCTGTCACTTCATTAGCTATTTTATTTATTATTTAGCTTTTTGCTTTGTTTTGTTTTAGTTCTTTGTATATTCTAGAATTGATTCCTTATTGAATATACAGCTAGCAAAGATTTTTCTCCCTCTCTTTGGGCTGTTTCTTCACCTGTTTCTGTTGTTGTACAGAAGTTTTTAGGTTTTATAGGTCCTATTTGTCAATTTCCTTTCATATTACATTCATTACTTCCTTTAAACTCCCTTTGACCCAAAATGTCAGAAGTAGTAGTAGCATAAAAGTATACAAATGGGAACTGGTTTGTATACATAAGTTTTCCACTATAAAAGGAAGAAATCTATGGGCGGGGGAGAAGTTGGAGGGATGGTTCAGTGATTAAGACCACTGACTGCTCTCCCAGAGAGCTAGGGTTCAGTTATGACATGGCACTTCACAGCCATCTGTAACTCTAGTCCCAGAGGATCTAATGCTCTCTTCTGGTCTCTATAGGCACCAAGCATGCATATGGTACACAGACATAGACGCAGGCAAAACACCCAAGGCCGTGTGTACCTATATAAGCATCTTTATGTGTGAAAATTTCTTTACTAAACAGAATCACACCAAGCATAAGAGTTGGTTGGAAACTTATTTTGTTTTGTTTCACTTTAGGGCACCAGACTTGGCAAAGGAAAATACAGAATTCCCAGTTAAAATTTTAATTGCAGATAAAGAATATACTTTTATAATATAAAATGCACCAAATATCACATGAAATGTGTTTATACTAAACAATCACTCACTATTTGTGATTATTAATCTACACTTTAATATGATTATATTTGTTTTGTGTGCTAAGCAAAAGGCATTACTTTCTGTCTCTGTTTAAATGTAAGTCCAGATATCTCCTGAAAACCCAGAGTCCTCTGTAGGATGCACTTGGTATTCTCAAGAACCTGTGTACATCCTGAGGCCCATCGATGAGTGAGATCACATATTCTGTCTGCTCTAGCCTGCATGCTGTGTGCCATGGCTAGAACCATCTGAATTTTTGACGCCAATGACCAGACATTGTCTCTGGTGCCCCACCATCTCTAAACCAAGCCCATGATTAGAGAAAGACATCGCAACTAGGGAATTCTTGCCTGTTTTGTCTTCTTGAACTTCCATGTGTCTTACCATCTTTGTTTTTCTGATATTACAGCACAGGTACACGTGTAAATGCAGGTAGATACATGTGCTTGGACATATGGAGACCTGTTAAGTCTCAAACCCTGGTTGGCCTTAGAGATACACAGAGTAGGGGAGCCCTAAGACTCCTTACATAGAGCCAGGCCACCTTCAAATGTCACATTGCCATCAAAAGTTCAGGTTCATGAAAATCTGCCTGTGGCAAAAGAAACAAAGAAAACTGTCAATGGCGAAAAATGAAAATAAAAATATTTTCTTCCTAAGAACCTGTCATCGTGGGCCTCTTCTTTCAGGCATGTAGATTTCCAGTTAACATTTTCCTCTCCATCTGAGATTTTTTTTTAGATGTATTTATTGTATGTATATGAGTACACTGTAGCTGTCTTCGGACACACCAGGCTAGAGATGTGGGCATTGGGACTTGAACTCAGGAACTCTGGAAGAGCAATAAGTGTTCTTAACCACTAAGCCATCTCTCCATCCCCTAAGAGAAATTTTAAATCTAGAATTAAGAGTGATGTTTGGAGAGAAACACCCGAGGATGCGAGGTCATCATTTCTGGAAACCGTTTTGATCCGGTGTCTGAAGGTGATCCAGTGTGGGCTTATACAAAAAGATAACCAAACATTTCGAGAGACAATATCCCAAAGGCTACTAGGTATAAAGCAGAGTAACTAAGCGTGAGACACATGGACACTATGCTTATTTCTCTCTATTAACTATTAAAAAAAAAAAACCAAAACCCTATTTTCCAATTAAAAGGATGGGCTCACAATTCTGAATTTTAGCGTTTGTACCTAAGAGAGTATGATTGTGGATACAGTATTTTAAGATTCCCTGTCTGTTTATGAGAAGAATCAACATATTTTCTTATAGTTTCATTAGATTGCACACAAAAATGTAAAAATTAGAAAAATTTAAAAAATAGAGTATATAACCTATAAACAGAAGGGTAAGAAAATATAATCCAGAAGACACCAGAGGGAACACAAGCAAAGAACAGTGCATAACATATACTATGAAAACACGCTTATATTACACAGCACCAAGTACCAGGGATAGAAACAACTGAATCTTTTAAAAAAGCAACAAGATGGGAGCTGGAAAGATGGCTCACTGACTGCTCTTCCAAGGTCCTGAGTTCAATTCCCAGCAGCCACATGGTGGCTCACAACCGTCTGTAATGGGATCTGATGCCGTCTTCTGGTCTGCATGTAGGATGAATACTGTATATGAAATAATAAATAAATAAATAAATAAATAAATAAATAAATAATCTTCTTATAAAAAAGTAACAAAATAAGAGCATATATGAATCAATTTTATCCATGACTACAACAAATACATTTGTTTGTTTTCAAAACCTCAAAAGGGAACCTATCTATGACGTGCCTCCAGTCTTGCTGGGTGGCCTTGAAATAGTTCCCAAGGGGCACAAAAGCTTGGTGGCTACCTCCTGTCACACCCCAACTATCACTAAGGCTGCTGGTCGTCCTGAGGCTTCAGCAGGTGGCAGCTTCGGAGCCTCTTGGAATGCACATGTCTGAGGCGACGTCTAACTGAACATAGGAGGAGAAGATCCTCGAGGGAGGCTCAGCTCAGGTTAAATCAGTCTCCGGCAGAACATAGAGAACAAAAAGAGGGGTAAACCTTTTAAAAATGTGAGGTCTTAAATAGTGGCTGTCTAGAAAGGTGGGGAAAGAAGAGAAGTAAGAGACAAGAGAGGGGGAGAAGGGGAAAGAAGAGGTTGGAGAGGAGGAGGAAGGAAAGAGAAGGAATGGATTATACTCTGACTCAGCCCTTGACAAGCACACCCCAAGACCAAATGAGATTTTGAGACAGAAAAGCAGTGCTTTATCATGCTCTCTCTTTGGCTTGATTAAGTTAGCATTCATCCTAATGTTCCTCATAAAACAGAAGCCAAGTATCACTCAGGAAGGAGAAGCAGAGCCTTTCCATTTTCGTGACTCACACACCAGTTCTTAGAGATTGCAACCAACCGCGATACATCCCAGCTTGGAACACTGAGGACAGCAAATATTGCCACCCTCAGGGTAACCTGGTTGCATTCACAGGAGGATAACAGACCTTTCTTTTCCCAGGGTTTGTTGGAGATCCCCATCCCCCATTTCTTTTTTTTAAAAATTGGATATTTTATTTATTTACATTCCAAATGTTATCCCTTTCCCCTCTGCAAACCCCCATTCCATTTCCCCTTACCCTGCTTCTATGAGGGTGATCCCCCACCCACTTACCCACTCCCACCTCACCACTCTAGCAGTCCTCTACACTGGGGCATCAAGCCTTCACAGGACCAAGGGCCTACCCTCCCATTGATGTCAGATAAGGCCCCTTCAGCTCCTTCGGTCCTTTCCCTAACACCTCCATTGGGGTCCCTGTGCTCAGCCTGATGGTTGGCTGCGAGCATTGGTCAGGATCTGGTAGATCAGGAAACAGCTGCATCAGGCTCCTGTCAGCAAGCACATGCTCCACTACGTTCATAGCAGCCTTATTTATAATAGCCAGAAGCTGGAAAAAACACAGATGTCCTTCAACAGAGGATTGGATACAGAAAACGTGGTACATTTACACTATGGAATACTACTCAGCTATTAAAAATAATGACTTCATGAAATTCGCAGGCAAATGTATGGATCTAGAAAATAGGATCCATATTAGGAGTTTGGTAACTCAGTCACAAAAGACCACACATGGTGTGTACTCACTGATAAGTGGATATTAGGCAAGGATCATAGAGTACCCACAATACAACTCACAGACCACATGAAACTCAAGAGCAAGGAAGACCAAAGAGTGGATGCTTCAGTTCTACTTAGAAGGGGGAACAAAATAATCAACGGAAGTAGAGAGTGGGAGGGACTTAGGAAGATGAGAAGAGAGGGAGGGTGGAAAAGAGGGGGAAGAATCAGATATGGGAAGAGATGAAGGAGATGTACAGAGGGTCAGGAAATTGAACAGAGGTGTGTAGCAATGGGGGATGGGGAACTGGGGGTAGCAACCAGAAAATCGCAGATGCCAGGAAATCAAGAGCCTCCCAGGACCCCACGGGGATGATATTAGCTGGAATACTCACAAAGGGGAGGGAGAACCTGTGGAGATCATGTCCAGAGGGTAGGCATTTCCAAACTTTTAACCCAGAATTGCTCCTGTCTAAAGGAAATACAGGGACAAAGAGTGGAGCAGAGACTGAAGGAAAGGCATCCAGAGACTGCCCCATCCTCCATTTCTAAAATGAAAGTTTCAGGTACTAAATCACATGCCAGACATTGCAAACTGGGGTTTTCCTGTTGCTAATTGTGTTTCTTTTAAGAAAAGTAGCTAGGGGTCAGGACTCACTGCCACCCCATTCTGACTCCCCAGGAGTTTTTGGTGACTGTCCACTGCGGGATTGCTCACTGTGATTGAATGTCTTTCTCTTGTAAGCTTAGAGATGTAAAAACCACATGGGACTTTTACTGCTAACTGGGAAGTCCTGCTGTGTCTTCCTACTCAGAGACCAAGCCTCCTGTTGAGGAACAGAGAGCGTGCTTATTTTTTAAATAGTTTTTTTTATTAGATAAATGTTTTATTTACATTTCAAATGTTGTCCCCTTTCCTGGTTTTCCCTCCAAAAACAACCTATCCCATCACCCATCCCCCTGCTCACCAACCCACCCTATTCCCAATTCCCTATCATGGCATTCTCCTGTACTGGGGCATCCAGCCTTCTCAAGACCAAGAGCATCTCCTCCCTTTGATATCCAACAAGACCATCCTCTGCTACATATGCATCTGGAGCCATGGGTCCCTCCATGTGTACTCTTTGGTTGGTGGTTTAGTCCCTGGGAGCTCTGGAGGTACTGGGTGGTTCATACTATTGTTCGTCCTATGGGGCTGCAAACCCCTTCCGCTCCTTGAGTCCTTTCTCTAGCTCCTCCATTGGGGACCCTGTGCTCAGTTCAGTGTTTGGCTGAGAGTGTCCCCCTCACGACAAAGTGCTTTAATCAAGCTATATATTTAAAACAAATTCAGTTGGTGGTTGCAAATATTGCCTTAATAAGTAGCAAACCCCCAAAGAGGGCAATTCTATGACATTTACCAAAATTAGAAGGCTTTTTGAATTCTGTATCACTGACCTGCCAATTTCATGTCAGGAATTTTTCTACGTATAATGTCAGTTATCAGAATAATGCACAATATCAAAAAATTGAGAGAAATATTACACATCAATAGGAAACTGAATAGAAATCATAATATTTCCAGTTAGGCATGGTAGGGCATGCCTTTAATCCCAGCACCCAAGAAGCAGAGGCAGGTGGATCTCTGTGAGTTCAAAGCTAGCATGGTCTACACAGTGAGTTAGTTCTGTGACAGCCAGGGCTATTTAGCAAGACTTGGTCTCAAAAAATGGGAAAACGGGGAAATGGAGAGTCTGTTCAGCTGTTAAAGGCTAGGCTGGAAACCAAAACCTCAAGAAATTATAGCAGTTCCATTGGAGGGAATAATACTCAGCTTTAAAAATAGATGATGATGTCTATGCTTTGTAGGAAATTATCTAAACGGTGCACAGTAGGCCAGTGAGATGGTGTGTGCGTGATGGAAGAGCCCGGTAACCAAAGCTCCCGTCTGTGGAGCAGAACTGACTCCATCCATAAAGTTGCTCTCTGACCTCATGGAAGCCATGGTGTGAAAATGACTCCAGGTTCCCAGCCGGAGCTTTCGATTTGGGGGCTTACGGGCAGCCAGCACTCTGCTGCCTTGAAGTCCCACAGTAACTTTGACACTTGCACATGTGTGGCCGGGGACGATGCTGGCTGGTGCAGTTCTCTGGAGCGGAGGGAAGTGGAGGACCCGCCGTGGAGTGAAAACACCGCAGTCCTTCCAACCTCTAGCTGACAATTTCTGCAGGTCAGAACAAAGTCTTTATTCGAGGAATGACTGCAGCAGTGAGCCGCAGGCAGCCACGGCTCCACCGTGCCCACTAGAGGGCAGTGTGCTGACGTCTCTGAGGAAACATGAACCCCTACAATCCATTGAGGCTTAAATATTATTGATCTTGCCTTCATTTTGTTTATTTTATTTTTAAATACATTTAAATTAAAAGATAATCATTCTATCTTCCCTTTACTCCTTCTCATGTAGCCCTCCCTGCACTCTCAAATGTGTGTATATATATAATATAAATATATAATATATACAAATAATATAATATATATGTGACATATAATGCATGTTATATAATATATTATAATCATACAGCAATATATAATATGAAATTATGTCATATGATATATAATATTAACATAATATAATAATATACATAATGTAAATATATACATTATGTATATACAAATATATAAATACCCCATGAGATTTTACACCCTTACTACTAATATGTCTTTTGACATTGCTGTTGTTCAGATCTTGCTTATGCAGCCATTTGTAGGAGGGACTGTTTCACAGCAGACTTCCTGGCATTGGCTCTTAGAATCTTTCTGTCCCCTTCCTGCTGTGTTCCCTGAGCCATAGATGCAGGAACAGGGGTGTAGATGCACCCCCACTGGGGTTTCATTTCCCACAATCGGTTGACATTTTCTTCGTGTCTGGTTGTGGTTTTCTGTGGTCTCCATTTACGGTTAAGAGAAGCTTATTTAATGAGGGATGGTAGCCACACTTGTCTGTGTGTATAAGACTAAGTTTTAAACTGTGGTAAGGGCTGAGGCTGGTCTAGCAAAGTTGGAATAGTAGATTCTCGTCTGAGATCCATGACCTCTTAGCCCCAGTCATAGCTTGCCACCGACAAGTGAGTCTCACCTTTAAGAACAGCCCGCACGCTGGCCATTGTTGTGGTTCATAGGTGTGACAGCTGGGTTGGAGTATTAATTGCCACTTTCTCTTGCCCACTTACACAGTACTTCCTATTACCATGGAAGCTAGACTGCAGGAAGGTAGTTTACCTTCAACCTCCAAGAGGTGTCCAAGGGCAATGATGGTAGTGTAACTGTTTGGGGAGTCACTTGGGTGGGAATCACAAGGCTTTTTTGTTTGGCACTTAGACTTTTCTTAGTCTGCGGTTCTTGTGAGGAACATTGTGAGCTCAAGTGACATAACTTCATAGCTATATATCTATGTCTATATCTATCTATATCATCTATATAGTCTATATTATCTATCTCTATCTATATAGCGTATATATTTATATAAGCAAAATATAAATTCTTTGAGGCTTTATCCGATCAATGACCTGATGTTACTTGCCTCCCCTCCCCCCTTCCCCTCGTGTGTTGAATTCCCTCCCAGTCCCCCAGATGGAACCCTTCCATTTTCTCTATTCTTACCAGTATTCTGCTATTTCTCTCTCTCTCTTGTATGCTCCTGATTTCTGCAACTAAGACTTGTAGCTAGAAACCACAGATGAGAGAACATGCCACCGTATGCTGTCTTTCTGGATCTGAGTTACTTCACTCAATATAATCTTTCCTATGATCATCTCTTTACCTGAAAGTTCATGTTTTAAGGCATCTGGAGAGAATGCTGCTATGTATATATACCACATTTTCAGTTTTCATTATCATTCATCGGCTGAAAAACATCGAGGTTGTTTCCATTTCCTAGCTGTTGAGGATGGGGTAGCAATGACATTGTTGAGCAAGTATTCTAGAAATGCAGGGATGAATCAACATGCATAATACAATTAATATGATAAACCATAGAAACAGATTTAAAGGCAAGACACCACATAACCATCTCAACAGATGCAGAAAAGGCCTTTAACAAAATCCAACACATCGTTGTGATGAAAGTCCTGGAGAGAGTAGGATGGGAGAGAACACACGTTGACAAGATGTTGACAAGATGAAGGCTTAGGTAACAGACCCACAGCCAACATCACCCCAAACAGAAAAGACTAAAAGCAACTCCACTGAAAGAACAAGATGGGCATGCCCACTACCCTCATTTCTTTTCTTTTCTTTTTTTAAATTTTTTATTTGGTTTATTTTGTATTTGGCTTATTGCTTATATTACATTAATTGGGCTCCCAAATCACACAGGAATTCACACGTCTATATGCAAGACACTACGGATCCTTGCCCTCAATTAGCTCTAATTGCTAAATAAAGTTGCTGGTAGCCAATGGCTGGGCAGGGGGACAGAGGTAGGACTTCAGATTTCCAGAGCAAGGGAAACCAGGGAAGAAGAAGGATTTAGAATCTCTATGCTGGGAAGCAGGAGGTTCAGGCCTGAGCTCTGCAGGAGAGAAAACACACAGCCATGTAAGAGCTGGGGAAGAGTGGCCCGGGGCCCCTTCCCCGTTTGGGTCTAGGGTAGCAAAGATGGCATATAAATTTTAGTCAGTAAAAGTTCAGGAGTATTGGGGGGGTGGGCGTTAGCAATGTGGGAGTTTGGGAGTGACAAAGCCATTGAGCTGCTTAGAGCATATTAAAAATAAAGTTGTGTGTGTGTGTGTGTGTGTGTGTGTGTTTATTGGAGGATCCCCAACATGGGGCAGTAGTGAGAGGCAACTCCAGCAGCTGCAGCCTGGGAGTTTAGAGTGGATTAACCAGTACTGCTACAATGCAAACAGGAAAAGAAGAAGTCAAATTATCCCTATTTGCAGAAAGTATGATTTTATACGTAAGAGATCCCAAAAATTCCACCACAAAACTTCTAGAAACAATTAACAAATTGAGCAAAGGGACAGGGTACAGAATCTACTTACGAAAGCCAGCATCCTTTCAATGTACCACTAACAAACATACTGAGAAAAATCTAGCTAAGGAAGTAGAATGAAACTTCAGATCTGTGAAGAAAGAGACTGAAGACGCTATCAGAAAATGGAAAGACATCTCGTGTTCATGGATCAGTAGACTATTTTGAAAATACCTATCTGGCCAAAAGCAGTTTACAGATTCAATGCAATGCCAACCAAAATACCTGCAACGTCCTTCACGGAAATATAAAAAAACATGCTAAAATTCATGGGAAGCTAGAAAAGACAACAGATAGCCAAAGAAGTTCTGAGCAAAAAGAATAATACTGGAGAGCCATTCTAGACTTTACGATATGTTCCAGAGCCACAATCATTTAAAAACAAAAGGCATTGTCAAAAAGCAGACACGTAGCTCAATGGGACAAAATCAAAGACCCAAACACAAGTACACTGATTCAGCCATTTAGTGTTTAACAAAGAGGCCAAATCACACACTGGAGAAAATACAGTCTTCCACTTTAATGGTGAGGTGAAAACTGTACACCCACACGCAGAAGAACGAAACTGAACCAGTATCTATCATCAGGCATAGAAATTTGCTTCAAGCAGATCAAGGTCATCAGTTTAGATTTTGAAGTTTTAAAATTGCTAGATGAAAACATCATCAAGATATAGGTATAGGTGCAGGAGAGAACTTTCTGAAAAGGACTCCATTTACCCAGGAATTCGGGTCAACATTTGACAAATGGGACTGTAATATGGCCCCAGAACTTGGAAGGCCCCAGACCCTAGCACAACGGCCTCCATGATGGAAATACCATTCAGGCTGTAAAACTCAGCACAGAAACAGCACTATCTGCCAAAGGGAAAACAAAGACCTAATCCATTAATGTCCGTAGTTCTGAGAAAGTCTTTAAACGTACGAACCTCACTTTTTGTCTTCTGTTGTTAAATGTGTGCCTAACTGTCTTGTTAACTGGAGTGTGTCAACCCAGAATATAGTTTCTGTGCTTAAAAGCTCACCCTGAGAGAAGTTCGGTGCTGCACTGGGATCCTGCACTCCCAGTGTGGTTGCCAGCTGGCTCATAAAGACTCTATCAGCTTAGATCTGTGTCTGAGCAGCCTTCTCTGGTGAATAACTTACAACAGGGACTTCATAAAACTAAAGTCTTCTGTATTGCTAAGGAAACAACTGATTAAATGTTGAAGAAACTCACAGAGTTGGAGAGAATCTTTGCCAGTTATATATCTGACAAAGGATTAATCTCCAGAACCTGAGAACTCAAGAAACAAAGAGTCAAGAAAACACGTGAGCAAACTTAAGAAGGAGCTAGGGATTTAAACAGAGTTCTCAACAAAAAAATAAACTAGGGTAAGAAATGCTTCAAAAAGTTTTCATCACCCTTAGCTATTAGGGGAATGCAAGTTAAAATAACTCTGAGATTTCATCTCATCTTGGTCAGAATGGCTAAGACCAACTAGACAACTGGCAGCAAAAGCTGCTGATGTCGTGGGGAAAGAGGGACACTCATTCCTCCTGGTGGGGTGACAAGCTGGTGCAGCCACTCTGGAAATCAGTAGGGAGGGTCTTCAGAATCTAAGAATAAATCTAAATTCACTGAAGCTCTGGCCTCTAAATAAGTCTTCCTCACTGAGGAATAAATCAAAAAGTGTTGCTTTCTTAAATGTCTCAGTATCAGAAATCGGAACTTAGAAAACAGAAATGTCAATGAGATGAGAATGAGCTGAAGTGTCTGATCCTTCTGATATATATTGTTTTTCCAGAAAGGTTTCTCTGTGTTGCCCTGGCTGTCCTGGAACTTACTCCATAGGCCAGGCTGGCCTTAAACTCACAAAAGATCACCTGGCCCTGCCTCCTGAGTGCTGGGACTAAAGGCATGCACTCCTGGCTGGCTAGTTCTTGTATTTTTTTAAGTCAAGGAAAAGTGCAGAAGGCATCCGAAGCCTGTTTCCCACTGGGAGTGCATTGTCTCATCTTTTCAAGGTGACAGAACCAGTTCTTACTGGTTACCCAGACTCAGGTTTGTGAATCCTGGAGGTTTTCGGATACAGGTTGGGACTATGGTTACCACACTCTAGTAAGTAGGAGACTTAGCTCAAGCGTTTAATGCAATATTTTTTTTTTTGGAGTTTGATTCTACGAAGACCAAATTACTGAGAGCAGTAAAAAGGAGAACTGCCTTACATAAGACACTATGCATGATAATTAGCCAATCTGCTCTTAATGCTGTTAGCTCTAAGAGACGGCTTCATAGACCCAGGCAAAGGGAACTACAACTCACTTAAAGGTTATGCGGATGGGAGCTTCCTTGAGCCTGAAAACAAGATGTCTGTAATGAGGGTCGCAGTTCTCTGTCAGAGACTCTTATAGCCTCTCAACAGCAGTAAGCCCATCGATACATACATGGTTACATTTCATCATAGTTCGTCAGAGAAGAGCAAAGGCATTACTAATAGCATTCAGTGATTTCTCTTACACGGCAAAGGCACTACTGCACGTTAAGCACGGATTCATGAATGATCTGAGATAGTTAAAGGGCTGCTCTGTTTACTCATCACAGAGCTCCGCTAGTCCTCCCCCAGCCTCAGAGACACTGCCTCCCCTTAAGGCGAGGCACTCTGATCTCCAGGATTCTCTTCTTTCTGTGGTTCTGGGCCAGAGATGCTGGCAAGAATTGTGGAGGCAGATGTGATGAAAAATACTCAGAGAACTGTTGATGCACGAGAAAGTCCCCATAACTCGATCAAATCAAAACAGCTCTGGCTTTCGTGAAGAAGACGTGGGCTTGACTCTCAGGCACAATGACTTTCTCGGTACATATGTCACCCTGGGCAGCTTTAGCTCTCATTTCCTTCCTCCAGAGAGAATGCAATTGATCATCCCAATGGCTCGTTGTATTAAAGAAGCTATTATTTGGATACTGATGGCTCAGAGTTCATTGTAAAAAGCTACTATGACAGGCCCCTTATTTCAGAATGCCTCCAGTGTGTATCTTCATCCACCTTGACTTAGAACTTTGATTTTAATAAAAGATTGAGATAGATACATAGCCACGCGAAAGGAGAGGGGGGACAAAAATGAAGTGCCCTGCTAGGCAGGCCAGAGAGAACTATTTAAACTAGCATTCTGAAGACGGTCACTTAGAGATCGGACGCAAGGAAGCTTGTAGTTTCGGCCTCTTTTCTATGTAAAATGCTAAAGCATTAAAACCAAACAACCAAACGGAACCCCACCTCATCTGAGAATATTTAGTGAGCCAGTTCTTAAGAAGGTATGAGACTCAAACTTAGTGCCTTCTTGGTCCCCCAAGATCCCAAGCCAAGAATATAAATAGTGCTGGTGGCAGTCCTGATCCCATGTGTTCTCAGCTGAACAGAAATCCTCTTTGGAGAAACCAACAAGAACCCAGGCTTCCAAGCAGCCCCACAATTAATGTCTCCCCTGGAAGATAGTCATAACCAGGGGTAGACTCACCATGGAAATACCATCACCCCGGAGGACTAATCGGGTTAAGAAATAGAGGACGCTGATAACAAGGCCATTCTATCAGATAACAGAGCAGCCCTAGCCCCAGCACACAGGAGCACAAGGGCCCTTGGCTTGTCTATACTCTTTAGGAGAGGGGAAAAAAAAAGAAGAATGGAGGGGGGGCAGGAAATGAGATCAGGCTGGCCTACAAGAATGAATGACCTGGAGGATTAAGCGGATGGATAGATGTAGAAGGGAAGGAAGCTGGGTAGAGATATAGATCATGAAGAGTCTAAGGTCTGACTCACCTCTCCCTGCTGCCTCTGTAATAGGTCTGGATCTCTTCATAGTCTTCCTTGGCTCATTATGTCATTGATGCTATCTCGGGCTGGAGCAGTGGTTCTCAACCCTCCTAATGCTGCAACCCTTTAACATAGCTCCTTATGCTGTGCTGATCTCCAACCATGAAGTTATTTTTGTTGCTACTTCATAACTGTAATTTTGCTACCTTTACAAGTCAGAAGATAAATATCTGATATGTAGGATATCTGATATGAAACCAGTGATCTAGAGGCAGCTTGTCAGGCTGGTGTGAAGACTTCTCATGTGTGCTTCTGAACTAACAATGGGAATATTGAAATGTTTTAAGTGAGTCTGATTATGTCCAGCTTAAAATCTTTCACAGGAAAGACTTAGTAAGACTATATCCACCAACTCCTTTGCTTCAGGTATTGGAGACCCAAGTATAGGTTTACAGGAGGGAAGGGAGAGAAGTCATTGTTCTTATGGGAGAGAGGTGATGTGAATACCCAGGCTGGCGTGGGCTCACCATTCTTTCAAGCTTCCCTTCTCTCCATGATGTTCCTCTGGTGTTTCTACTGTAGCACCCTCACTGCAGGACTAGTAACCCTGTTCCTAAAGCCTGTGCTATCTCAACACCCCTCACCCGGCCCACATATCAGCATATAAGCCTCCCTGGAGTGATCCTAATTTGGGAGTGCTGACAATTTTCTGGTGGAACCCATAACTGAAACATTTCCCAACTTCCCCAGGACCTCATGGAGACCGTTGCAAGGTGGGGCTCCCATTCTGCTGCTGTGGTGCTCTCTTGCAATGCTCTGTGTCCAACAAGGGGTTAATAGAAACATCAGCAAAGGAAATGTAGGAAGAAAATCCTGCTGCTGCAAGACTTTCCTGGAACTGATGGAGACGGGGTGTCCTATGGCTCTACCACAAATGAGGTCTGTGTGCTCCACCGCTCTTAGGGTCTTGGGTTAATTCTCCTAAAAAACATTTCTTATCTCTGCCTTTCTCGCAGAGTTGCCATCGTGAATCAATGTTCCTTGAGACCTAGGAAGCAAGTCCCTAAGCCAGAGGGGATTGCGTCAGCAGTCTATGCTATAAATCACTGTTTCAACAACCCCAATGCGCTTTGCCCTTATCTCTGTGAAAGCCTGCTGTGTAGTCACAGCAGATGCATGACTCAAAGAAAATATTACCTTTTACTTCAATGTCTGCTTTTGTCCTGGTAAAACCCCAAACCAATCTTCTTTGCTGGATACTTTTCTTTCTTTCTTTCTTTTTTTCTTTTTTTCTTTTTTCTTTCTTTCTTTTTGCTTTCTTTCTTTCTTTCTTTCTTTCTTTCTTTCTTTCTTTCTTTCTTTCTTTCTTCTGTTTTTTAGGGTTTTTTTGAGACAGGGTTTCTCTGTGTATCCCTGGCTGTCCTAGAACTCACTCAGTAGACCAGGCTGGCCTCAAACTCAGAAATCTGCCTGCCTCCGCCTCCCAAGTGCTGGGATTAAAGGTGTGCACCACCACCGCCCGGCACTGGATACTTTTCTTAACACCCACAGCTTCTGAAAGTCCGAACTGCCCAAATTGTGGGCAGTTTGAGGCTGTTCCCTTACTGGAACCAGGTCAGGTGCCTAAGAGGTTGGTACCACCAGCCACGGAAGCTGTCCGAGGTGCATCTCATCTCTTTCCCCGGTCCTGCCTGTAGGGCTCTTACTTAGCTGTCTGGCCAGGATAGAATCAGAAACCATTCTGTCTCAGATCCTCATTTGAGCCTAAGTGCCCAGGGCACACAATACTGGTCAGCAAAGATGGCCTAGGTGCAGTCATGAAGGTGGCAACGGGAACCAGAGCCTCTGACCTTGGCCGACAGTGGCACACTAGAGGAAGGCCAAGCTGGGACAGAGATGGGGGGTGGGCTCACCTTACCACCAGCACCACCAGCAGCAAGACCCACAGTCACCACCACCACCATGACTTCCTCTATCTCTCTGTCCTTCCATGATGAGGAGACCAGAGAGACAGTGGAAGATCCCGAGAGGAAAATGAAGGGTCTGAGGAAGCCCTTTCAGGGAGGTAGCAGGGGGATACTTTGTAAAACTCTAAAGGTTACCTGAGATAATATTTCTGCAAAGTTGTATTCAGTTTTATTTTCTAATAATTTTCCTTGCAACAACAGCAGTCACCTACAAACTACCCCAGGTGCAGAAGGTATAGGCAAAAGTTATTCAGGTAGAAGGCTGATTTTAAAAAGAAAACAAAATAATTTAACAATGTTAGGAGAAACTATAGTTGCCTGCATCCTTCTTTGGAGTTTTTGTGTCTCCTGTGAAAACTGAAAATGAAGAATCCCATCAGCTGTATTCAGACACACCCTGGAGATCATCTGGAGAGTTCTCAGGCACCAGCCAGTCTGGGTAGAAAGCCCAGAAATGTGCTTAGCACGAAGAACTGCTACATTAGCTTCTAGTTCCCAGCACATTTGGTAGATTAGGAAGATGGAGTAGCCAGACAGGTTTCAATAAGAGTGCTGTGCTGGCTGGTCTTATAGCAATTCTGAAGGAACTCTAGCTAGCTGGAGCTTGACAACTGTGGGTCTGGCAGCCTTGCCCTTCTCCCTTATTCCCTCTGCCTTGCTTAAAACTGTTAGATTACATTCCTAAAGCTAGCCCCCAAGGTCTCTTCCCTTATTTGTCCACTTCCTCCTTTTGAGGCTGACTGTCAAGGTCCAGATATCAAAGTATTGAAGTCCGGCAATCAAAAGCCCTCTTTGCCCTCCTGGCAACAGGCAACGAGGCGCTATGTTGGTTGTGGTGTTCTTCCATCAGTCAGGGGCAGAGTAGTTCTTTGTCTATCCTAGCTTGATGCCCGGCTTGATGGCTAAAGCTGTTTTATGCCCAGGACTCATGTGAATGAAATCAAATCAAATCCAGGCAGCCCAACGTAGGAGGATGAAGACAGACAGAGGTCTGAAGACCTCCATGCCACCCATAGACCTGCACTAGGCAGGCCCTAGACGCCCACTCGCCAGTACGTGTTATAGCAGGAGAACGAGAGTCAAGATGCCATCCATGCCTGAGAGAGAGAGAGAGAGAGAGAGAGAGAGAGACAGACAGACAGACAGAGGGAGAGACAGAGACAGAGAGAAACAGACAGAGACAGAGACAGAGAGACATAGAGACAGACAGAGACAGACAGAGACAGAGAGACAGAGAGACAGAGAGACAGAGACAGAGAGACAGAGACAGGGACAGAGAGAGACAGAGACAGAGAGACAGAGACAGACAGAGAGACAGAGAGACAGAGAGACAGAGACAGACAGAGACAGACAGAGACAGAGAGACAGAGACAGAGAGACAGAGACAGAGAGAGACAGACAGAGACAGAGAAACAGAGAGAGACAGAGAGAGACAGAGAGACACAGAGACACACACACACACAGAGAAAGAGAGAGAGAGAGAGAGAGAGAGAGAGAGAGAGCAACTAGCTGGCATGTAGAAGCTGGCGGAACATAGCCAGAGAGGGCAGCCCAGACAGAATATGGGCTTTAGGAAGTAAAAACTTGAGACTACTGGAGAGAGGGAGCTTAGTCACACAGAGGTTAGGGACCCAACCACTGAGCTGCTTGAGGCAGATACAAATATAAAGGGCACAGAAATGTGCCTTTCATGCGGGAATCCAGAACACTGGGGCGGCAGTGATGAGTGCAGCTGCAGCCGCTGGCAGGATAGATTGAGTAGCGTTAATTGGGGTCTGCTACCCCATGTAGCAGGGATGGAAGATGTCACCCCGGGCCCCAGGCCCTGCCAGCTACACAGCCACCCTACAGTGGGAATGTGGTGGTCAGATGGGAGAGAAAGAGAAGTGGGGCAGCTTGAGCATTGTGAAGAGAGAAGGACATCAAGGCTCCAGGGTGGAGAGGAGGAGCCTGTAGTGAGAGGCCAGCCCTGGCACCCGGGGTGACAGCGAGGCCCCACCCCAAGCTGCCACTGAGGGCCATGTCTGGGGCTAAACACCAACAGGTCCATGTGGATGTCTCATATGACCATTAGAGACCATGAGGATGTCCCCGGTTGGCAGCCGCTGGGGACCACGTGGATGTCCAGGGACTGTGCAGAACTAGCCCGGCGCGGTCTTTGGAGAGTGAAGGATAGAAAGAAATATTCTAAGACGCAAACGGTGTCAAAGGCTCACGCTTTTGCTTCCAGTGGAGTACGTTGGGCTGCTCACCCACCCCGGGGCTCCCAAGAGCAGTGAGCGGCTCAGAGGGTGAGAGGTTGGCTAAGTTCAGGGTTAGAGCGGCAACGAAAATGCCCACTAGGGAAAACGTCCTTCTGGTCAAGAGAACAGAATGGAACCTGGTGGAGACCTAACGTTCTAGTTGGGCCAGGCAGTTGCCCCGGGGCAAGAGACTACCCCTAGGGAGGTAGGCTCACCTTAAGCCACCTAAAGAGATAGGCATGATAATTGTTCCTTTAACGAGATACTGTAATTTTCTTTTCTGTGATCCCTGCCCCCAGCACAGTTCCTAGGAGACACCATGAGATTTGGTGGGAGAGGTATAATTTAGCCATTTTCTTTCTCTCTCTCTCTTTCTCCCTCTCTCCCTCTCTCCCCCCTCTCTCCCCTCTTCCTCTCTCTCCCCCTTCTCTTCCTCTCTCTCCCTCTCTCCCCCAGCTGCTTCCTCCCCTCTTCTCCACTCTTCCCCTCTCCCCCAGAACTACCCTATGCATTTCCTGATACTCTAGGCGTCATTTCTCTTTCTCTAATGCTTTCCATCCATCCTTCCATGTGGCTGCTTTTTCATCATGTGTCTGATTTCCATGCCAGCTTACGTCGAAATCCATTCTTGAGTTCTTTTATTAATAAGACTAAGATTCCTGAGAGGGAATCCCAACCTCTGCATCCTACATCTCCATAGCTTTCAGCGCCCCTAGTGGGGAAAAGGTCCTAGGAAATTGAAGCAGCCTGCTCTGCCCCCTAGTGGTGATAACGTAGAAGACCATCTGTAAAGATTAGCTGGCAATTATCTGCGGGAGTTTCTTACCCTACCCTGTTATTTCACCTTCAGTTTGGTATTTTAAAAAACAGTTTGGATTCTCTCTCTCTCTCTCTCTCTCTCTCTCTCTCTCTCTCTCTCTCTCTCTCTCTCTCTCTCTCTCTCTCACACACACACACACACACATGAGAAGCTGTGTGTTTGCAAATAGGCTTGTCACCACTCTAGTGGTGGCAAATTTTCTGGTAATGTTCCACTGTTCACTTGACACAAGTTCTTTTCCTGCCCTAGATTTTTCACCCATGGTGCTAGCACACCTGGGAAAACTGGGGCTCTATAAGTCTCCAGCATTGTAGTCTCTCGGGGCAAATGTTCAAATAAAATTCTATAGTAACGACCTAACAGCAAAGTAGCCTGCTATGGTTTCTGAGCTTAATCAAGTTTACTTACAGAAACTTCTTTTAGCTTTTGCGTTTCACTGCTGTTGATTGCGATGGCGGTGACATAGCATCTTAAACAATTATTTGATGGTTGGTTCCCCCACACTGCGCTGTTGCCAGGAAATGACTGTTGAAGCCGAACATCACCCACCCCGGCAGCTTTTTTTGGAATTTACCACCTATAATCTGCTGATAAGACAAAGAGGCATTCCGACATCTTTTTAAAGATAGGTGTGGGGGGTGGGGAGGCACTGGGGAGCAAAGAGCAGAGCATCCACAGAGACGTGGTGGGCAACAGTGCTGTTCTTTGGTGAGGACACTTTTCTTCGTGTTTGTTTTGCAAGTTGCAACTGTCTTCAAACTGCAATCACATTTTTAGACCCAATAATATGGTTCGCAAAGTAATTTGTAGTTACAGGGTCTTTTACAAAATGATGATATTTAAGATTATCTTGTAATTAGGGCAAAGGAAAATAGTGCTCATTCTACTGGCTGAGGATGGGCTGTGAGCCTGGGTTCTAATTAACTCAGCAGTTGATTCACTGTTGTTACTGTTGCTTGGGTAAGTGATCATGACAATCTATATCCCAAGCTGGCCTGATCAAATGTATGCGTGTTTACTGGATTCTGTTCGCCTCGAACACAGCTGGGAGAGAACATGTTTTTCTCTCCAATAAATGTGCACAGCACCGCCCCTGGAATTATGCAAGTTTTCGCAGATAAAAGCAGCCAGCCAGGCATTTTGAACAAGTACAGAACACGTACAAATAGCAGTGAGGCTTAAGAGAGAAAGCGCTATTTCCAGTGCTAGGTAACAATAGGTGCATTAAGAGCCCTGGCGAGCTAGAGGCAGAAGAGGCGGGACCAGAGACCTCTCACTCCCCGTCGTGCCTCCTGTTTGTGGAGTTAAGGCTTTAGCTGAAATGCCAATAGGGAAAAGAAATCTGCTTGGGAACCTGCAGGTTTCTGCCTTGTCCCAGGCATCCAGAGATTAAACGAGTTATGAATTCCCTCCCTGGTAAAGCTGCAGAGCTGCAGAACCCTGTGAAAAGAGCCAAAAGTGGCTGTTAGCAGAGAGAGAGAGAGAGAGAGAGAGAGAGAGAGAGAGAGAGAGACAGACAGAGACAGACAGAGACAGACAGAGAGACAGAGAGACAGAAAGACACAGAGAGAGACAGAGACAGAGACAGAGAGACAGAGAGAGAGACAGAGACACAGAGACAGACAGAGAGGGGGGAGAGACAGGGAGGGAGGAAGGGAAGGACGGAGGGAAGGAGGAAGGGAGGGGGGAGAGAGAGGGACAGACAGAGATGGAGAGACAGGGAGGGCGAGAGAGACAGACAGACAGAGAGAGGAGAGACAGACAGAGAAGGAGGAGAGACAGGGAGGGAGGAAGGGAAGGAGGGAGGGAGAGAGACAGAGACAGAGAGAGAGACAGAGTGGGGGAGAGAGACAAAGAGGGGGAGAGACAGGGATGGAGGAAGGGAAGAAGGGAGGAAAGGAGGAAGGCAGGGGGGGAGAGAGAGAGAGAAAGAGAGAGAGAGAGAGGGAGAGAGAGAGGAGAATGCATGGCATTTGAAACCTTCAAGCTCACCTTCAGTGATATTCTTCCTCCAGAAAATTCACAGCTCTTAAACCTGCTCAGTGTCACAAACTGGGGATCAAGTATTCAGAAGCCTGGCACTATGGAGACATCTTATTTACGCTGCCACACCACAGGCTGCTAATTGCTAGTTAGTGCTTCGTTTAGGATTGAGTTCTCTTGGGATCTCCTCATCCATGACAAAATACAGATGAATGGATAGTGTTACACACACACACACACACACACACACACACACACACACCAGAATACTATTCAGCCCTAAAGGAAAAGGTAATCACAGAATTGCAGAAAAACGGGTGGACTTGCGGTAGATAATAAGTGATATCATATGATCTCAAAAATATCCTACACTTCTCCCTCATATTCAGAATTTAACCAATAATATATGTAAGTGTGTAAAGAAACAGGTGTGTAAAGAAACGCACATGTGGCTACAGTATAGCATGTAGAAAAGAGAACAAGAAAGGCTAAAAATTAGGGAATGAGGAAGGAGTGAATGCAAGCAATGAACAGGAGTCATGAAACAGGATATAACACTATCTGTTTTTCTAGTTATGATGCTGTCGTGGGGGTGCAGAAGTGCATAAAATATATTCCGTCCTGAGAGTTTGAGTTGTTATGTGAAGCTCCACAGTTTCTGCTCTGAATGTGTATCCCAGTGGCATTGAAGCTCACTGGATTAGATAGTCTTTGTGTCTGGTTAATTTTGTTGTGTAACTACTTTTATTTTAAACCTGCAACATTTTTATAACAAAGTTAATAAAATACAGATGGGCGCGATCTTGGGCAGGCTGCGGGCGACTGTGGCAGCAGGGAAAGCAGGAGCCCCACCCACAGCGGAGTCAGTCAAGGAGGTGGTTTAGGGCACAGCTCTTCACCCTCTGGCTCTTCCGTTCTTTCTGTCCCCATTTCATTGTGGGGACATCTCAGTCTGAGCCTGGGAGGGGCGATATAGTTGTGTCATCATTTAGCACTTCGCCCTGCTGTGGGTTTCTAAATCAATTGTACGCTGCGATCAGTAGGAAGCGTCCCAGATGAAGGCAGAGGGCAGCCAGCACTTCTCTGGGAGCATTTAGAAGACTGTTTGATGGAGATGCTCTCAGCAGGCTTTGAGAGGGATTCACCTTTCTCTTGGAGAACTTGACCCTATTCTTTCTAAGAACCAAGGATACAGTGAAGTTTCACGAAGCAATGCAGCGAGAGCTGGCGGAAGACATCCGGTTGCTAACGTGTCTGGCTTTGTACGGAGCGTTAGTCACTGCCCATACAGAAACCTTTTTACATTGCAGTGTTTCATAATTCCATATGTCAGAGTTGAAGAAGTTGTGCTCAGAGACAGATTTATCCAGGGTGCCTGAGACCAGGAAGAACCTCTAGAGGAGGACATGGCTCCCACAAAGCTGGATACACCGCGGCTCTCCTGCTGTGGGTCAGGCTGTGAACTGCACCAGACCACGGGGTTTTTGTTTGTTTGCTTGTTTTTTGTTTTTGTTTTTTGTTTTTGTTTTTGTTTTTTTGTTTTTAAAGACCAGTTTGTCATTGTGGGAGGGGGTGACTAGGAGGCAGGCACGGGATGTAAAGTGAATAAGTAAAAAAAAATAAAATTAAATTTAAAAAAATTATACATTTCACTTCCATTAGTGGTGATATTCACAGTGTGATCCTGCACAGGTGATTCAAACTGTAGAGTCAACAGATGTTTTTACCTCCCAAATAACAACACCATTATAACCATTGTAATACTCTAAGCCAGCAATTACTGTCACGTTCTAAGTCTCTCTCATCTATCACCACAAATTAGTCCTTACTACTAGGTTACCGCATATCACCAATCCTGTTTATAATCACCTACATCGTATGTTTTATTGCCTATTTATTTTCGAGTGTGTGTGTGTGTGTGTGTGCAAGTGCACATGTGTTTTGTGCTGTTGTTGGTAGAAGACAACTCTCAGAAGCTTGTTTTCCCTGCAACCTTGTGGAACCCAGGAACTGAACTCCTGTCATTACACTGTCATATACACCTTAACAGCAGAGTTGTCCTGGCTAACTCTGCTAAATGCTTGCTTATTTTATATTTTTTTGAAACTCACCTTTATCTTCTACACTAGTTTCACTTCTCCTAAATTGCTTCCATTCACAGAACCTGATGAAGTTTACTTCATTATTATTATTCAACAACAGTTTACCTGGCCATAAAACTTAGGTCAGCTATCTATCTTTTCTAAGTATCTTGAAAACATTGGCACACTGTCTTCTCTCTCGCTGTGTAGGATATCAATGTCATGGCTCGTTTTGGATAATCTGGCTTTGGCTTCTTAAGATTTTTGTTTGGTCTGTGGTCTCAGCTATATGCATATTCATTGAATAATATGAAAAGACAAGATAGTCTGTACTGTCGCCACGAACCTCCAGACTCTATAGAAACACTATTAATGTATAAAATTCTCAAAACCTCACTTAAGACCTTTGACTTGTTTCCTGCGCCATGTTTACACAGACTTGCCCTTACTTACATTATTTAGTACTTTTTAACTTTCTGAATCTGGGAAGTCAAGCTTTTAAAAACTTGTAAAGTTTTTAGTCATAATATGTTCAAATATTGACATCCCTTATATTTCCTGTCTGGAGCATCTGTCAGATCAGACACCCTTCCCTCGTTGTCTCTGTGAAAAATCCTTTAGTTAGCTAGCACTTACTTCATTCTTTCTCGCTATCTGTTGAGGGCCCATGAATGCATGTTTCATTTATCAGCATTGTAGTGACTTATTTTCTGCAGTTTTATTTTTTACTATTTTTTCTGTTTTATGTGTTTAATCATTTTAGACTATTCAGTTGATACCCGACTAACCTGAAATTCCTTGGCACTCATTCATTCTGTCATGCTGATTGTGTGTGTGTGTGTGTGTGTGTATGTATGTGTGTGTGTGTGTGTGTGTGTGCGTGTGTATGTGTGTGTTTGTGTGTTAAATGTTGCATAGACTTGGATTATAAACCAGGCTCCTGTGAGTTCTGGATTAGGTAGTGCTCCTTTAGAAAAGATTAATGTTTACTTCTGCCAAACAGCCCAAGGGTAAGAGTCCACTGATCTATTAATATGTCAGTTATTCAGACTAAGAGTTTTGAGTTCTGGGAGATAAACTTCAAATCCATGCCAAGGAAAGACATTGGTTGTAGATTATGGTAGAAGATGTTTTCCTTCCCTTTGAAGCCAAAATGAGCTAAACCAAGTGCCTGCTTCTTCCTTCTCAGTAGATGACTTCTTCAGGATCTCTTGACCACAGAAAACAGCATTATTCTAGAATCCTCTGCAGGAATATTGCTTATGGTGCTTGCATATTAAACTTACAGGCGCGTTTGGCATAATTAATTCAGCACTTCTACAATGTGAAATATTATACTTTTCTATATTGTTAGAAATGGATGTTCTATGTATGGCTTTAAGACAAAAATCTCAAAGTAATTTTTGTCTAGGTTAGAGAATCTTGTTATGTGGTACATTGATCATATTAGCTAGTTAACAAACTAATGAGAATTAGTCATGGCTAGCATACTACCAACTCACAGACTTTGGTGACAAGGGACTTGGGAGCTTCTAGAACATGACCAATGACACTAAGAGAAGACATCATCAAGCAGAAAATGGTACAAACTGAAGACACCTCGGAGATTCATTCATTCATTCATTCATTCATTCACTCATCAATTACCGATGCTTATAGCATGGAAAGTGCTGGGATTCAATTCCTCCTCATAAATCTCAATTTCAACAGCAGACCAGAAACTTCGAGTAAATGTTTATAAAACAAAGATGCAGAACCTGATAAAACTGCAGAGAAATGTAACTTCGTGGGAGGGAGTGTGGGCAGGCGGGAGGGCGGGAGGGGAAGAACAGGGGAGGGAGAATCTTCTCCGTGAAGACAGAAGAATCAAGAGGTATCCTAACAACTAGAAAGAGCCAGTCAGGAGAAGAAGCTTGAGGTGGGGAGAAGGGGCTCATGGGTAGGAGAGGCCATACTGAGAAGAGCAGGAAGGAGGCCCACTCCAGAGATACTGTCTGCAGTTTAAACTAGGAGAGTGCAGAGAACCTGAGTTATGAGCTGGAGCAGGAGCAGGAGCAGGCAGAGCGTCTTAAAAGTCAGAAGCCAACATTGCCTGAGTTGGTCCCACATGGGGCTTGAATCATCCTTCCTTGTTTTCTAATCTGCAATAACTCCTCACAGCCAGCAATCCTCTTGCCAACTGTCTTAATCAGCCCTGCGTTCAAGCACACTGCTGTCTACCACATCAAATACCTCCAAGGCCCACGCAAACCACAGGAATGCCTAGAACACCTGCTTCTGGGGGTATTTTGGACCTCTTTCTCCAAATCCCCAGCCTCTGCAATTAGTGAGTCTATCTAGGAGTTCTTGCATCTGTTGTTTTTTATGTAATTCTGTCTGCACTCACTCAAATAAGCACTAATCATGTTTCACTATGATAATGATGTGCTCTTAAAGCTTTAGAAAACACATAATTCCTGATATATGATAGTTGTAAAATCCTTATATATTTTTGTAATAGGCAAATTTCTATAGCTCCACTTCAAGTCAACAAGAAGTACATATGCATGTAGACATACATATTCATATGGTAATCGCAAAGCAGTAACAACTGTTGAGAATTTTGTCTCCCTTACTCCACTAGTCATTCATCACTGCATGCTCTTAATGGTCTGTAAATTATTGATTTGATTTTACTTTGCCTTTCTAATTGTCTTTTTAGTAAGTAGTATTTCACCTTCTTTTAGAGAAGATTTGAAAGGTTAGGGGTTAGGAGTAACAGTTGTTCACATTGGGATTCTGTCTCTGTTGTAGGAGAACATCAACATTTAATGAAATCCACATTAGCCCAGAACTTTAAATCCCTGTCTACTCTTCCTTCCCCGTGGTGAGTCAGAAAGCTGCCCACATGATACGACTTCTTTTAAAATGAATATTCTCTGACCAAGGTTTCTCACTCAGGTTCAATGTCAATATAAAAAAAAATCAAATGTTAAACTTAGATATGTGATCTCATTTTCTTTACCCAGCTCCTCTGGAGATCTTTCTAAAGCTATTCACATATCCTATTAATTCTCAGATGGAATACACTTCCGAGACATTAATCATATGAGATGGAGTTATTTTCATTAATCCTTTATATATAGCTGAAAATAGACTTGAGAGGCATGTGCTAAAAACATTAAGCTTAGATATGAAGAACATCCTGTGGGAGGGTGATCCGGGCATAGCTATATTTTCCATGGTGCTGCCGTGACTCCGGTGGCACACGGCAGCATTTCTTTGCAAAATGGGATTTGTCAAGTGACTTTCTTGAGTGATGGCATAGACTTAATTCTGATATCCATCTGTCCATCAGGTCTGACTGTCCAGGACACACCAGAGACAAGTACAATCCAGTCCAGAATTGTGAACTCACTTGACATACCCTCAAGTTATGCG
This sequence comes from Apodemus sylvaticus, assembly GCF_947179515.1. Taxonomy (NCBI): domain Eukaryota; kingdom Metazoa; phylum Chordata; class Mammalia; order Rodentia; family Muridae; genus Apodemus; species Apodemus sylvaticus. The sequence goes on from NC_067478.1 coordinate 51,322,030, forward strand.
TTTGGGTCCTTCTCTCACCTATTCTAGCATCTCTACTTCTTGACTTCTACACGGCGTGTCCAGCTACCGGCCAGCTGCTTACAAAACAGGACAAAAAAATAAAGTTATCATGTATGTCTAACTTCTAGTCATCCTTTGAAAGTCTAAGCTTTGGGAGAAGAGGAAAGCTTAAAAAACATCTCTCAGAAACAGAATAATGGCCAGAAGTATAAGGCTTTTCTTACTTTATGAAGTTTTAACTCATGTGGACACAGATCTCAGCAGCCATTGTCATGTTTTGATTTGGCTGAGCAAAATTTTAGAAACAATGCTCATGTGTGTCTCAAAGTGTCTTGGCAGAATGGGATGTGACATAATCCTAGGTTGGTTTCTTGGTAAGAGCGGCATCACGCATACACGTTTTGTCCCTTAGGGAAGAGTTTTCGATCTTTAATGGACAGAGACTATTAAGGAAGTCAGGAATTTTATAAACTACTAATAGCTAAAGTTTGCTGTGTGCTGAGTGCTATAGCAAGGACTTCCTAATCATTTTTTCTTCCATCTGGTCTTTATAAGCACCCAGGGAGAGTAGCTAACTGTCTTAGTCAAAGTCAAGATGTGAGGAGGAATGGGGTATTGAACCTGGATAGTCTCACCACAGACTCTGAGTAATTAAGCATCCATAAATCAAATGTTGCTCACTCATTGTGGGCGGAACAACCTCCCAGTATGTGCCTTGGACTCAAATTCTACTAATGAATTAAGTTAAGAGGCTTGGAGGAAACACAATCAAAAGCCCAAGATTCTTTATCTGTTCTTTCATGGCCGTTTATTTTGTGAGTCAAGATAGTTTCCAAGCTTAATTACATACCACTTACTATCCTCCTACCTGGAACATGGCCTCTGTGATGTATGTAGAGCAGCCTTGGCCATGACAGTTCTGTATCTTCATTCACTTGATTCAGGAACTCTTTCTTCTCCCTTCCCCCATACCAATCGGTTTTCCCTCAGTGAATCCTCGCTGCTCGCCCTGCGGCTGGCCTTAGGCTCTCCGTGTTCTTTCCCTATTTATATAGCAGACAATGGAAGCCGGGAATTATTCTTCGAGTTTTCTATCTATCTCTGGTACAAGCCTCGAGGTTACATACATGAGGGAATTAAAGACTGGAAAGGAAAATTCTAAGGCTCCAAGGCAGGCGCGTGCCAAGAATGTACCGAGCCCCAGAGGGAGGCACCTAGCATCTCTTAGCATCTGAGAGACATTCTTCAGCTCTTGCAGAGAAAAGATGAGATGTGTGAGCACTCGGGGTCAGCCACAGTTTTTCCATCTGTCAAAGCTTGTTTTGCTGACTCCACATTCAGTCTTGCCCATTAAGAGTAATTTGTCTTAGTCCATTAGGGGTTTTATAACAACACAGACTGGGTGACTTATAAATAATATATATTTATTTCCCAAAGTTCTGAAGACTGGGAGGACTATGATTGAGGTGCCAAAAGATTTAGTGTTTGGACTAAGCCTCTTTTCTGGCTCATAACTGCTCTCTACAGTGCCTTCCATGGTGAAAGGGGAAGGGCTCCTGGGGGTCCTGCTATGAGAGGGTCCTGTTCCTTAGGCTAATTACTTCCCAATGACTCCACTTCCTAACTTGGGGATTAAGGTATCAACGCTTGAACTTCTGAGGACATGAGCTAAATTTTTTTTTTCTTTTTGGATCCTATCACCCTTTCAACAGTGCATATAAACCAAACTGTGCATAGCTGCCACTTGAGAGAAGAGACACACTGTTCTCTCTCAGACTGATAGAGAATGGGAAGCTGATTGGGATTGAAAGGGAGAATATAACAGAAAAAAATCAAAAGGTAAAATTGCATGTACAGATGAATAGAGTCAACATAAGTGAGCAGAACTCACATGAAGGTCTCATCAAATTAAGAGAAGGATCAAACAGGGTCATCTACGGGGAGTCATAATAATTTACTCTCTGCCTTATTTCTTTGAATTGTGGTCTCTCACTGAATCCAGAACTCATTTTTCAGATACTTGGCAGCCGGCAAGCTCCAACTCAAAGGGGGAGAAAAAAAATAAAAGTAAGATTGCTCATGAGAATATAAATTATATAATCATGTTGGGAGATTCTCTTATCTCCTGGATTTGAATCCAAAAGACTCATGGCCCAAGAAGTATAATTTTAGGTATATTTCTATCACAATTGCTTTCACACATATGTACCAAAGGAACATTGCCTTAATGTTCTAGACAGAGTCACTGATGATGCTCTAGGTAGAATCACAAAGTAATTGTGTGATTACAAAGATCTGCAGGTTAAAGACACAAGTTAACACATGTGATGTAGTGGTAAGAAAGACGCAAAAGGAACAGTAGTGTATGTAAGAGCATGGACAAACTATATAAACATATGATCAAGGCAAAATAAGTCTTACACAAAAAGTATAAACTATATGATTGAATGTATTTGAAAGGCAACATAATAAAAATGTTATGGCGTGACTATTAAATGCCCACCCCATATACTTATGTTAAATAGGTGGCCTTTAGCTGAAGATGCTATTTAAAGATTTTCTGGAAACTACAGGAGATAGGGCATATCTGGAAGAGTAGTAGAGAAGCCTTTGAAGGTTATACCTACCCCCAGCCCCTTTTCTCTTCCTTCCCACTCACCATGCGATGAGGGCTCTTTTCTATCACGTGCTATTGCCATCGTGGTTGTGATGGTTTGTGTATGCTTGGCCCAGGGAGTGGCACTATTAGGAGGTGTGACCTTGTTTGAGTAGGTGTGTCACTATGGGCTTAAGACCCTCCTCCTAGCTCCCTGGAAGTCAGTCTTCCACTAGTAGCCTCCAGATGAAGATGTAGAACTCTCAGCTCTGCCTGCACCATGCCTGTCTAGATACTGCCATGCTCCTGCCTTGATGATAATGGTCTGAACCTCTGAACCTGTAAACCAGTCCCAATTAAATGTTGTCCTTACAAGAATTGCCTTGGTCATGGTGTCTGTTCACAGCAGTAAAACCCTAACTAAGACAATGGTATTCTACCCACATGTGTAGAGCCAAGCACCTGTGAAATGAACCTTCTGAAATCATTAGCCAAAATCAAGCCCTTCCTCCTACCAGTTGCTCTGTTGGATATTATGGTCACAACTGCACAGTTCACTAACTACAAAGTTAACTACCACAAGTCTGATAAGGGAAGACGTGTGGGTTTTATTGGTAGCTCTCTGAATAATGCTCTGTGCCTTGAGTAAAAATTTGTTTCCCAAGTGGGGAAATAACGAAAAAATTTAATTTAGAGGAACATGCAGCCTTGGGGAGGAGGTTCATGAGCTGAGTTATGAGTGTGAGGTAAGAATTGGTGCCCTGGGAGGAGGAAAGCCATCCAGACGAGAAACAACGGTGTGTAAGCCAGGTTGCCACACACTGAAGCTCTCCAAGCAATTTTCTGTTAGTCTGGGTGAAGAAGAGAGTGAGGTAAAATGCAAGGGGAGAGACAGTCCACGCCAAGTCCTTCTGATCTATTCAGGCTTTAGGAAGTTATCAGGAACTGTCAACAATGGAAATGTGAGTTCTCTGGCTGACTGGAAGATAGATTCTCAAGGTGCTATTCAATCCATCCTACCCAAGTCCCTACGCCCTTCCCAGATGACTCCTTTCATCCAGAGAGGTTAGGGCCTGGGAATTGCCAAATTCAAAGGAGCATTCACACATACTCTTTGTCTTTGAGCTCATTAGCACCAAAAAGCATCAGATAATCAGAACTGTGTAACAGGCTCAGAATTCTCTGTGGAAACTGTCTTACGGAAGTGTCTTAATGGTGATGACTGAGTGGTTGACTCAAACCCAGAGCACCAGCGTTTCCAAGCATGTAAGCAATCAAGCAGCTGCCTGAGCACTGGTCTGCTACTGACTCTTCCATCAAGTCAAAACTTGCTGTTCCTGGGCTTTTCTCTTCAAAACAAGTTCTACCAGTTACAATATTAAAACTCTAGCTGAGAGTAAAATATTCGATGTTCCCATCCCTTGCAGACTGAGCCGGCTATCTTGCCCAGTCAGGCAGCTGAGAACTCTAATAAGCATATAAATAGCTCACTATTAAACAGAAATGCTAATTACAATAAAATTTCATTTCACAGCTGTTGTGTGGAGAAAGACTTTAAAAACCAGGCCATGCAAGGGCGAGGGGTGAGTGGGGGGGAAGGAAACCCGCACACTGCAGGTGAGGTTGGATTGGATTCTCTGTATGAAAACCCCTCAGAGCTAGGACCACACCCACTGTCAAGTCAGAGATTCTAAGTCTGAGTAGAAACTACAGACAGTTAGTTTCAAATAGTCCATAATTTAAAATCTATTCTGTTTTTGTAAAAAATAAAACACAATGAAAACAAATTTCCAGAACCACATTTAAAAGAGATATACAAAGTCTATGTCTTACTATTCTTTATTATTAGATCTAAAAAAAATAAAAATACATAGTTGGATTGACATTAGAGTTTCTTAGGGTTTATTTTACACTTACGTAGTTATAAACCAGAAACAGCCTGTAGTCCATTATTCCAGAAGTCCTGCTGCCAGTAACACTAGTCTTCAAGAATAATGGTGCATTTAAGGGAAAAAAAATTCATTGTAGCAGTTTTATGTATTAAAAAGAAAATTTGGCTCACTTTCTTAGGAGAAAACAGATGTTGTAATTATATCTGAGCTGCAATACAGTAATTAAAGTGAACAAGCTAGACTATGCATTGTAACCTATTAGGTCAGTGGTTCTCAGCCTGTGTGGGTCATGACTCCTTTGGGGTCACATATCAGAAATCCTGCATATCAGATATTTACATTATTGTAGGCTTAAAATTTCACAGCCTACTTTCATAAGTATTCTTAAAAGCTTTAGCCTCCCTTCTAGCCCACCACTGCCAGAGAAAGGACAGGCTAGTAGGGCAAAAGGGTGGGTGTGGGCATGTTTAGAAATGCGGATTTCCAGGGATTCCAATCTTCATTGTCACGATATCAGCAGTTCAGTTCAAACAAATCAGTAGCAGTGGCTCGATCCACTCCTAAACACCATTCAGAAACCAACAATGGCAGTTTGATTCAGAAGAAATAGCAAGGCTCTGTCAATCATCCCTAGTCTGAGGAAGTACCAAGAAGTTGCTGGAATACCACCAGAAGTTCTTTGGTCTGTTTCTCCCTATGGAAGTCAGGACAAACAATGATCAGCAAGGAAGGAAAGGTGACCCAATGCTACAGCATTGTCAAGGAAGACCAGTGTCAACAAAGCCCAGTGAAGACCAGTAAAGAGTGGCAAGGCGAACCAATGCCACAGTGTCATCCACTGTCTGTTGGGTTATACTTATACCCTTTCCAAACATCATGTGTCCTCTCAAGCATCTGCTCTAGTAAAACATCACATGCCCCTTCCCCTGAAGCTTAAAAAAAAAAAAAAACCAACAAAACTAAAAACAAAACACCACGTGTTTGTTCTCAGCAAAAATCCTCTCATAAGAGTTTCCAGAAAAATGTCACATGACACAACTGAGTCTCCAAAGAAACTAGACACTTCTATTTCACATTATGATTCGTAACAGTAGCAAAATTACAGTTATGAAGTAGCAAAGAAAATAATTTTATGGTTGGGGGGGATTCACCACAACATAAGGAACTGTGTTGAAGGGTCACAGAATTAGGAAGGTTGAGAACCACTGTTTTAGGTGAATTTTGAGTGGGTATTTATGGCATGATGTTGCTTATATATATTTCAAGCTTTTTCATAAAATGATACAAAGGTACAATGGATATAAGTAAATATTTTTAAATTGCAAGGAATGGGAAATTATGCTTCAGTTTCAGCCTAGAGCACCAGGCCAAACATCTTGTATGCTCAGATGTTTTCCATAAAAAGGTAGGGGTCACCAACTTCAACTTTCTCTTCTAACAGACACTGCCTCAGAGAGACAGTAGGTGGACTGAGGCACATGATTTTGGTTGGCAGAGGTGTCTGGAATGGAACATTATCGGTATGTAAGTCCCAAGTCAGGACTTGTGATAGGGGTAAAGGTGCCTGCCACCAAGCCTGCCAGTCTGAGTTTCATCCTTGAAACTTCACGGTGAAAAGGAAGAACTCACTCCCTCATGTGCGTAGTGGCATACATGTGTTAGCACACTGCATGTGTGAAAGCCCATGTGCACACATACTCATACACAAACAAACTAATAATCAATAAAAATTAAAAAAAATCCCAAGTCAGTAAGAAACAATGAATGATGGTGTGCTGACAGATTTATTCTTGTTTCTTCAAGTCTGGATTTTACTTATGTAAGTCTACACAACCCACGCCACTTCAGAAAGTCGGGGGAGGATCTTCATTGTGGAGCCAGGCAGACCTTGATGTGATTCTATAACCAGGAGACCAAGGTTTCTCACCTGTGAATATAAGAAGAATACATTATAAACTACGTATATAGTGTTTGGTACATGAACATAATAAGTGGTGAAGAACATTGTTTTCTTTGCCTTAGCTGCTAAGGCACAGAATGTTGAATGGGTCTGTGTTTGCTCTGAGATGGCGAGACAAATGTGTGACAGACGGAGGGAAATAGACACCAACCTGGAGTGCCTCTGAATGACAGTAGCTAACCACTGTGCTATGTCTGTCACGTGCCACTCTCCAGACCCAGCTTTCAATTCATTCACTCAAGACTCAGCTCTCTGGTTTTTAAACGGGAGAACATTAAATAGTTGTTATGTTATAAAGCAGAAGCTCTCAATCTCCCCAATGCTGCAACCCTTTAAAACAGCTCCTCATGTTGTGGTGAGCCCAACCATAAAATTATTTTAGCTGCTTGCTCATAACTGTAATTGTGCTACTGTTATGAATCATAATGTAAATCCCTGCATTTTTCTGATGGTCTTAGGCAAGCATCATGAATGGGTCATTGGACTCCTTATGTTAATTGGTCTCTCTCTCTCCTTAGTGAGTGACCAACTATGGACGTACACTCCAGCCCAGGGAGGATGAGAACCCAGTGTTCTAGATCTGACTCCAGTCCTCCACTTGGAACTCAGAACCCAAAGCCTTCAGTCAAACACACCCTGGTGGGCCTGTTGTTGACTTGTAGAGGATGAATCCAAGGATTACAGATTGAATGATTTTTTTTCTTATAATAGCATGCTAATCACTGACCTCCGGATGATGGTTTTTCTAACCATTTTTCCAGAAGGAATGAGCACATCTTTTCTTGTGCCTATCGCCCTGGTATGGATGTATATCTCAGGCTTAAGATCTTGAGGGTAGGATCTCTAACTCTGATTCTGTGACCCATAGCATGGGTCTCAGAGGATAGTAGATCCTAATAACTTTTTGTGAAAATAAACCTAACTCAATAGATCCAAGGAACAAGATGGTCCGTGTCATGACCTTGAGGTAGGAGCAGCTGACACAGAAGATGAAATAGGTCTCTGAGCTGCTGCAGATAGCTGAAAACACTTAAGGGCACTCTTTTTTTTTTAAATGACAAACAGAGTAAATCACAATTTTAAAGCAGAGATGTTCTGGTTTTCAAGGATCCGTGAATACTATTGTGATTCATGAAGCTAATTTATTTCAAAGTAATAACAAATTTGCTTGGTAGTTGCTTGGTGATAAGCATCAGTTTCCTCTACTGATGGCCAGGGAAAACAGTGCCAGCAGGGAACAAGCAGTTTTGACAACTAACAAGAGGCTGTGATCGTTCAAAGCGTTAGGACATTCTGCCCCAGACCACTCCACTCACAGAGATCACAGAGGTTAGCTCAGTGCTGCTTACATGTTGTCTAGTGACCCATGGAGTGGTGACACAGCGTCCTAACACTTCAGGTGACTGCATATTCCCATCACAAGGACAGGCTGCTATCAGACTTCAAGACATCTTAAAGGAAATTATAAGCTTTCATTCCTCCTCCTCCTCCTCCTCCTCCTCCTCCTCCTCCTCCTCCTCCTCCCACTATGGAAGCTGCTACACCCCAGCCTAGCCTTGGGTTGTAATTAGAGTCATTGTTGGAAGGTCTCTCCCAAAAGAGAGGCTTTGATAGGGAGCAACAACTCACTACACAAAGGATTGCCGGCCCAGGAGTAACAATAGCACTGATGGTTTGAAATGTGAAAACTTCAGGCAGGGAGTTAGCATGACCTTCCTTGTCTTATATTTTTATGCTAGCAAAACAGTATGTGCAACTATTGAAGCTCTTTCTTTTCTTTTAAAGGCTGTTTTTCCTTCTTCAGTCTAATTAATTTAAAAGATGATATTTCTAATTTGGAGCTGGAAGATTAGATAGAAACACTTGAGAGTTTTTAAAGTTCTGTTATGGGGAATGGAATAGAGGTTGGGGGAAGAGAAACAATGGACCAAAGGTGACTTCAGTGAGCATCTATAACTACTTGCAGACAATGTCTAAGGTCCTTTGGCTCCTAACTATGGCACAGGGCAAAGCATGCAGGACCCCACCAAGTTAAATACAACGCCCAAGATTTGTGTGGCTTGTTTTGCCATTCCTACCTAATAGATGTCTTGAAATACCAGGTAAGAAGAATGTCAAGAAAAGGAATATTTCATTCATTCACTGTAGAGCAATCCAGCTGAAAAATGGTAAAAAAAAAAAGAAAAGAAAAGAAAAGAAAGAAAGAAAGAAAAAGAAAAAGAAAAAGAAAAAAAAGAAAAAAATAGAAAAGTCTGTCAAAATTCACATTGAGTCCCTTTCTGGAATCTGATAAAATGAGGAGTTTGTTTTTAACATGTTTCTTGTATGAATAAAGTGATTTTTAAGACAAGAAATTAAAATTTTAGTTATGCTCTGGGCTTTTTGCTAACCAAAGAATGTAATATGTAGAATGTACAGGAATAAGAGGAGGAGGAGAAAGAGGAAAAAGAAGGAAGAGGAGAAGAAAAAGAAGAGGAAGAAGAGGAGGAGGAGGAGAAAGAGGAAGAGGAAGAAGAAGAAGAAGAAGAAGAAGAAGAAGAAGAAGAAGAAGAAGAAGAAGAAGAAGAAGAAGAAGAAGAAGAAGAAGAAGAAGAAGAGACAACAACAATGCTGAGCAAGAGCGGCATCTGGGAAGGTTTCCATGGAAGAGCGCCAAGGGCAATCTGGAGCTCTCCTTCTGCTGTGGCTTCAGAACCATTGCCCATATGCTCCACCTAACATGGCCAAGATGGCCTGGCCTCTCAGCTGACTAGAGCACCTTCATAGGAGCTGTGGAAAGTCTGATAGGTATGCAGAGCCTGGATCTAAACATGCAGAAAAGATGATGTTCAAATGTCAAGGAAGTTCCAGCAGTCACCCAGCCTGGATATCTCCTTGGAGGATGGACCGGGGGCCATCCCTGCCCGCATATCTTTATGGAGGATGGTTCTGTCAGCAATTTGTCTATAGAAAAGATTTAAATGGGCAAGAGGAGGAAGCATTAGGTAGGTTAAAGATGAGTGGCCACCCAACTCTGATTAAAACTAGTATAATCCTTTTACTTTGGGGTTTCTGTTGTGGAGCATGATCCACCCTGCCTGTTCCTCCAAGCTAGAGGATATAGGTGACCATGTGTAGTCAGAGGACACAGGTAGTACAACACAGGAGTGGGAAAAGGAAGGGACAAAGATCAGATCTTCTGTGTAAAAGTTTGCTAAGGACTGAGCAGGATTAGGAAAGGGGAAAGGACTCTTCTTTGTTGTGGATTTGGATGGAAGGCTAAACTCCTCAGCATTGGATCTGGCTTTCTGGAAGGCATGGAGGGCTGTTGTGATGGCTAGTCTTCACTTTCCAGTTGACTGGCTTTAGAATCACCCAAGAGACACACTCTGGGCATGCTTGTGGACTCTATCGGACTCTATCTATCCCATGGGCTAGAGTTCTAGATAGAATACATAGGAGAAAAGGCAGAAAGCAAGCCCAGGAGCTGCACTTGCCTTTCTGCTTCTGGACTGAGGACACTCACACTGCTGAGCCCTCCACTATGGTGGACTGCATCCCTTCCGCCACGAGACAAAATAAATCCCTTCTTTAAATGCTCTTGTCAGATATTTGGTCCCAGCATAGGAGAACAACTAATGTAGCCCAGCACCAAGATGGACATTCAGGTCCAAGGGTAATAAAATGCCAAAGTGGTGAGGAGGGAGAGGGAGACAGATAAACTCTCCATCCTTTCCTTTCTTTTAGCCCTTGTGGATAAGGTGCTTAATACCAGAATGAAGGTCTGTGTTCAGAGAGATCCTGCCCTTTCTGCCTTAACAGTAGACGGCGGCGGTGTAGAGAAACTCTGTTCCTGGAGCTTCGTGTCTGCTCCTTTTTACATGTTCCTTTCCCTTCTGTGCTCTTCTGAACTTACAGATCCCAAGTAAAATCTTAGCACTAATGCAAAAAGGAAGGAAGGAAGGAAGGAAGGAAGGAAGGAAGGAAGGAAGGAAGAAAAGAAGGAAGGAAGAGAGAGAGATAGAGAAAGAAAGAAAGAAAGAAAGGCATTACAAACTACAGTCAGAATAATGAAAGAAATTTTAACCAACATATGCTAGAAACAGAGACAGGAGAGATACTTCTCGAGGAAAAAAAGTCATGCTTCACAAATAAATTGAAATTTCCTAAGTCCTAGAGAGAAAATGTTAACATACCTCCAGATATGCTGCTAGAACTTTTCAGTGTTTCTCCCACTGAAGCTAAGAGGTTAAAAGAGCAAACATTAGCAGGCCTGTAATATAATATATTTAAATGAGAAAACAGTCATAAATTAGTTTTGTAATTCCTAAGATCCTAGAACCTGTCCAACTCTCATACATACCGTTATGTAAATGCAGGTCCACATGACCGGTGGTGTAGGATGGATCTGTCTGCAGGGAGAGTGAGGTCCTCACGGCTGGTTTCTCATGCTGCAGTGTCTCAGTTTCCTGTGGGAAGGTACACATGGCCCTGCTCATGACTCACCCTGAAAGTCCACGATTTAAGGTATCAAAATCACTTGTGGTCAAGGTCTACACATGAATTATGAAGAAGGCAGGCCTTTTTTTTAAAAATGTGTTTATTCTCTCTAGACTCCTGCTTCTTTATCTTTTGGTGGTAAATCTCCACTTCCCTTTTTTATTTTATATTTTGTCTTGTTGACTCATTTTTAGGGTTGTGCTGTGGAGTGACAGAAAGCATCAAGCAAGCTAAGGAAGGCTTCACTGAGACACATTCCACCCTAACCCCAGGAGACACGAACCACGGAGGATTCTGTGTTGATGCAAACACTTCTTATTGTTCCGTGTCTCTCCATTTATAACCAATTCTTGCTCATTTGGGGTCTTCCTTTATGACCATTCTACTTGGAGTTCTCCAGTGGCATATTTTATTAATTTAAAAGTACTTTCCTTGTAGTTCTAAAAGTGATGTACACTTACTGAATTAAATATAGCAAAGATAGAATATTAGAGAGAAGAAAGTAAAATTCATCTTATCACATGGGGGTAGGCATTTTTACATTTGATTAAGTAATTAACTTCAGTGCTGGAATTGAACCTAGAAGGCACAGGGCAGCCTCTAAGCCACTGAAGCAGATTCCCAGTTCCAGTTTCATGCTTTCTTTTTAAACCCACAACAACGTTTTGGCTTGCAGAATAGATTTCCCAGAAGTGCTTGCTCTGTCCTTTGTTCCTAACTTGGTCATTTCTTCCTGACCATTCCTTTCTCTTCCAGCAGTTCCCTTTATACCTGCTGCTTTATCACTAAACAATGGATAGCAAAGGCGGGAATAGAAAATTTGAATCTTACTATGCACATTAAGTCAGAAAACTTGGCTGTAGCAGATTCACATAGGAAGACATGGATTTGCCCCTCAGACTTGATATTAAAGGCACTTGGTATTAAAGACTAGCAATAGTCATATCGAGTGTGAACTGGGTGAGAAACATTGAATCCTGTAACTTTAATTTTGTCAAGCTTTATTTTTAATGATAGTTTTTAAATGCTTTAACCTCCCTTGTAGCCCACCACCCACCAGAGGTAGTGAGAAAGAAAGGATACAGGGAAGTGGACCTGATTAGAAAGGTTCTTTGGAGCAACCCCTGTGTTGTCTGGAAATCAGCAGTTCAGTTCACAGCTCAGCGCGGCAGCTCGATCCACTCATAAACACTCCACGGATACACCAGCAGACTCGTTGGATAGAGTCAGGATAGCAAAGAGGAATCAGCAGTGGTGGCACTACCTAGGAGAGACAGCCAGGCCTCAGCCTTGGCTCAAGTCAGCAGGAGGGACCAGGAACACCAGGAGAAGTTCTTGGCTGTGCCTCTCACAGTGAAGTGAAGATCGGTGAAGATTCGAGACCCACAGCCTTGCACAGCTAGCCGAGCTCTGCCTCTGCCACTGTCTGTCGAGTTTTATTTCTACCCTCCAAACATCTTACAGGTCTTGCCTCAGTGGGTGTCTCGCCTCAGCTGTCTCAGCTGACGTCACTCTGCCAATCAGCTCGAGTCTGCAGAAGAAGCAAGAAACTGCAGCACACAGCCAGAAGGTTTTGTTTTTGGTGCGTTTCTCTCATGGAGTCCCGACAAATGCAGCTCAACTACACAATGTAAGGCAGACCAATATGTGTGTGTTGTTAGCAGAGAATCTTTTATAACATGTCCTTGCACATGCTTGCTTTAGCAGAACATCCTCTCTCCTGTATCTGCTTTGTGAAGCGTTCCTTCACGAGTCTGCCTTAGTCCTTCACCTGTGCCTACTTTAGCTAAATGTTCCTTCACGTGTTTGTCCCAGAAAATCACCATCCAACTGACTTTCCAAAGAACCTTAAGTTTCCACTTTAGACTCCAACCCACCCCCTGTACTGGCTGGTTTTGTGTGTCAACTTGACACAGGCTGGAGTTATCACAGAGAAAAGAACTTCAGTTGGGCAAGTGCTTCCATGAGATCCATCCATGTGAGGCATTTCCTCAATTAGTGATCAAGGAGGCAGGGCCCCTTGTGGGTGGTGCCATCCCTGGGCTGGTAGTCTTGGATTCTATAAGAAAGCAAGCTGAGCAAGCCCAGGAAAGCAAGCCAGTAAGGAACATCCCTCCATGGCCTCTGCATCAGCTCCTGCTTCCTGACCTGCTTGAGTTCCAGTCCTGATTTCCTTTGGTGATGAACAGCAATGTGGAAAGTGTAAGCTGAATAAACCCTTTCCTCCCCAACTTGCTTCTTTTTTTTTTAAATATTTTTATTTTATATATTCTTTGTTTACATTCCAAATGATTTCCCCTTTCCCGGATCCCCCCTCCCCATATGTCCCATAAACCTTCTTTTCTCCATCCCTTCTCCAATCACCTCCCTCCTTTTTCTCTGTCCTTATATTCCCTTCCAATGCTAGGTCAATCCTTTCCAGGATCAGGACCCTCTCCATACTTCTTCATGGGAGTCATTTGTTATGCAATTTGTACCTTGGGTATTCAGGGCTTCTGGGCTAATTAATATCCACTTATCAGAGATTGCATTCCATGTGTATTCTTTTGTAATTGGGTGACCTCACTTAGGATGATATTTTCCAGATCAAACCATTTGCCTAAAAATTTTGTGAATTCATTGTTTCTAATTGCTGAGTAGTATTCCATTGTGTAAATATACCACATTTTCTGTATCCATTCCTCCTTTAAGGGGCATCTGGGTTCTTTCCAGCTTCTGGCTATTATAAATAAGGCTGCTATGAACATAATGGAGCATGTGTCTTTATTGCATGCCGGGGAATCCTTTGGGTATATGCCCAGGAGAGGTATAGCAGGGTCCTCTGGAAGTCTCATGTCCAGTTTTCTGAGGAACCTCCAGACTGATTTCCACAGTGGTTGTACCACCTTGCAGCCCCACCAGCAGTGGAGGAGTGTTCCTCTTTTTCCACATCCTCGCCAACACCTGCTGTCTCCTGAGTTTTTGACCTTAGCCATTCTGACTGGTGTAAGGTGAAATCTCAGGGTTGTTTTGATCTGCATTTCCCTAATGACTAATGATGTTGAGCACTTCTTAAGGTGCCTCTCGGCCATCCGAATTTCTTCAGGTGAGAATTCTTTGTTTAGATCTGTACCCCATTTTTTAATAGGGTTATTTGGTTCCCTGGGGTCTAACTTCTTGAGTTCTTTGTATATATTGGATATTAGCCCTCTATCAGATGTGGGGTTGGTGAATATCCTTTCCCAATTTGATGGTTGCCATTTTGTCCTTTTAACAGTGTCCTTTGCCTTACAGAAACTTTGTAATTTTATGAGGTCCCATTTAATGGTGCTGGTTCAATTGGAGGTCAGCATGCAGAAGAATGCGAATTGATCCATTCTTATCTCCATGTACTAAACTTCACTCCAAGTGGATCAAGGACCTCCATGTAAAACCAGACACACTGAAATTAATAGAAAAGAAACTGGGGAAGACCCTTGAGGACATGGGCACAGGGGAAAAGTTCCTGAACAGATCACCAATAGCTTATGCTTTAAGATCAAAAATTGACAGATGGGACCCCAACTTGCTTCTTAATCATGATGTTTGTTAGGAATAGAAACCTTGACTAAGACACCCCCAAACCTCCCTTTCCTGAAGCTGTACAGTCAACACCCTGGACCTCTCTGGAGGCAAGGCTATCTTATTTACTGAGTTCTCATAAGAGCATATAAAGCATATAAGCATATAGCTCTTATTTTGTGCCAACCCTCAATATAAGTACATTGTAAATAGTAATTCATTTGTTTTGCATCATGTCTGAGATAGAGGCACTGACAATACTACTCTGTAGATCTCAGCAACTGCCCAGGAGACTGGAGGAGGGTGGGGAAAGGCATACCAATTAAGCCAGGATGTCGATCAGACAAGCAGGTTCATAGAAGGGAGTGGAGCTCTGGGGAAAGAGTAAGGAAGACCAAAGTGTAGGGGAATCCATACAAGCAGAAGGGGTGTGGAGATGTTTCCAATGCCCATAGGTGGCACTGTGGGAGCATGTGGAGCCACTGGGACTTTGAAAGTGACCTTGATGCCATTTAGTCCCATCTCCACATGATGCGGGTTGAGATCAGACAGATCAGTGACCATCTGTGTCGGCAGAAATTAAAACCCTTTAGAAATGAACATGTTAGCCTTGTATGGTACTTCTTCCCAGTGAGAAAACCAACTGTATTGGGACCACAGGGCAGTTTTCTATGTTCTTTCCCTTCCCCTAGACCTGATGATCCCAGGTCTCCTGAGTTCTCTGAGAAAATCGTGGTGGAGAGGAAAAACAAAAGGAGAGGAGACTCTTATGCCTTGGGAGAGAAAATAGAGTTAAATGGTATTGTTTACCTCCCACTACATGGCCTTCTAGTCAGACACAAAAGCCTGAGAGAGACAGGAGAAAAGAGTCTTTTTTTTTTCTTTTCTCCAGGGAGGCAGAACCATTTAAAGCTTTATATACCCCGACACTAAGGAATGACAGATAAAGATATCTGTTTCATAATTTCCATAATGTCCCCATGCCAGGCTGACAAACATATTACTGGAATTAGAGAGTCTTATCTGGCTTGCTAGATAATACAAAAGAAATGAGGGCCTGCTATCAAGGTTATTAGTCTCATTTAGAGAGAAACTTTAAGAATAGATTCAAACAGAATTCTGAGGACAGTTTTAATAAAGCTCTGTAAAATAATCCCCAGGGCAGGCAAGCTGTAAACCTCAGCTGTCTAGAAGAAGACAATAGAAGAGAGGGGTGTCGGTGTGTGGAGAAACAAGGGTGGAGTTCAGGCTGTTTAATACACCATAGAAGTGGACAAGCAACCCTGCATGGGGGAGTCTCCAAGAACTGGAGCCTGGATAGGACAGGAACCTAGGGGAAACCAAATGTTACTGTTCTGCTAAAGGCATGTAGCATAAAATAACTCCTAACTGCGTCCTGTAATACACATGGATCAATGCCTTCCTCAGCCATCATCTGAGAAGCTTCTTCTTGCAGTAGATGGGAACAAATACAGAGATCTACAGCCAGACAATATGGAGGGGGGGGGAGAGAGAGAGAGAGAGAGAGAGAGAGAGAGAGAGAGAGAGAGAGAGAGAGAGAGAGAGAGAGAGAGAATGAGAAATCCTGTAACTCTACCCCAAAAGAGATGTCTCCATCAAATCCCTTCCCTTAGAGATCAGGGAACTTGGAGGAAGAGAAGGCAGAAATAGTGCAAAAGCCAGAGGAAGTGGAAGACACCAAGGAATCAAGGCCTTCTAGATACAACAGTACTGGCACACATATGAATTCTTAGAGACTGTGCACATGCACAGGGCATGCACAGGTCTGCACTAGATGGGATCCTAGAGCTGAAAAGAAGAAGTGAATACATGGCCCCCATCCCTAACTCAGAGGCTATCTCCAGTTGACAGTCACTTGCAAATGAAAACTCTTCAAGGAGTTTTCTTCAAGGGATTCTTACTGGGAAATATTAAGGGTAAGGCTACATGCCCTGCCTACCTAAAAATGGTCTTCAGCCTACCTGAAGATGGTCAACAGAAAATGAACTCCAAGGCTCCTTTGGAGGTTCTTTGTCTCACAATGATTCACAGCATTTGATTTCGACCTACAGGTCCTTTTTGCATATATTATAGTCCCTGACTTTATGTTTTTATAGAAATCTTGTGTGTGGGAATATGTGAGTCTCTGCATCTTTATTTCTCTTGCTTTCTTTGTTTCTTTCTTTGTTTCTTCTTTCTTTCTTTCTTTCTTTCTTTCTTTCTTTCTTTCTTTCTATCTTTCTTCCTTTTCTCTCTCTCTCTCTCTCTCTCTCTCTCTCTTTCTTTCGGTTTATTTATTTATTTTATGTATATGAGTATACTGTTGCTGTCTTCAGACACACCAGAAGAGGGCATTGGATCCCATTACAAATAGTTGTGAGTCACCATGTGGTTGCTGCAAATTGAACTCAGGACCTCTGGATGAGCAGTCAGTGCTCTTAACTGCTGAGCCATCCTTCCAGCCCATATATACGTTCCTTGTGCTTTTTCTTTTGTCAACTATATCATGGCTCAAATCAGCAAAAGACAGTAAACTATAGAGAATATATTTACTGTTAATGTTAATTCAATTAGCTTTCTGTGCCATGCCCACTTTCTAAGCCTTCTTCAATAATGCTTTCAGGCACATGTATTATTATGGTGGCTTTTAATTTGTAATGTTTGGCCTTTCTGGATGCAGATTTTGTAATAGTAATGAGTTTCTTGGTATAGAACCCATGTGAACTTTTTTCTGTCCTGACTGTCCTGAAACTTTCCCTGTAGACCAGGCTGGCCTTGAACTCACAGAGATTTGACTGCCTCTGCTTCCTGAATGCTGGGATTAAAGGTGTGCTCAACCACCATCTAGGAGCTTGATCCATTTTAGACTGGATCTGAGTTTTGGTGGAGTCTTCTACTGAAGCCCAGGATCAGTCCAGATTAGTGATTTAAAGTTTAAAACAATTGCTGGAAAGCCCCCATACTCCATAGAAAGAGAAAAAGCATGAGCTAGCACAGGTGTGCATGTGCCTGTGTGAACATCATTGCCATGTCCTAGTAAAACTGTTTTGGTTTAACTTTGTTTTTATTATATATTTTTTAATTCAATATATTTTTTATTTACATTTCAAATAATTTCCCCTTTTCTGGCTCCCCACTCCCCAAAATTCCCATAAGCCCTCTTCCCTCCCCCTGTTCCCCCATCCACCCCTTCCCACTTCCCTGTTCTGGTATTCCCCTATACTGCTGCACTGAGTCTTTCCAGAACCAGGGGCCACTCCTCCGTTCCTCTTGGACATCATGTAATATGTGGATTATGTCTTGGGTATTCCAAGTTTCTAGGCTAATATCTGCTTATCAGTGAGTGAATACCATGATTGATCTTTTGAGACTGGGTTGCCTCACTTAGTATGATGTTCTCCAGCTCCATCCATTTGTCTAAGAATTTCATAAATTCATTATTTCTGATGGCTGAATAGTACTCCATTGTATATATATATACCACATTTTTTTTGTATCCATTCCTCCATTGAGGGACACCTGGGTTCTTTCCAGCTTCTGGCTATTACAAACAGGGCTGCTATGAACATAGTGGAGCATGTGTCCTTATTGCATGCCGGGGAATCCTCTGGGTATATGCCCAGGAGTGGTATAGCAGGGTCCTCCGGAAGTGTCATGCCCAGATTTCTGAGGAACCGCCAGACTGATTTCCAAAGTGGTTGTACCATCTTGCAATCCCACCAGCAGTGGAGGAGTGTTCCTCTTTCTTCATATCCTCACCAACACCTGCTGTCTCCTGAGTTTTTAACCTTAGTCATTCTGACTGGTGTGAGGTAAAATCTCAGGGTTGTTTTGATTTGCATTTCCCTAATGACTAATGATGTTGAACATTTCTTAAGGTGTTTCTTAGCCATCCGAAGTTCTTCATGTGAAAATTCTTTGTTTAGCTCTGTAACCTACTTTTTAATAGGGTTATTTGGTTCTCTGGGGTCTACCTTCTTGAGTTCTTTGTATATATTAGATATTAGCCCTCTGTCAGATTTAGGGTTGGTGAAGATCCTTTCGCCAACAGGTTGCCTATTTGTCCTTTTGACAGTGTCCTTTGCCTTACAGAAACTTTGTAATTTTATGAGGTCCCATTTGTCAATTCTTGATCTTAGAGCGTAAGCTATTGGTGTTCTGTTCAGGAACTTTTCCCCTGTGCCCATCCTCAAGGGTCTTCCCCAGTTTCTTTTCTATTAGTTTCAGTGTGTCTGGTTTTATGTGGAGGTCCTTGATCCACTTGGAGTTGAGCTTAGTACAAGGAGATAAGAATGGATCAATTTGCATTCTTCTGCATGCTGACCTCTAATTGAACCAGCACAATTTGTTGAAAAGGCTCTCTTTTTTCCACTGGATGTTTTCAATTCCTTTGTCGAAGATCAAGTGACCATAGGTGTGTGGGTTCATTTCTGGGTCTTCAATCCTATTCCATTGATCCACCTGCCTGACATTGTACCAATACCATGCAGTTTTTATCACTATTGCTCTGTAGTAATGTTTGAGGTCTGGGATACTGATTCCCCCAGAAGTTCTTTTACTGCTGAGAATAGTTTTAGCTATCCTGGGTTTTTTGTTATTCCAGATGAATTTGAGAATTGCTCTTTCTAACTTTATGAAGAACTGAGTTGGGATTTTGATGAGGATTGCGTTGAATCTGTAGATTGTTTTTGGCAAGATAGCCATTTTAACTATATTAATCCTGCCAATCCACGAGCATGGAAGATTTTTTTCCATCTTCTGAGGTCTTCTTTGATTTCCTTCTTCAGAGATCTGAAGTTCTTGTTGTATAGGTCTTTCACTTGTTTGGTTAGATTGGTTTAACTTTTTAGTTAAAGTCCCATCAGTGCATCAAAAAAAATCTACAAATGTCAGGGGAAATGGCTCAGTGGGTAAAGAATTCTCAGTGCAAGCCTAACAGCCTGAGTTCAGGTCTCCAGAACCAGCATAAAAGCTAGTTGAAGTAGGACATAGATCCATAGGCCCTGAAGTCCTGTGGGAAGATGGAAGGCAGAAATAGTAGGATCCTTAAAAGCTAACACACCAGATAGCCTGGCATGTGCAGCTGTGGATGATGACAGACCATGTCTCCAACAAATATAGAAGGTGATGATCAATATTCTATATATTGACCTCCACATGCTTCCATAGCACATTTTTGTGTGCATGTGTAAGTGCATGCCCCTTGGTTTCTATGTCCATTTCACAACAACAGTAATATATTTCATCACAGGGCCTAAGATCTCTCTAGCTACAGGCTTTTATTTGTATGTTCATTTGAGACACTGTCTTCTATTGGCCTGGAATTCACTCAGTAGTGTAGGCGAGGCT
Organism: Apodemus sylvaticus; assembly: GCF_947179515.1. Classification (NCBI taxonomy): domain Eukaryota; kingdom Metazoa; phylum Chordata; class Mammalia; order Rodentia; family Muridae; genus Apodemus; species Apodemus sylvaticus. The sequence goes on from NC_067478.1 coordinate 51,341,846, forward strand.
ACTCTGGGATTCTAGGATTTCAAGCCTGGCACTACCATAACTGGATTTTTCTATGAGCAATGGGGCGTCAAAAGCATGTCTTTGTGCTTACTTCCCAGCCTTAGCAGTAGGCTTTTGACTAGGTTTACAGTAACAGGTATGTATTCTGTCCCATGAGTAGAATAGATCCAAAATCCAATGAAAAGGAAGTGGATTATCCCCCAAACAGTCATGTCAGTGGTCATATCTTGCCTAGATAGGGCCATTGATTTTCTTTCCCTAGCAGCCTGCACAGCACCGTCTGTCACCTCTGTCACTAGCAGCAGAGAGCAAGCTTCCAGCTCTGCTCTAGATTTTCTTCTGTTTTGTATCTGAATTGTGTTGTATCATCAGCAACAGAGTCTTACCATCTAGTTCTGGTGAGTAACCAAGAGCAGAGGTAGAGTCCTGTGTTCTTTTTGGTCTGGTTGGGGCTCCACAGTCAACATCTTATAGAGAAGTATCCTGCCCCTGGAATTAGGATCTTCATTTAAAAACCCATGACTTCTAGAGACAGCATTATCCACCTATACAGAATACCTCTATTCAAAGTCTTTATTTTTTATTTCATGTCTAGTTAGCTTGTAAAATAGTTGGTTTCTCTTTGACCTTTTTATACATCTGTAGTTTCAGTTAACCCTACTCTACAGCCATGATTTCCCCACCCTGCTGACCTAGTCCTCTTTAAACCTTTCTATGTTGCCATTCATCCACTATGTTCACATTATATGTGTTCTACTATCCACCCTTCTAAGGGTTTCTCCCCACCCATGCTCATTTTCTTTCTTCCTGGCCTTTAAAGACAATCCAACCCTAACACAAAAGTGCAAAAATCCAGGAGCTGGAAAGATGGGTCTGGGGTAAAGCACATTGGCCCTGTTGCAGAGACCAGGGTTCAGTTTCCAGCAGTCACAGGAGGGCTCACAATCATCTGGAACTCCAGGGATTCTAACACATTCTTCTGGCCTCTGTAAGCACCAGGTGTGCACCTGGTGCACATACCTAAGGAAAAATATTTATGCATATAAAATAAAAACTAATAACATTTTTCTCTAATCTAAAAATTTAAAGCTAAGATCCATTTATGAGAAAGAAAAGCATAGCACTTGCCTTCTGGAGCCTGGGTTACCTCACTCACTACAGTAAGTTCTAGGTCCATATAGTTTTCTGTAGCAGCAAGCTTAGCTAGGCTGCTATGGTTCCTTGTGTGCTCCTCCCAGGAGCCATGTGGATTTGCAAATAAAAGACCACAGACACACACACACACACACACACACACACACACACACACACACACACACCAGTTAATTTTAAAATGCCTTGGCTAGCTTAAAGGCTGGGCAGGTCTAATCTTCTCTGTGGCTAGCACACATTTCTCTCCTGTAATCCTGGCTCAATGCCCTCTAATTCTCTGGTTTATCACTGTTGCCCTGGCTCCTTCTGGGTGGTTCCCTAGTCTTTGCAGCCCTAGATGCTTGTGGACAGCCCGTCTGGGGGCTGCATCCCTTCTCACCTACATTTCAGATGATTTTTTGTGGTAGCTCTAAACCTGATCCATCTCCCTCTGAATCATGTCAGTTCTCTTCTCCTTCCTCTCCCCAGTCCCTAGCCCACACAAATCCTAAGGTCCCTCCTCAGTCTACCTGTCCAGCCATTGGCCATTGGCTCTTTATTAATGCATCAAAAACCAATTTAGGACAAGAACCTTCAGCGTATGAACATGCAAATTTCTGATTTGGGGGGCCAGATTAATTCATAGTGTTAGAACCAATCCCCAACAATTTTCTGTCAATTTCATAATTTCATTTTGCTTCTATAACTGAGTAACAGTCCACTGTGTGTGTGTGTGTGTGTGTGTGTGTGTGTGTGTATGTGCGCCACAGTCTCAGCATTCATACTAGATGTCAATGAACATCTAGGCTGACTTCATCTCATAGCTATTGTGAATACTGGAGCAAGACAGTTGGACTGGCAAGCATCTCTGTAACAGGAGATAGAGTCCCTAGGGAGAGGATAGCTGGGTTGTATGGTAATCAAACTTTGAGCTTTTTGAGAAACTCCCTGATTTCCATAGTGGCTGTACCAGTTTACACTCCTACGTGCAGTAGATAAGAGATCCCCATTTTCCACACCTATGCTGCTTTCTTGATCCTAATCGTTTGCATTTCCCTTCTGGCTAGAGATGTGGAAACTTTGCAAGTGTTCAATTGGCATTTATATTTCTTGTTTTGAGAACTCGATGACCAGTGCCATAGCTTTTTTTTAGTTCATTTTGTATTCTAGATACTAATCCTTTGTGAGAGGTATAACTGGCAAAGATTTTCTGCCATTCCCATAGGAAGCTGTCTCTTCACTCAACAGTGTCCTTTGCTGTATGAAAGTCTTTTCATTTCACAAAGTTCCATTTTATTGATCATTGACTTTGTTTCCTGAATGACTGTCTTATTTGGAGAATCCTCACCTCTGCCAGCATCTTGTAGTATATTTAATACTTTCTCTAGTAATTTCAGGTCCTACAGTGAAGTGCTTGATCCATTTGGGGTGATTTTTGTGCCAGGTGAGAGATAAAGATCTGGTTTCATACCCCACATTTACATATCTAGGTTTCTCAGCATGATGTGTTGATGATGCTGTCTTTTCCCCAGTGTGCATTTTTGAGCTCTTAAAAAATAAATCAGGTGGCTGTAGTTGTGTGAATTTCTAACCTGGTCTTCTATCTTACTGGTCCACAAGTCTGTTTGTTTGTTTACTATGGTTCTGTAGTATAACTTGAAATCAGTGAATATGACAACTCTGGAAATATTCCTTTTGCACAAGATTGATTTGGCTATCTGGAGGTTGTGCTTCCATATCCGTTTTAAGGTTTGTTTATTTGTTTGTTTTCTGTGAAAAATGGTCCTGGGATTTTGATTAAGATTGTTTTGAATCTTTAGATTGCTTTTGGTAAGATGGCCATTTTAATCCGTGAGTATGAGAGGTCTTTCTGTCTTCCAGAGCAGCGGTTCTCAACTTTCCTAATGCTGCTACCCTTTAGCATAGTTCCTCATGTTGCAATGACACCCCGACACAAAATTATTTTTATTGCTACTTTACTATAACAGCATTATTGTTATGAGTTGTAATGTACAGGTCTGTGTTTTCCCATAGTCTTAGGCGATACCTGTGAAAAAGTCATTTGACACCCAAAGAGCTGTGACCCACAAGTTGAGAACAGGTTGAGAACTGCTGTTCTGGAGTCTTTCCTTAATTTCCTTCTTCCAAGTTGTAGCGTTTTTATTATAGAAGCCTTTTGCTTCCTTTGTTAGGTTCTATTTCCCTGCCCCACCCAAGCCCCACAAGGTATTGTTGAGGGTATTGTCAAGGAGATAGATTGCTTCCCTGTTTTTTTTGTTAGTACATTATTGGCACATAGTCTGATTTTTGTGTGTTAACTCTCTGTCCTACCACTTTATTGAAGGTTTTTAATCTTCTCTAAAAGACTTTTGGTAGACTATTTAGGGCTTCTAATGTATAAGATGGTATCATCTGAAAAAGGAAATACTTCTACTTCTTTTCCTATCTGTACCTCCTTTATTTCTCTAGTCTTACAGCTCTAAGATTTCAAGCACAATATTGACATGTTTGTCAATTCATACTATTGATGTAGACATTGCATAACTTGAAGCAATTAATAAAGATAGGTACTTATAATATGTTGGCAAAGTTTTCTGTGTTGGTTTGTTTTGCTAACACCCCTACAATATCCCTTAAAACTTACAAACACTAGCCATCCCTCCATGTTATAATACAGATTCTGTGGTGGCTCAAGGACATATACTTTGATTATGTTCTCACAGTGGTTCAAAGAAATCACACTTTTCAAAAAGAAATTCAACATGAATTTAACGCATGGCAGATAAAGAAATGCCTACACTAATTGTAAGGCTAACAAGGATCTTCAGAGTAACTGGAATGTTGAGTAGGCAGTTTTAAAAATATTCACTGAGGCTGTGTGAAGTAAACTCCATCTGTTATTTCTTCCATGAAGTCATTTGGTGGGGGACCTGGTGCTAACAATTCTGGGTAGATTTGAGAGAATGTGAGGATGTGTTGTGTTTCAGGCTCCTGTGAGTGTGAGGGAAGCTGACGATTGCTGCCGGGCACAGGAGCTCCAGCTTGGGGATTTTCCCAGGCAGTACATCAGTGTCTAAGGAAGCACATTGTGGCAGAGACCAGTCCTGCCCCTAAGTGTGGTGATCTCAGCCTCACAGATATCCTCTGTGGTCCCACTGTGAGTTTAAAGCAGATTGGGATTTTCTCCACATTGAGTGAAAGGTGCCACAGTCTCTGGGATGTTGTGTGAACTACGCCTGTGGAAAAAACCTTCATAACATATTCATGAATATTCCTCATGAATATTAGTATCTTAAGGGCTCTGGCAAGTCTTAAACATCTGATGACCTTCTGTTAACTCAGAATTCCCTTTCTTTGGACATGGAATTCATTTTGTATAATACCAACTAACATTCCAAGAAAATGTGCATTCTATTATTGAAGATAGATGCTAAGGAGTTAAGGTCAGAAAGGGCCTGAAAGTCCTGTAGTAGGGAAGTGTTTCAAGGGAATGTCGGCTCAGCCTCATGAGACGGGCAGCCTTTAGTGGGGCAGGCAAAGATGCATGCCAGTCCATCTTGAAAGAAATCCCACATCTCACACGCTCCAGAGTAGCTCACCATGTTAGTTTAGAGGTCCTTAAACTCTGACTTCAGACACTCTCCTCCCAATGTCCTCTCCTAATAGTTTCCTGTCACGTGCTCAGATCTTTATCCTTATTGTATATATGTCTTCTGCCTTACTGATTTTCCTGACTAAATAATATATATTTTCACCCCAAGGGCAGTTCAAATCTTCCCTCTACTGAACTAATGGTAACCATAGCAAGACAGATGAACTGACAAAGTGCTTCGGGGTGGGGTACTGACCGATCTGGGTGTTAATGTATTAATCTTTGTGTTATATCCATCCCAATCTCTCTTGTTCTCTTTGCAGATGATGAAGTTAGGGATTGGAGACATTATGTGACTTTCCCTGGTCTTATTTGCATAAGACTGTCTTATAAAAATAACTATGTGTAAGTATTTATACATGTATATATATGTGTATGTGTATGTGCATGCCAGTCCACCTGGCATATATGTATATGTATGTATATGTATACGTATATGATGTATATGATGTATATGATGTATATGATGTATATGATGTATATGATGTATATGATGTATATTATGTATATGATGTATATGATGTATATGATGTATATGATGTATATGTATATGTATATGTGTGTCTTACATATAAAACTGCCGTATAAGAATGGCCAGTATCTGGAGTGATAGCTCAGTGGGCAAAGTTAAGGCACTTATCATTAAGTCTAATTATCTGAATTTGATCCCAGGGATTCAAATGGAGGCAAGTTTCTACAAGTTATCCTCTAACCTCCACATGCACGCTGTGACACATATACCTCCATACATATGCACAATATAAATAAATACAATTCCTTTTGAAAAAGGAAGGCAGAGCAGGCATCTGAACCAGATCACAAAGCAAAGTCTTGGTGCAACAGCTCCTTTCTGAAATCGTCCTTTCGCTCTGGACCCCGCCCTTCTTCTGGAAACTTATGCTGTGAGCTAGTTTCCTGCTGAGTTTCTGAAGGAGACTGCACATTAGGCAGAAGCCAGTGGATCGGGTCTCAGGACATCTTTTTTGACATTGTTCCTGTTTGCCCTTGGCTAGATCGGTGTGCTTGTGTCGCAGTTGCTGGGGAAATCCTAAGAACCCCCAACTTCGAAAAGTATCTTAGTTCTGGAATAATCTCTGTGCAGATCAACTTTAATGGTGGGGAATTGCTGAAATACGTTTCATGATGCTTTATGATTGAAATCAAAAGAGAATTATATGACACAACTTCCTGCTTCCTATTTGCTTCTAGTCTCTTGAGTCCCCTACAGTGGATAAATTATCACTGATTAGCCTATTAGGCTGAATAAGAGACCTGCCCTCCCCGTTGCTCCTTTGTTAGTAAGGTCATTAGAAGTCACTTAAGTTAGATCAAGAACTGTATTTCTATTATGCATCAGGGTGAGACAGGGGTTTTGTGAGGCTTAAATGAAAGAAACAATAAAACGTGCACTAGAAACCAGCCGTACCAACCCTTCAAGTTTCTGAGCAGTGATTCTCCACTGGGGGCATTTTGTCCTTTTCCTGGTTTCCTTCCTCTTGTGACAAAGCATGCTGACCAAAAGCGACTTAGGAAGCAAGGGGCTTGCTCCATCTGATAATCCTTCACTGCAAAAACTCAGTGCAGGAACTCAAGCAGGATTGTGAAGCAGAAACTGTGAAAGAACACTGCTTGCTGGCTTGTTCACTGGCTCTGGCTTAGCTGTTTTTGTTTGTTCGTATTTGTTTTTGTTTTGTTCAAGTAAGGGTTTCTCTGTGTAGCTCTGGCTGTCCTGGAACTCACTCTGTAGACCAGGCTGGCCTGGAATTCACTTTGTAGACCAGGCTGCCCTCGAGCTTAAGAGATCTGCCTACCTCTGCCTCCTGAGTGCTGAGATTAAATGCACCCCACCTGGCTAGCAGTTTTTGTTCTGCCCAGGACTACCTGCCTAGGGTTGGTGCTGTCCGTAATGGACTGGGCCCACTTATATCAACTAATAATCAAGATAATTCCCTACAGATCTACCTGCAGGGCAGTCTGATCTAGGCGATTCCTCTCAGCTGACTGTGGGTTGTGTCAAGTTGGCAGTCAAAGCTAAGTGGAACAGTGCCTCAGAAGAACAATGATACCTACAAATAGCTGTCACTGTGACGACTAGGGGCTGCAGGCCTCTGGTGGGAAATTGTATGAAAGCTTTTCAGCATCTCGTACAGCGCACAGGACTCGAGCTTCTCTACAGAGGCTTGTACAATCCAAAATATGAAGGGTGAACAAGCTGAGAACCCTTTATCTACAATCGGACAGGATAGTTCACACTTCTCTTCCTAACCCAAAGTGCTTCATGCATGCATGGACCAAGTGTTAAAAGTAAACAGGATGACAGACAACACAAGGACTCCCGAGTTTCTTGAGCAGTGGGGAGGTGGCATTCAGCAGGGAGTAATGTGATTGACACGTCTGCCTCTATTTTGGAGCGCAGAGCTTAATTACATGTGATGCCTCTTGTAGTGAGAAAAGAAAACTGTGCTCATACAAGAATAACGTCCTCCAAAGGTCCTAGAAAAGTTTAAACAAAAAAAGTCTTAGCTGGAGAAAAGACAGTCAGATAACTCTCCCCCTGTTCCTAAAGCTGCCGACCCTTCATGGAGGAGCTGCCTTCAAGACCTGCTCCCACAGAAGGACCTTGTCAAATCCACACTGTAATTGTTCATGGGTTCCACGGGAAACTAGAGAGAAAGCACACTGAGTGGTAAGGAGAAGCACAAAGCAGAGGAGGAGGAGGAGGAGGACGATACAGCTTTTAGATGGAAAGTTGCTTTGGGCAAATCTAGAATAAAGTGACCTTTCATATGTTTAAGACACCCTGCTTCACTCCACTAAACTTAGAATTTTCATTGTGAAGCCTTGATTTAATATCTTGCAATTTCCCTTGGTTACATTTCAGAATGAATAGTTCTGAGTTAGACAGGTAGAAAGGTAAAGAAATGAACAGCGGGTACTCTTAATGTGCACTTAAGAAGATCCTGGTGCAGGGTCCGTGCTAAGGAACCTTGGGGCCTCTTAAGTAGGTAAAATTACAGACTAGGAAATACCATGGATTAAGAAAGTTTCAGTATTGCCTTTGCAGTTTCCTAAAAATGGCAGGAGAGACTAATGACTACTTCAAACTTCTTTTAAAGGGCTACTTACCCTGTCCATGAGAATTTAAAGGTCCTATTTCTTAATATGATCCCAAAGATGGTTAGGTTTTAACAAATAAGTCTGGGGGGTGCATTCAGGACCAGAGCAAGACATAGCAGGCTGATGGGAGCTATAAACAAACAAACAAACAAACAAACACTGTGAGATCCAGAATGTAAGCTGGATATGAAAGAAACTCATTACCAAAACTAGTTATTTTCTTGCCCAGTTAGAGGATACATTATTAATGTTATTCTGAAGCTGTGATCTGCCAATGGCAACACCAAATTCCTCTCACCAAAATACCACAGAGATTTATACACTTAATAGTGATTTATTGGCTTCTTCTTCTTTCTTCTGTATCAATGAAAGAACTAAAAGTAGTTACACCTTTATTTTCATTTGACTTCATTATTATGGCAGACATACCTATCCTGGAGCAAGTGTAGATTTCAGGGGACAATTTATAGAGAGTATGTAAAGTGTCATCTTCAATCAAGTAAGATACTGAGTTTGCTCCCAATTTATCATGTTTGATGGTAGGTGGTCTTAAATGTTGAGCATTCTCATTGGCCCTTAATGAAAGATTTCATCAGGACTTATTTACCAATCATAATATGCATATAAATAAATGTATACGTAACGAGTTTTGAGAATTCTGGAATTTTGGTTTCTTTTTTTAAAAAAAGCCACTGAAATATAAAACCATATTTTTGTTTTAATCCCAGGTGTGAGGATATGAGGCTGCGGCAGACTGTCTGAGCAGCTGACTGTGCTTTGACCCATGCTCTAGCAGAAGTGTGGCTTTTCCAGCTGCAGTTAATTTTTGTGATTGTATGATGTTTGGAATTTTGAGAACTTTTCAGAGGGCCCCAAGAGGCAGGGTGAGTGGTTCTTGGTCATTTATGGCGGTAGGTGGCAGATTCAAAGAAGAAACAAGAAGAAGGAAATTAGATACAGATCTCTCTCTCTCTCTCTCTCTCTCTGTCTCTCTCTCTCTCTCTCTCTCTCTCTCTCTCTCTCTCTCTCTCTCTCTCTTCTTATCTAGTGATAAGAGGTGAAACTGGGTGGTGAGGTTGGGGGTGTATAAAAGAAGAACACACAAAGTAGCAAAGATCAGCTACAAATGTAAACATTTCATTTCTTCCCTTTTTCTTCCTTCCTTTCTTTCTTTTCTTTTCTTTTCTTTTCTTTTCTTTTCTTTTCTTTTCTTTTCTTTTCTTTTCTTTTTTGAGACATTATATAGCCAACGCAGGCCTTCCTTACACCTAGCCACAATCTTGCAATTCTCCTGCTTCAGTCTTCAGAGCAGTAGGATTACAGGCATGTAATTTCACACCAGTTTATAAACATTTCCAGTGAAAGACTTTCTAAAAAAGATTCCACTTCTTGAATCATTAGGCCTTACCTTCCAGAAAGAGCTACTTTTAAAAAAAGACATTGGTGTATATTATTCATGGCACACAGTGCTGGGTTTCATGAAGACAAGGTCTTTTAGATATATCATGTGCTTGGATCATAGTCACCTCGGTCTTAATTCTTTCCCTTAGTCCACCTTCCCTCAGTCTTCCTCTGATTTCATATTGTATGTATGTATGTATGCATGCATGTATATATGTATGTAGGAAGTCATATGTGTGTGTTTATATAGATATTTAGAATTCTTGAACTCATAAATAATAGAAAACATGCAATATTTGTCTTTCTGTGGCCTAAGTCACTTAACATGATGATATCAAGTTGCAGCTCTATATTTCTTCATTCACATCTACTGACAGACACTTAAGCTGATTCTGTAATTTAGTGTCACAATAATAAAGGATGTGTGTGCAGGTATCCCTGTGGTCCACTGACTTTGGGCATATGCCAAGAAGTGGTACAACTGGATCACATCGTAGTTGTATTTTTAGTTCTATGAGGAACTTGACACCGATTTCCATAGAGATAGGCCCAGTTTGCCTTCTCAGTAGCAATGTATGAATCCTTTCCCCATAGGTCAACATTTGGTATTTTTTGTTTTCTTCTTTTAATTTTTTAAAAAATTGTGCTATTTTCCTGATGCCACTGAGGGGCTGTGACAGCAATGCCCCACTTCTACTTTCTTGGGAGTTGTGGATTTTCATTGCTATGTGAGGTACATGGATATCACATTGTGCTCCTGCTAAGGGACAGAAATGTGTGGGCAGTGACTGATTTCCAGAGTGGTTGTACCATCTTGCAACCCCACCAGCAGTGGAGGAGTGTTCCTCTTTCTCCACATCCTAGCCAACACCTGCTGTCTCCTGAATTTTTAATCTTAGCCATTCTGACTGGTGTGAGGTGAAATCTAAAGACAGAAATAGAAACGACTAAGAAATCACAAAGGGAGAGCAGATTTCTATAGGTGCTGAAAGGTAAGGGATGGTCATTAAAGTCTTTCCGGGTGAGACCGGCGTGGAAACAATGCCCTGACTGTTAATGCGCACAACTTCGAATGGTAATAAAAAGACAAAAAGCTCAGAAGGAAAAACCAAGCCAGGATGTCAAAAGACTGAGTATCAAATAAAAGCAAAACATGAAGAACGAGAGTATAGCCTAACTTCTTCCCATTGAGGTGCCTTGGTTTCCACATTATCCAGAACTGTCATTGTTTGTCTCTATGATCAGAGAATCGTTCATCTCAGCACTTCAGACAGGGTAAGTCAATGTGCCCACCCAGATGAGAAGGACCTCTGTGAAAATTCACTACATTTTGTCTCTATTCCCTGGCCAGACTCCTCTCTGCTTTCCCAACCCCAGCAAGTTACAGTCTTGTCCCTCAGGATTTAGGGAAACAGTGTAACACAGGCAGCATTGTCTGTAATTCAAGGAAAGACTTGGAGACCCTCTCAGCTCTGTGTGGGGACAGAGTCCTGGGATCTGCCTTGCATTCTCCTGGGTGGGGAAGCCATTTTCTCTGGCTGGCAGCACAGCACTAAGGTTTCCTAACCACAGTTGATGCACATGTACTACCATGATCTCTCCTCTAGTCTAACGCCCTGGATGGCTTTTCACCAGGCTTGTCCATTAACTTTCTGGTGCCATTCCTTCCCACAGCTAACCCGCAGGGGCTGTGCTGACCCACTGATGCATTGTGACTGAGTAGCCATGGCTTAGAGGTGGCAGAAGCAGTGACATCATGAGCCTTATGGGTAGATGTGGATACTATAGCAGTGGTGGCAGAGATGCTAACAGGTGTCACGGTCATAGTAGAAATTTCCTAGTGATGACACTGCTGTTGGAAGTTCCCTGGCAGTGACCTTAAGAGCTTCTCTGTGGGGCACTCTCCTCTACTGATTTTAAAAGATAACTTTGCTTGAATATAGTAGGTAACCTAGTTGATAGTCATGTACCTCCAAGGCCTGAAATATGCCATTGATATTTCACTGAATCACTGAATCACTGATTTTCAACACCTCAATTTTAGTGGGCTTTAAAAAATTATTTTTTTGTATTTATATGAGTACACTGTAGCTGTCTTCAGACACAGCAAAAGAAGGCATCAGATCCCATTACAGATGTTTGTGAGCCACCATGTGGTTGCTGGGAATTGAACTCAAGACCTCCAGAAAAGCAGTCAGTGCTCTCAACCACTGAGCTATCTCTCCAGTCCAAATTTTGTTTTTTTTGTATCCTCAACTCTCCTTTTGAGTTGCTGACTTTCACTGGTACACTGACTGTTCACTGATCATTGTTTTCCTGCTCAAAGACTGCTTAGTTATCAATAACAGGCTACCTTTCAAAGCAATGCCCAGACACAGCAGTCAGACATGGAGAGTGACAAAATAGACCTCCTCTTGAATGTTCACTAGTCACACAAGAGAATCTCCCACCTCGGACTATTTCCCAAACTTCCTATCTCTCTACTAGAACTCCTACCTTCTACTTCCTGCCTTTTGCTAACATGCCACCAGTTTTTTAATGACAAGTGATGCTCCACACAGTACAGAAGAGATTGTCCCTACAGAAAAGCAGGAGGCAAATGCAGGAGAAAGGAGCAGACTGCATGTGTCCATCCATGGGCTCCTGGTGAGTGTGCTTAAAGAATGGCTTCACCTGAAAGGTGACTCAGGCAGCCCTGGAAGAGACTGGAATCCTGACCAGCCTGCAGTTCTCATGCATGCCTGCAGTTCTCAGAGGAGTCTTCCCTCTAGCTGGTGACATGGGGAGACTATGATTCTCTTGGAGGTCGTGTTCCCCAATGGGTCCTTGGTCAATCAGTAAAGATGTCAGCAGCCAATGATCTGAGCAGAACAGGCAGGACTTCAAGTTTTTCTGAAGGCAGGCTAGCAAATGCAGAAGAGGAGAAAAATATTTGCCATGCTTTGGAGGGAAAAAGAGCCACCAGCCATGTGAGATCTAGGGTGGAGTGGCCATTGGCTGCTTCCCCAACTGCGAAATTTGTTGCTTCTGATTCTTTGGTGGAATTCCCAGATTGAAGATTCAAATCTGATGACTCATCCTGAGGAAATATAATTTTATCAGGTGTACAGACATTCCTTTTCAGATCTGGAATTTTAAGCTTTCAACAGCAAGAATTACAGTGATGTTTGGCTCTGAAGATTTTTATTGAATCTTCTAGATTGGCAGGGCCAAAACCCATGCCACAGGATCTTTTTTCTTTAGCTTTTATTACAGATGGGTCAGTCAAGTTTTCTACCACACCTTGAGGTAGTAGGAACTATATGTTACAGGGGGAGATATTGAAAGGAAAGAAATGGAGAGAAATCAAGATCAAATGCATGAGAGGAGGAAGGGAGTAAGGAGGAATGTGGTTGAGATGAAGAGAAAAAACAACGTGTTATCAGGGAAAAGAAAAAAGAAAACCTTCCAATAATGAAACATTTCACAAACAAAACCAGATAAATGTTAGAACAGTAAGGATAGATAAAAACATAAGTTTTGAAAAACAAAACTGGATATAATAAAGTCAAAAAGCTGCTTGCCATCTTTAGAAAGGTGGGTGTGCACAGGGGGCAAAAAGAAATAAATACTATGGACACGAAGCCCCAAACAGGAAAGATGAACAATGAAAGTGTACGAATGTGTGAAGGTGGATAACACATAGAAATACAAATACAATAGATAAAACTTTCAAATGTGTAGGTAAAAGACAGGGCTAGGGATACAACTCAGTTAAGAGAGTGTTTGCCTAGTGTGTATTAAGCACAGATTCGGTCCCCAGTACTGCATAAACAGCATAGTGGTGCCTTCTGTCTGTAATTCCAGCACTCAAGAGGTGGAGGTTGGTGGATCAATATTTTAAGGTCATCCTTGGCTCTTGGTTGCATGGTGAGGTGAATTTGAAGCAAGATTGAGGGATAATCAAGTCAAAGGAGGAAGAGAAAGAGGAAAAAGAGGAGGAGGAAGAAGAGGAGGAGGAGAAAAGAAAAGCCAAGTCACAAGAGAAAATGGTGTGTGTGTGTGTGTGAGTATGTAGTGTGTGTGTGTGTGTGTGTGTGTGTGTGTAGTTAGAACAGTATCTTACTGGGCTCTTAACAATTGAAGATGCCAGTTGCATGAGGGGAGGTTGGGGAGTTAGTTAAATGTATGGATTCTTGTCTTTCCTACAGTTTATGCCATTGCTGAGAGCCATCTTCAACTTTAGCAGTTTCCCTTCTTTGCATAGCAAAGGCCTCTGCTTGCCATGGTTGGTTTTGCATTCTGTGGGTCAAATAGACTAGAGACATTTCAGATACCCTGAGTGGACTTTGTAGCTCAGAGGGGATTTCTGAAGTGCATTGAAAGTGTGTAAGGCAAATTCAGCACTGAGATTGGGGCAGGCAAATGGCCTATCCTTTCACTTATAAGGCCTCCTGAGTATTAACCACCTCAACTGAAGAGATACAGTGTGGGTATCACATACACTTCACAGCTTCTGAGTTCTTGGGAAGTGAATGACTCATAGTGGCCCCAGGGTTTCATCCACAAGCTGATCTCAGACTCAGAGCTATCAAACTCCAGGCTCTAGAATAAGTCCAAGTTGATAAGATCCATTCCCAACGACTAAGGGTGAGTTGTCTCTCTTTATGCATTTCCCAGCCCTAGCTAGCCACCTGCAGCCCACACCCTTGGACCGTTCCCTTAGTCTTTGTCAGTGCCTCTCTGGGCTTTCACTTGTTCAGCAGCACTGGCAGAACAAGTTGAAGCTGTGAGTCTTAGGTCCCAGATCTCTCAGGTAGCTCAATTTTTAAAATTTTTTATTAGTGTTAGCAAGATGTTGAAGTAGGGAGACTGCTTGTTATGTAAGCTTGAGGAGAAGAGTTTTGATTCTAGAACTCATGCAAAAGTCAGGTGGGTGTGATGGCTCACCTGTAATCCCAGGGGGCAGGTAGCAGAGATAGGGAATCTCTGGAGCAAAGTGGCTAGCCAGACTAGCCAATATTGTGAGTCCCAAGTCGAGGAAGAGACCCTACCTTAATATGTAAGGTGGAGAGTGATCAAGGAGGCCTTACAGCCTCCTTGGATGAACACACACACACACCTGAGCATGTATGTGAATCCCCACTCATGTGTATTACACACATATACTAAAAATACAAAACAAAGCTTCTCTGTTGTGTTAGCACTCACCGAATCACAGAGTGTATAGAGAGGGTCTTGGGACCCCGCCCTACCCAAGGGGAGCCAATAGGAGCTGCTGGGGGTTGAGGAAGTCATTGTCATTAGTGATGCTCCAGGGGATAGCCGCACAGTCATGCTCATGAGAATGGCCCTGCTTTAACCCAGTGGGTCACCAAGAAGAAACAAAGACATGAAAGTGGAATGGGGACTTGGTGGAAGGGAGGGGTGGTCACTGCCTTCTGAGTCATAGAGCATGACAGCATGAAACCTCTCTAAGTATTAACCTGTCCTGTCTACCAAAGGAACCACTGTTTCACCAGAGCCTGAACTTGGGTCTGAGGTCTGCTGGGGCCACAGGCTTCATCTGTTTGCTTTCCTTGACCTTCAGCTCTGGAAGTGGCTTCAGTTTCTCCTCCCCACTGGAGAACTGAGCAATGGATGAAGTGTTCAGCCTTTTCTAAGACTTTCAAACTCTCTTCTTTATGTTGTATCTCTGTCATTTTAAAAGTTACTTTATTACTGTCTATACTGTTTATTAGGGCTGTATTGCTCTGAAGAGACACCCTGACTACAGCAGCTCTTATAAAGGAAAACATTTAATTGAGGCTGGCTTATAGTCAGAGGTTTAGCCCATTATCATCATGGCTGGAAACATGGCAGCACACTGGCAGACACGGTGTTGGAGAAGGAGCTGAGAGCTCTACATCTGGATCAGCAGGTGGAAGGAGTGAAAGTGACACTGGGCTTAGCTTGAGCATCTGAGACCACAAAGCCCGCCCCCACAGTGACACACTTCCTCTAACAAGGCCACACCTCCTAGTAGTTCCACTCCCTGTGGGCCAAGTATTCGAACACATGAATCTGTGGGGGTCATTCCTTTTCCAATCACTACAATTATGTAGGTGGGAGTATCTCACAGTGACTGCATGGCATGCATTTAGGATGATGGTAGAAGCCAGAAGAGGGAATCAGATCTCCTAAGCTTAAGTTACAGGCAGCTGAGAGCCAATTGACACGGGTACTGAGAACTGAATTCAGGTCCTCTGGCACAGCGGCAGAGCATCTCTCCAGCCCATTAACAGTTTAAACAGAACAAAAGAGTAGAAATTTTCAAGTTATAAATCGCCTCACCAGAACATTTTTTAAAAATCACTCTTCCTAAACAGGCTAATGTGAAAATGAGATACTATCAAGTAACTAGATTTTTCTTCTGTTTAAAACTGTATCAAGTCAATGGACTCTAATATTACTTAATATTATAAATTGTGTTGCTATATATAGAGTATGGTTCTGAAAAAATCTTTAAGTTATTTTATATGCAAAATTCTTCTTATTTATCATTGGGTTAATCACGCCTAGTACGAGGCTGATGATGCCCATACTAGAGCGTAGGGAGAGCAACCTAAGTTACACCTACAGCATGGCTCTCTGTGTGTTTCCCCTCCCCACCTGTAACTCTCCCGCTGCTCCTTATTGGTTGTGGATTGAACTGCTTATCTCCTAAGGCTCATGAATTTAGCTCTCAAATTTAGCATCTTAAAGTAACAAACACACATCATCTTGAATTCCCTGTGGTCTGGGATCTCAACACAGCTTAGCTAGGTAGTTTGGAGGGTACTTTTTGGAAGTTAGTTTTCAGGTTGTTAGCTGAAGTTACAGTTGTCTCAAGGCTTGATGGATGGAGAACCTTGCAAGTTCACTGGTGGAGTACTGACTTGGGCAGGGATCTGCTTCTAAGCTGAATCATGAGATCTCTCCACAGGCTGTCTCAGGACCTGCAGCTGGCTTTCCCTAGAACAGACACCCAAGAGGAAAGTCACCATCTCTTTATAATCTAATTTCAAGTATGACACCCATTGTATCTTATTTGTTTGATACAAGTCTGTAAGTCCACCCAGCACCTAAATGAAGGGATGATTCAAAAGCATAAGTCCTAACAGATCAATGCATTCCCAGTAGCAAACACCCACAAAACCCACTAGGACCTTGTTAGAGTTTGCCTATACCACATGACTGACTCCCACAGAGGTAGCTTGGGATTGTGATCTGATCAATCTCATTTAATTACACCACATAGAAAAGTTAGCTCTGCCTTCATAAAAGAGATTCAGCTACTCTGGGCAGATGAGTACTGCTAAGATGGATAAAGAACTGCAGTAGGCGTGAAGCTTCAACACGCATTCCATACTGATAATGACAGCTGCATTGTGCTTCGAATTATCTTACGTGTTGTCAGTCCGTGAGCCTCTCCATGCATATATGGCTATGCCTTGCTTTGGATTCAGTTTGCTTTCCTTTGGCTGTCTGCTTGGTACATTTTCTACTTCCTTCTCTGGTCAGGACACACAGACACATGCTCGCTTCCTTCCCCAGGGAATGCAAAGGGAACCATCATGTTGACAGTCACATGCAAACAAAAATACCAGTTCTCATGCCCACACCTGGTGGGAAACGGGTTTATTATCCCCCAAAGAAGTCAATTAGTGAACTCCAGCCACTTCCCTTGAGCAAAATGTCCTGGCTCTGGTTGGTCTACTTTTCCTTTCTTCTGTTGGCTGCCTAGGGCATTATCTGGGAGCATTAACTTGCAAAACTGAAAATATTGAGAGAAAAAGATTGAATTTTATCAATGCATTCAAGTTTGAAGTAAGAATTGTAGAATTACTAGAGTATGCACAGTAAAATATATATAAAAGCATAAAATAGCTATTATAAACAATTTATTTTGGTGTATAACTATTAAATCCTCTTTGTAAGCAGTAATGAAGGTGTGACATTTCTGGTTTTCATTTCTATACATTATTGATAATATATTAATTAATTATGTATTAGATATTATATTATAATATTAAATATAATGTTGATAATATAATAATAATATAATAAAATTATTAATTTTATTAACCTTTTGTTTCATTATGGAAATTTTCACAACTGACAATCATGCTTAAGAAAGTCTGTGTTTACACAATTCCTTTTCAGTAAAGTAGAAAGAAATGAGAAGCCAAATAAATAAATAAGAAAAAGAAGATGAGAAGCAGAGGGTAGGTGGGATATTCCTAGGTAAGTGAGTTTGACTGTAATAGTTTCTTGGGGGTGGGGATGTGATAATAGAAAAGAGAGGGGGAGAGGGAGGGGGAGGGCGAGGGAGGGACTGGGTGTGACCTGTGAGTGCAGATGTTTACTAAGATGGAAAGCAGATCGAATGCACTGTGCATTTTCTGCTGCTTACAGGTGTTATATATCTTAGCAGAACATTTTCAAGAAAAGTCACGGTCCTTCAGAGTTGCCAGGCCTTTGTCCTGATCGTTAGAGGTGAGACACCAAGGCAGAAAGGGAGGTGGGTGGGTGGGGTCTCTGAAATCTAATTACATTCTGTTGTAAATTCCTGACTGAGTCTCCTTGAATTCCTGTTTTGGTTGCTTTTATTCAGAATTAGATTTCATATTCTGGAAGAAAATTGTTTCTTTTATTGGAAAATAGAAAGTTTTATTTTCTATATGACATAAGGCATTTAAAATTTGAAATAATACCCTTATATCTTATGATATGGATATTAGGAAGTTATGCTTTTAATGTGAATCTTGCCCAGTTTTGCCATGCAGTGTGTCTCAGAGAAAGTAAATCCCTCAGATGAGGATTCTCAAGCTGATGGTTAAAACTTTTGGGTGGGTTTTGGTTGAATTTCCTTGTTTAATTTCTTCAAATATAATATATTCAATACAAAATATAGTTATGCTTAGCTTTGTGTAACTACATATCTATGTATTAAATTATATGTCACTTCATTTTCAGTAGAGAAAATTCTGTTGTGGTTGCATTAAAATAACCGCTTAGTTCAACCTTATTAAAGTCTTTTAGCATACACAGAGAGAGCAAGAATTGTCCCCTTGAAATGTGGTCTAGGATGAGTTAACCATGTGCTTTCTTAAAGCAGGACATGCTGGCAGTACAGCTTTTGTATTAATTGATTCAGTTAGAGAATTCAATAGTATCAGGTATGATGTTTTCTTCAAAAATGTCCTTTTCGACTCTTACAGTTCCAGTAGAGTTAATTTTTAAGAAGTATATTCATTTATTAGCTACTTATAGGTTAGATACAGCAAACTGATACTCTCTAAAAAAGATTGCCCTTTCTACTTTGTAGAAAGAAAATGGTAAAGATTTGTTAGTTCTTCCAAGTAAGAAGGCAGCTTAAGAGGCACCTTTGTACTATTGAGTAAGAAAAAGGGATCAGGCTAGAAAGCATTAGACGTAAGGTCATGAGAGAAAAGGCAGAAGAGGAAAGAAATAAAAGGAGGTGAGACCTTTCCTGGGAAGCATCAGGAGTGGCAGCAGACTGGCGTCCAGGGACACTGCACTGCCTGTGTTCTGGTTTGCAGTAGGTCCTGGGGAGGCTTTCTCTCCTCCTAACACTGGCATTATAGCAACAGCAAGCTGTAGAGAGACTGACTGGGCTACAGAGACAAGACGGGGCCTGCCTGAGCCACAGACCAAGAGACATCAAGACAGCACAGACTATGGAGAGGAGGCTGGAACAGAAACACAATAATCTTAAGATGAATTCTTCTGCCATGTGTGTGTATGTGTGTGTGTGTCTCCAGGTTGAGAAATGCTAGGTGGGACTGGGCCCTGTCTCACCAAAAGGAGAAATACGCTGCTGAACTTGGCCGAGTCTCACTGATAAGAAGGGATACACCTCTGAACTTGGCATTAGCTCACTAAGGGGAGGAATGCACAGCTTACATAGCTGAGCTGCCTGCAAGAGGCACAGATCAGCTAAGCTGTGAAAGGGCTCCCTGACCTGTTAACTCCCTTTTGGACTGTGCAGTGTGTTCAGGTTTGCTGAGATGTTACCTATGGTGAGGAGGGCTTTGGCAAAGAATCTGTCTTTGAGTCATCTAAGTAGCCCCAATAAAACTCAGACTCTGGTTGTATCTGTACTTTGGTCTGTTGTCAGTTTCCTGTCAAGGGTGTGTAGGTATTTGCTCATAGCACTCCAGGAATAGTGCCACACAATACCATGATGAGCTCTCTCTCTCTCTCTCTCTCTCTCTCATTCTCTCTCTCTCTTTCTTTTTCTCTCTCTCTAATATACTAGCAACTAAAACTTAAGAAAACACTGAAATGGTTCTATTTCATGACTGAATTTTCTTTCAACTGGGGATACAAAGAAAGTTGTTCACATACAAATCGATAAATGTAACATGGTTTATAAATACATTGAAAGACATAATTACCCCAAAAGATGCAAAAAGGCCTGTGATAAAGTTCAATATCCCTATGTTATAGTAACCTCAAGAAAGCTAGGGATGGAGGGAATCTACCTCAATATGATAAAGCCTATTTATGACAAACCAATAGCCCCCATTGTACAAAATGAGAAAATTGAGAAGACTCCTTCTAAAATCAGGAGCATGACAAGGTGCCCAAACTCTCTACCAGAAGTGCTTGAAGTTTTAGCTTGACCAGTAAGACAGGAAAACAAAGGAAGGGAAGAAGTCAAACCACACCGGTTTGCAGACAACATGAGCCTAAAATTTAAGGACCCCAAAAATTCTACTGCACAACTTTTTCATTTAATAAACACTTCCAGCAAAGCAGCAGGTTATAAAAGCACACAGAACCAAGTACCTTTCTATATGCCATGACAAATTTATCAAGAAAGAAATCATGGGGAAAAAAATCATATTTACCATAGCACGAAAAATTAACTATGAGTACAATTTGTAGAAACAAAAGACCTCTATGATGATAAACACTTGATAGTAAAAGACCTTCCATGATCACAAATTGGTAGAATTAATATCCTGGAAATAGTTTACATTATTGGAAATTGCTTACTAATTCAATGCAATCACCCTTAAAATTGCCATGATATTTTTTTTTTTGGTAGAAGTGAAAAAACAACCAGAAAATTCACATGGAAACACAAAAGACTGCAAACAGATGGTGCAATCCTAGGCAGAAAGAGCAACGCTACTGAAAATAACTGCTATTAAATTATATTATAGACTCATAATAACATTAACTACAAGGCACTGGCACAAACCACACAATCAGACCGATGGAATACAGCAGAGGGCCCAGAAGCAAACCCAAGCTACTCTAGGGCCCCACTGTTTAGCAAAAGTCTCAAAGCATGTTTTGGGTCACAGTTAGCTTTTTCAATGAATGGTGTTTGAAAAACTAGATGTCCATGTGGAGAAGAATGAGGCTAAATCCATGTCTCTTGCTGCACAAAAATCAGTTCTAACTTGATTAGAGAACTTAAAACTAGAATCTGCAATTGGCAGAGGAAAATATCCCAACATACAGGTATAAGAATGGACTTTTTAAAAACAATGCCAGTAATATGGGTAATTATCCTGAGAACTGGTCCACACAATTTCATGGAACTAAAATGCTTTGCACAAGAAAAAGAACTCAGTAAGTGGAGTGAAAGTCCACAGAATTGGAGAAAATCTTTGCCAATTACATGTCTAACAGGGCATTGATACTATAAGGAACTCTAAGAGTTGACCACCCCCGATGAGCCAGCCGATGATGTCATGGTTAACAAATATAACTGATGTTATTAAAGAAAAACCACAGATGGCCAGTTAATATTGGGGGGGGGGGAAGTCTCTGATATCCTTAGCCAGCAAGGGTAATAAACACAAAAGAAAACTGCTTTGTGATTTCAGCCCAGTCAGAATGGAGGCCAAGCACATAAATGAGATTGTAAGGTGGCCTCTCTAAGACAACTTGGATAGGAAGTACCTGTGCTCTCTGACAAGTTGCTGTGTTCCTGTTTGCACTGTATCACTGCCTTTCTGCCCACCACTGGCCACTGCAAAGCCCCCTTCCTGCCTTGCAGCCTCCCTAGTAGCCCAGCAGCCTGCCCTATACCTGCTGTGAAGGGGCATTCCAAAGCACACTCTCAGGTTTCATGAGCATCCTCTGGTCCAAATTCAACATCTTCTCATGCCTCAAGGACAGTTGCTTGGAATCACTTTGTATCACTGCTTTTGAGATCCAAATCACAATCTGCCTTTCTGCCTAGGTGACAGTACTCACACTAAACTGGTCCTCAGAATGTACTAATCTTGTGACGCACCGCCTTGATCTTTAGCCCCTCTGTTATGTTGTCTCTTTGGGGGAAGAAGGAGTACATAGACCCAAGCGGAGCATCCACAGACACAAGGGTTTTTACAATGGCTCTGATCCTGTGAGATACAGATGAGTACAGAATCCTTGTTAGCAAACCTGATCTGTATCAGCTGCAACAAAAGTTCCTCATCCTCAAAGGAGTGTCTGTAATGGTGAAGTTCAAAACAGAACAAAGCATTATGGAACAGAACTTCACCACTTGATCTCTACAGAAGCAGCTGGCCAGATGTTGTGGTTTACCAAAAGGAGTAACCTCATTTAGGGAGAGTGAACAGCTACTAACACATTTGTTTTAGCTTTAAGTCTTTGAGTTCAAAACAGACACAGAAGGAAAGTACTTTTGGGGAGACTGACTCTATGATCTGTGGCTGGTGACTTGGTTCCCTTCTATATTGAAACCAAGGCTGTGGAATGCATTACCAAGGTGATGACAAACCCAATTATGAGTACAGAGGATACATGACTGTAAAAAGGAGCCGGTTTTTGGACAACATGTGGCTGCTACCAAAAGAGACACATAACAGAGGTACTGGAGATCAGGGCGGTGTGTCATAAGATTGGTACATCTGAGGACCAGGCTAATGTGAGTGCCCTGTCACCTACCTTTAGCGTCTCCTTACAAAGGGAGTGAAATGCAGATTGTGATTCTGATGCTCAGCGATGCAAGGAGATTTGATGTGTGTCATCAAAGCACAAGAAGATGTCGAGCTAGGACTGGGGGATGCTCGTGAAGTCACACACTGCCATGTGGCCAGATGTGATTGACAGGGAAATCACATCTAAAGGACTTAATTTCAATTAGCAACCTAACTGCAGATATCAAGTTGACTTTTCACAGAGATGGTGAGAAAATAAATACTTCTGTCCATCCATGAAGGTATCAATGGTATCATTTGTGGTCCTAAACTGGACGTCAAGATTTGCCAGTTCCATTCAATTCATATGTCTACTCTGAATTCAGAGTGCCTACCAAAACTATGGATCTTGACAAGGATTGGAAATCCTTCCCAAAACACTGATACTGTTTCCACCAGCTCACTGAAAAGCCCTCTGATACCTCAGGGAGCTTCTAAATGGGTGAGCCTTCCCCAGGAGGAGTATCTGATGGGTGCAGAGAGTGTTAGAATTGTGTTTGGTCTCATCCTTTTGAAAACAATGCAGTGGCTTTGTTGAATCATATATGATATCAGAGATGGGTGGTGTGTCTGCTATGAGAACATTTTACTTTAAAGTTTAATTTGAGGGGGAAAGAAATATTTATACATGAAAGAATGTCCTATAGTAATAAGACTCCATTAGCTGATATTTTTGTCATTAGAGGTTTGGACAAATAGCCAGATGTAAGTGAAGGGACTGTTTGTCATTTCTGTAGCACCTCAGCTGTCCCTCTGAAGCAGTGAACATACATACGAGGTGCAGCCAAAACTCAACATCTTTTCATGCTTCAATGACAGGTATTTGGAATCTTCTTGCGACGCTGCTTATGAGCATCAAAGTCACAATCTGCACTTCACTCCCTTTGTAAGGAGACCCCAGAGGTAGGTGACAGGGCACTCACATTAGCCTGGTCCTCAGATGTACCAAACTTATGACACACTGTCCTGATCTTCAGCCCCTCTGTTATGTGTCTCGCTTGGGGCAGCCATATGTACACTGCCTTTTGGTCTTGTTTGTTTCTGCTGTCACCCAGCGTGTTTCCCAGTGTGTGGTGGTGTGTTTGGTGTCCATGATGCTTGCACAAACACAGACAGGGGTGGATAGGCAGCAACAATGAACCACAGCATGTGCAGGATTCTCAAATGCTCACCTGAGGTTTCTCTTATATTTTCTCTAACAGAGGATTGGACCATCTCTCTAGAAAAAAAAAGGAAAAATAAATCTCCTTTTATACTTTTTACCCCAATAACTTATTCTGCCAATAAAAATGGACAACATGGAAGGGTTTTGTTAAGGTATTGTCTTTTCATTGTAATTTTGTATTTTTATCCACTATGCATTTATGAATTTATTACATTTGGTGTTTAGAAATATAAAAATTAAAAATAACAACAAAGAAGAAGACAAAGGACAAAAAATACAAAACTACTAGTGAAGGTGTGGGGTAAGTAGAACATTTTAATTATGCTGGGGGAATGTCGGTCTGATGCAGGTACATTAGAAGCAAGTATTCAGCTCACTCAAGAAACTCAAAATGCTCATATGTGAACCCCACTGCGCCATTCCCGGTATGTAGCTGAAGGACTCTAAGTCAGCATTCCGCTGAGATCTGCATACCCATGCTTATTGCTGCACTACTCACACAGTCAAGATGCGGAACAAACCGACAAGCCCATCAGAAGGTAAGCGAAGGCGCTTGGTATGCAGACAGTGGGGGTGTGATTCAGCTGTAAAGAATGATGGAATTGTGGAAATTGAGGGCAATGGCTGCAGAGCATCATGCTAAGTGAAAACAAGCCTGACTTAAAAAGACAGGCTGTGGTTTTGCTCACAGATAAACCACAGAATGGTGTGTGTGTGTGTGTGTATGTGTGTGTATATGTGTGTGTGTATATATATATATGTATGTGTGTGTGTGTATGTGTGTGTATATATATGTGTGTATGTGTGTGTGTATGTATGTGTGTGTGTGTATATATGTGTGTGTATGTCTGTGTGTGTGTGTGTATGTATGTATGTGTGTGTTGTAGCATGGATATCATGGGATGAATATGATATAGGCAGGAGGAGGGGCTGCTGGGCCTCAGAGTCACTGCCTTCCCACCTCATTTCGGACATGCTCTGTAGGACTGACTCGGGTCCTCCCTGGCCAGGCTAGTGGCCGACTACTCTGACCTCTAGTGAGCTAGTGTCCTGGGGGGGCCGATGCTCTCAGGCCCTGCCCATAGCTCATCAGGTGAAGGCCCACTGCCTTCAAGTGTTTCAGTCTCGAGGTCTCCCACCTTCGGAGTCCAGGTTAGTAAGCATTTCTCTCTGCTCTTAGTTCTTGCTGGATGCTGCAGCTGAATTAGAAATGTTAAAATGTTCATTTAGAAAAAGCTCAACAAAGAATAGCTTTACATATAGAGAGATGAGTAACCATACCCCATCTACAGAATTTTTAATGAAATATAAATCATAAAATTCAGTACCTCAGAACCCTTGGGGGAAAAAAACTGTGGTTTCCACTTGAAAGCAGAATAAAGCAAAACAAAGCAACAACAACAAAAAACAAAACAGGTAATAATCACATACACAGATGCGTACAATAATCTGGATAAGATGCAAAAAGCTCTGTGATTTTTTTTTCAGATATGCCTTTGTGTCTAACTGCACATTGGAGAAGCAATCAAAGATGTACGTAACTCAAAGATCCCAACAAAATGGGGTATCATCTAGGAACTTTTCCACCCCCTCAGTGAAAGATGTGGCTTGCTTTCTTAGTGAGATGGAAGGATCTTTTTCAAGTCATTTCCTTCTCCTTATGAGAGATACACCCCATTAGAAGAGACCAACAGTTTCTGCTCCTATTGTTCAGCCCGACTATGAAAATGTAAAGATGTACACTGTTCACTAGAGCAACCGCTATCACTAGTGGATGTCATAAAATGCAGTCTGAAAATACAGTCAAAAGATAGCAGGAAAAGAAAATGTCCTGTGCGTGACATACACAAGCAGGTATATTCACCTGAGGGAACCCACCAGAGACCAACTTGGTGATCCAATGAATTTTTACTGGGGTTACTAACAGGAATATGGTTCGAGGTTCCCTATAGGAGCGGGATGACTTAAAAGCAGCTACTTCCTTCAAAAACCCACCCCAGGACTGGTGATAGCTCATGAGAGTGTACATGTACAGTGTGCAAGCAGACCAGCTGCTCTGAGAAAGCTCCTCTGGGCAGCTTGGCTGGTAGGTCTCCCCTCCCAGCAGCTGTCTACTGTGTCTATAAATTTGTTTTGGGAGCCTTTGATTATGTTTCAACTTCTCTCTTCCCAGACATGGGATGTTTGTTTACTGATCTTTGTCCACTTGGAGGGAATGTTTCCATTTAGAGGAAACAACTGTTCTTCAAGGGAAGGAAAGAGGAGATACAGATGGCATCAACAGAAAACAAAAAAATAAAACAGAAAACCTAAGTATAATGTTTTCTGGACTATTTAGTGTAAATTCAATAAATGTTTCAATGGAAAAACAAGGGAAGAGGCCAGGGTGATGGGTCAGTGGGTAAAGGCTCCAAGTCTGATAATCTGAATTGTTATACTCAAGTGAGGGAAACACACACACACACACACACACACACACACACGTAATTTCTAGAAAAGTCAAGAGAGGAAGAAAGATTTTAAGCACTAATCAGAAATAAGAGACTTCACGTAGCAGCCTTCTTTCTGATTATTAAGATTGTTGAATTCTCAACTACTCATTTATGTAGTTGTATAGGTTCTCAGGCTTCTGAACGGTTTGAATGTCTTGTCTAAAATCTTTGGGAAAAAATTCTTAAATTTAAATCTAGAGAAGCATGATTAAATGCTTCTGAGAGTTTATTAAAGGTGCCCTGGGGCTTTATGCAAATTGAACTGTTTTCTCATATTTCTGTTTTCTCAACTGTTTTCTCAACAGCTTTGCATAAGATTTGATTAGTTCTTTCGTCCATGTATACATCCTCAGAGGGTCACTCCTGTGTTCCTTTCCAAGATGAAAAGGTCAGCCTCTTGGTAGACTTTCTAGAATAGAAACTACCCTCTATCCCATTATAGTTTCTACCTTGCTTTCTTCCAGGAAGACACCAAGGTCTGCCACTCCCTTTGTTTCCCAGAAAAGTAACCCAGTGCCTGGCATGTGGCAGATACTTAGTAACCACCTACCCTAATGTGATTTTTAGCCTAGGATTCAATTTACAACTGCCTGGAGGATACATTTACCTATATTTTGTGTGTGTGTGTGTGTGTGTGTGTGTGTGTGTGTGGTGTGTATCATCCTGTCACTCTTGTGTAAGGAGGCTAGGAGGGGATATCAGGTATCTTGTCTCCTTCCTTATCCCCTTGAGGCAGGGTCTATTATTGAACCTGTAGCTTGCTGTTTTGTTTTGTTTTGTTTTTTTTCTGGCTAGCCAAGCAAGCTGGAATGGTCAGAGGGCATGTGCAGCCATACTTGGCTTTTATATAGGTGCTTGGGCAGCCAAACTCACATCTTCAACTTTGTGTATATATCAAGTGCTCGAACCCCCATCCCACAACCATTTTGCCAGCCTCTTACTTATTAATTAAAAGTTAAACACACACACACACACACACACACACACACACACACACACACAGTGTGGTTAAAGGTTTCTATTTTAAGTAGATCATCTTAGGAGTTTAGTAAAGGCATACATGTATGCAACTACCCCCGAAGTAAATAGTTCCATCACTGCCCACATTCTCTTGATCCATTCGCCATCTCAGCCTCTCTTCCATTTCCGTGCAAACTAGCTCTGCACACAGCCACTGAGTTAGCTTAAATAATTTTATATTAGTTTTAATTTTTAAAAAATAATTTTATGTATTACATACTATATAGTATGTACTTTTGTGTACATGGCTTCTTTTGTGGATATGATCTTTTAAGATGTATTTATTTGCTAATACATTTTAGTGGTTTATTTTCTTTTATCATTGAGTTCTTTCCCATTGTTTCTACAGGCTACACTCTTAATCTGTTGATGAATAGTTAGTTATTTCAATGTTTTGACTAACACTAACCAAATTTCAATGGATATTGACAAATACCTTTTACAACATACAACTGTTTTTGTGTTAAACATCAAGGAGCAGAGTGGATGGATCATTACAGCAGAAACATAGAGAGAAACTTCAAATTGTTTTAAATATTGCCTTCAACATTTTACTTTCTTGCCAGCAATACTTGAGTGCTTGTTACACTGCATTTTTAATAAAACTTAGGATTGTGAATGGTTTTGTTTTGGTTTGTTGGTTTTTTTTACTCCAGTGGCTAGATAGAGGTTTCTCATGCTCATTTTAAAATTTACATGCCTGCACTTCTGAATTCCCAAGTCATTTCCAGCTTGCTGGATGCCACTTTGTAGTTGTAGTTTAAAAATGTAATGTTTATACCATTCTACAAAAAAAAAAAAAAAAAGATTAGGAATTAAAATAACAAACCTTTTACCGCACCATTTTCACTCTCGGGGTAAGGGATCTCTTTCCTTTGTTGTATTTCTAGTATCTAGCATGTGTCTGGTAAATCATGTCTACATTTATTATCTGCTGTTATGTAGTAAACTCTCCTGAATTATATGCCCCCAGTGGGGAGGCAGTTCTGAGTTATATAAGAAAGCATGCTCAGAAAGCAAGCCAATAAGCGGTGAGTTTCTGCCCTCAATTACCCCAAGGGCGGATTGTGATCCTGACATTCTAGTCAGGTTAGTTGTTAACTTGACAGAAGGTAGGGTCATCTAGGAGGAATGAATCTCAATGAGAAAATGTCTCCATCAGACGGACCTGTAGGCAAGGCCATAAAGCATTTTCTTGATTAAAGATTAATTGGGAGGGCCCAGCTCACTGTGGTTGGTACCACCCGTAGACTGGTCCTAGGCGGTATAACGAAGTTGAGCAAGCCAGAAGCACTATTCCTCTATGACCTTTGCTTCAGTGCCTGTCTCCAGGTTCCCATCCTACTTGAGTTCATGCTTTGGCTTCCCTGAAGGATGGACTGTGACTGGAAATGTAAGCCAAACAAACCCTTTCCACCTTCTTGACATGGTGTTTATCCCACCAGTAGGAAACAAACTGGAACACAGAGTAGACTGAATTCCAATCTGGCAGTTAAGTCATCTGGGCTGTGGGCATTTTCAGGATCTACCAAGCAGTCAAGCCTTTCAGAAGGCCACGATGTCTTTAGAAATAAGAAGATGCATGATCACAACCGAGAAGAATAGGGATGCGTATTCAGGTTGGAATCCTTAAAAGACCAGACATACTTTAAAAGCATACTTATCATTTATCAAAACATCCTAGTGTGAGTATTTCTGTAAAATCAACATTAAACTGAGTAGGTCAGCTTTCTACTGCTTTAAAAAAAAACGCAGTTGGAAAATCCACAAAGTTAGTGACGTATCTTCTTGGATGTCTCAGTCAGGAACCAGAGTTTTCCATGGGAGGTGGCAGGCCGTGGGCTTTATACATGCTTCTGGAATGTAAGAATGATGGAGGAGTGGAGCTCAAAGTCCTCTTCAGGAATGCAGGCATCGAGTCAGATTAAAAGGTGAAGTCAGCAGAGTGGCAGGAATTAGGCACCAGCTCTATCAAGCCTAGGTGATAATCCTGAGGTAGAAACAAGTCAAATTTCCTCCCTCATCAATTAAGATAAGAGATCTTCCTGATAGAGATGAAGCCTTTATGTAGCCTTTCCCCTCTCCACCTGGGCAAGAGCCCTGTGCAGTTAGAAGTGCTGAATGAAAAAAAGTTTCAGAGCAAACTCCTGGTTACGAAGCAATCTCAATTTTCAGTCTTCTGCATAGTGTGAAGTCGGTGACTCCAGATTTGAGCTGAGAGAGCATAGGGTTTCCGTTGCTGGGTGAAGAGTCAGAGAAGACTCTTAAAACAGTCTATCCTTATTGTATTTGCATTGTATCACGAATCAACAACTGTTTGTGAAGGAGTGACTGGTTTTCTGGATCGTTGACTGTGAAAACAGAAGAAAAGGGGATTCAAACGTTTGGCTGTGGTAACAGGAACCTGTAAGGAGCAAAAGAAGAGTCGTGCTCCCTGCCCCAAACTACTGCGTGGGTTGCAATCTCTCCTTTGTAAAACTGCTGTCAAAGAAATACAGGAGCCATCTAGAGGAGGTTAATCTGCCTTCCTGCACCAGTGCTTTCTGTATTTCAGTCCAGGTTAGCCCCCAAGGCACAACATCTGGCCAAGGTATAAATAGTGCAGAAGCGTACCTTTGCCATCTCCTTTCTATTCCAAGCATCTTTTAGAAGATTCCTGAAGCAAGACATCCTTGCTTTTGGTGGCACCAGGAAGTGGGTGATGCGTACATCTCAGATAAGTCCTGCTCACCGCAGATGCTCTCAGGTCATAGGGCCTGCCGATGAGTGTGCGCAGACACAGGGGCACAAGCGGGGCGAGCAGGAGGGGGTGTCGGAAAGCCAGAACCGACTCCTTTGCTATCCCGCGCTCAAGGTAGGCGGCGGGGCGGTACTTCCTGACCCCGGAAGAGAAAGTTGTTTTGGGGAAGGGGAGCAAGAAAAAAAAAAAAAACCAGGGACGGTGAGTAAAATGAAAACTCCGAAGTTGTTCTGCTCCCTCTGGTCTTTGGTCCCTGATGTCCTTAGGACCTTTTGGGGGCTCGGCTCCCTCCAGAATCGCACGCTGTGCGACTCCCCGCGGAGGAGAGGACCGCAGGCTCACAGTCTCCCGACCCTCCCGGGAGCCGGGTCTCCAGGAAAACCCGGAGCGGAGCATCCCCGGTAGGGACACGCCCTCCGCGTGCCGCCGTGTGCGCATGCCCAGTGCGCGGCGGCCGCGAGTAGGAAGCAGAGCGCGGCGGAGGGGGCGGTGGGAGGGGACGCTCCGACTGTGGCGAAGGCGCGGGACGCGGCGAGGTTTCCCGCGGCTTCCTTAGAACGTTCGGGACGGTGGAGCCCTTGCGAGGCGCGAGCGAGCTTGGGGCCAGCAACGAGCGAGGAGCGGGCGGCGGGCGGGGAGCAGCGGGGCGGCCGGGCGGAGCGGGCTCCGAGCCCCGGGCTCCGCGGCTCGGCGGGACACGGCTCTTGGTAGTGAAGGCGGCGATGTTCCACTGCATTCCCCTGTGGCGGTGCAACCGTCATGTGGAGATCATCGACAAGCGCCACTGCTCGCTGGTCTACGTCCCCGAGGAGATCTACCGATATGCCCGCAGCCTGGAGGAGCTGCTGCTGGACGCCAACCAGCTCCGGGAGCTCCCCGAGGTGAGTGCCCGCCTCACCTGGCGTGTTGGCCGGGTCCGTGCGCTCCTCCGCTGACTGCTTCGCTCCGGGAGACTGGCCAGCGGGGACCCACTACTGCCCTCAACCGCCCCTGTCCCTCCTTGTCTCCCGATTAACCCCATCCTCCAATAAAAGTTCTTTTTCATTTATACCGAAAGACTTGGTATTTAACAAGTAGTTACATGACGAGTGGAGAAACGTTCTGGTCCACTAAGTAGCTTAGATCCACGACTGGGCACTAACGCCGGTTAGGTGAGAAGCCAGGTAGCTCACACTGTTCCCAGCTGGGGGCGACCATGCGCCCCATCACGCCCCGGGGCGGTCGGCTAGCAGCCAGTTCTCGGGCTAGTGGCCCGGAGCTCCTCATTTTGGGCCAAAGTAGGTCTCAGAGGACAATTGGGACCGAGCAGCGTGAAAGTAAGCTTTAGTATCTTGGCATCTGTAAGGAATGTGCTCCGGGGCTTATCTCTGTGGGCTGTGCCCTGGAGAGATGGCGCTTTGTCGGCTTCAGTGGCCCCATGGTGACATTGGGGTGCTGGGCAGGAGGAGAGCTGTTGCAGGTGCCCAGGTTCCCGCTGCTGGGGCACTGCGTGCGTGGACCTGTTGCGTGGTTGGAACTGCGATGAACGTGTGTGTAGTGGCTCCCGCTGCGAGTCAGCCCTGCTGCTGCCATTCCGCCACCACAGAGCTTGTTTCGGGTCTGCCCTATCACTATTGCCGGACCTATTCAAAGCTGTTTACGAAAATTAATCATCTGCCGCACCGAACTTGGCCAGTGACTGATACTGATTGTGCTTCAAGGCCGGGCTGGGGTAGACGCTGAACTTTTAACCATTGAATTTGCCTCCGGATTTTAGCTTTAACTGTGGAAGAGGACCCATCTTTAACCCAGGTGTACGGAGGAAGTAAGCCTGTGGCAATCCAAAGGTGCAGGAAATGGAAGTCTGCTAGGAGGCCGAGAGAGCCTAAAGGCCTGAGCCTCGGAATGCAAATACCTTGTTTGTCCTTTGTTAACGCTAACGTCCTGCCATTTTCAAAGAAACTCTGATCAGATGTCTGGTTTGTTGGAACTCGGACCGATAGCGATCTGATCTCCAATGCTGACGGCGTTTAGAAAATCAGAAGTGTATTTCTTTCAACATCTCTAGTGAAGTTCATCGTGAATTAACTTTCCTTGGTTCCCATGGCCTTCTCTGTGTAATCACAAAGATTACCCTCGCTAGGATCTCTGTAGAGCACCCCTCCCACCCCTTAATTTAATTCAGTGGGAAAAAACCATCCAGATCCCTCAGGCATGTATTATTTTACAGACATTTTCAAACACATGATCTGGTTTTTTAGCTTTGCTGTATTTTACTGAAGTGGTAAGATCACTGCTTTAAGTTGTATATTTTTTGAAATGTAGCAAATGTTACTTAATGCTCTTTAAGGATTTGAAATAAAGTTTCTAAAAGACTTAGTAAAAAGCTCTTGACTATAAACTTTCCAGATCTTTCTGTAGAAATTGGGTTCTGTAGTGGAATTGGAATCTTTCTTTGGGTTGGACTGACTTTTTACTCCCTTTTGTAGTTTGTGAGTTTTTCTGTTATGCTGGAGAATTTTGCTTGGCATAGGAGATTCAGAGTTTTGGAAGTGCCAGGCATTTCTGCAGTAAATGACAACTCAGAGACTCAAAATAAGGTCTGATGGCATTCTGCAAATACACTAAATAAATATTTCGAAACCAATGGATGGCCTTCCTTATTGGTAAGTATTGCTCTAATAGCTTTAAGTCAAGGTCCTGTAAAATGGATTCCTCCCCGTGTTATTTCACCCAGACCGTTGGGTTTGTACATGCCGGACAGGACCAACGACTACCTTGAAAGTCTCTTTCCTCCAGTCTTTCCTTGGGTTAGGCATTGTTCGTGTTTGAGATCACGTAACTCATTACAATTGCTCTCTGGTGTGTCTGGCTTCTAACTCCAAGCTCCTGTCTGCTCACCACCATATCACCCCTCTTGCTGGAAAGCTTCAAAGGTTCTCAGTGTGTCAGCCACACCAGCTGTATGTTTTATTGCCTATAATTTGGGAGCACATCTGAAAGGGAGGCCTGCACCCTCTACCTGGGCAACAGGCTTTGGGATAATGATAGATACCTACACTCCACTGAAAGGTCTGCAACCTCTCATTTGCTCCAACATTTTCATTTACAAATTGAGACGCAGAATTGCAGTGATTTTTCTCAGGGCTCTGCACTTTGTTAGATAGATGCAGTGTCTGGCTGCCTCCATTTATTGACGTGTCAGACAACGGCAATCACACTGAACACAGGATGGGTCTGGCCTGTTTCTCACACCCATGAAACCTTAGCTATTTAGTCCCTCCTTTTTGAGTCATGTGACTTTTAAATCTGACTTTGTTAAACATTTATTGTGGCACCATTACTTACTAGTTATTAGAAATATAGAGATTAAAAAAGCTGTGATTCTTATGAGCTGTTCCCAGTCTTGTGGGGAGACATGACTTAAATACTGACGTGAGTATGGGGGGTGGAGAGGGTACCTCGTCTCCTCAGCCGACTCGCCACCCACCGACATGTTGGTAATAACTTAGCTAATCTACTACCTCAGGAGCAGTCAAGCATTGTGGTGACTTCTCAACAGTGCAGGTTGAGGGTCAGGACCCTCATCCTGAGCTTGCTTTTGGTTGAGTGACAGTCATTCCTCTGACTGCTGCTAGATTCATCTAGCTTCAACTGTCCCTGTGCTAACAATCAAACTCTTAATTCCTTGAAGTGCCTGCATGCTTTTGTTCTCCCCTGTAAGCACCGAGTCCCAGCCCCATGATCGTCCCATGAAAGTATTTCAAACACCAGCCCCTCCCCCAACCCCTCATTCTTTCTCATATCCTGACTTATTTGTTTTCTAGTTCTAGGGCACTTATCATGACCTAAGCCCAAACCATACATGCTTACGTGTTCCTTGTCTGTCTACTCAACTAAACCATTACCTCCACAAGGGCAGGTGTGTTCATGGCTGAACCTAGGCCACTGTGTGATACATTGTGGGCCTGCAAGTGCTTGTCCCTGCAATAAAAGACTCTAGCAGCAAAGAATGAGTCCTCATGTTCAGAAGGCTGCCTACCTTCTTGGCCATCGTAATTCCCTTCCTGTGGCCCAATTTACAAGTCTACAGAAGCTAGTAAGTCATCCCTTTTTGTTCAGAATCACTTATCTTTCCTTGGAAAGTGCTAGAAGGCACTTGACCACCTTTGAAGTCATTCTTGTACTTTATGAACATTTGCTATGAATACGGCTTCAATTTTAGCCCCTGTAGCTTGCTCTGGCAAGGGGCTGCCATCCCTATTCAGAAAGAGTTATGTTTCAGTCAGGTCTTCTCTTTGGAAGTGGTATTTCTCCTTGGAATTCTAGTTCTGAGGGATGGGGCATCCGTTCCCCCCCCCCCTCTAACTTTGATTTTCCTCTCCATGTGTCTTGTCCCCATGACCTGTATTTTCTCAAATGTCCTCTTTCCTCTCAGTCTCTCATACCCACCTCCTTGGTTTCACCTGGATTCATACGTCCTTTTGGTCATCTTTTACCAAGGCTCTTTGGGCCTTGTCTTGAAGGGACAGCATGGCCCCCATGTTGGATTTCTATTTAGATAGTTGAAAACAGGGTTCTATCTTTTGGTTGCTCTCTTCCAGCCTTACTTTCTACAGATGTTAAGATTGCTACCTGCTCTATAGGGTTAGGTTGAGGCTTTAGAAGACCACTGTAAGTGTAAGATCTTTCTAAGTACTCTGGCAAGACTTCTTAACTGATGTTTAAAGAGCCCCTCCCCCTTTAAGGAGTTTGTTAAGCCCGAATTAAGTTTTTGATATGATTTTCAGCAATTAAAAGATCACACTTCCTGAAATGTCCAGATGAATTTATAGGTGAGTAATTATTGCGTAGCTTTCTCTGAGCACTCCTTTCATTGTTTATAGCCACGGAGGGAAGAGTAGATGCGTCTCTATGAGAGTCAGGTGAGGTCTGGAGTTGGAAGAGCAGAGAATCTACTGTACTTCATTAGAGAGACATGATAGAGAGTGGAAGGGCTAACAGCCTCTGTGGTGTAGTTACTCAGAATTAAAACCCAAGGGCCAGCACTTTGTTAATATTGCTTACTACCTTGTGAGCAGCCGAGTAGCATCTACAAAATTATTTAATTACTGTATGATGTCAAGTTATTGTTGAGGTCTCCTTTCTTGTCTTTATTGGGTTTTTAGAGTTATTTTACCTCATAGTTATGTAAGGGCTAAGGTGCAGGGCTGATACACCTATATACTTAAATGAGTGTTTAATATAGAACTCAATTATTCAATAAAAGTCCAATTGCACATGTAAGGAATGTGACTCCAAAGGGGATTGAAAGGAATGTTTCCCCTACTGATGCACACATTTCTCCAATGGGAGAAGCAGTTCTTTTCTCAGACACCCTGGCATCACTACACAGCTTAGCACTTCATTCCTTTCTGATTGTTTTCTGGGCTGCTCCACACCTTCCCCATAGATTTCTTTAGTCTCTGCACTCAGGGATGAGAAAACCCAGCTAGAGAAGCTGTCATTTTCCCGGGTTAGTAGGGATTAGAGTCTAAGAAGCATTTAGATAGTATCTGTGGCACGGTTGTTAGAGCCTCCCCTCGCTAAGTTCCACACTTTGTAGTAGGTTCTTTACACAAATCATTTTTCTTTTCAACCCATGTTAGCCATTATACTTCCAAATGTAGGAGAATACTGAAGGAAGTTAAGGGGGTGTGAACATTGGACTCACTGCCCCTCCCCCACTCCCATTTAGGAGCCTCTATTGGAAGCTGATAGAGCTTTGAGGAGTTTCATACTTTTGGGGAAAATGAGAAAAAGCTTTAGAAGTCATATTTCAGAATGGAAGAGAAAGAGGGAAGAGCAGGTGTGGAAATTGAAGGGGCCACCTGAGGGTGGAGGCCAGCGGCCACACCTACCCTGCAGCAGGGTTGAGCCTACCCTGTTAGCAGCGGAGGCTGTTGGTCAGCTTCTTAGGAAGGTGATTTCTGGGGGTAGAGAGGATCATATTGGGAGCCCCAATAGTCAAGGGATAGTCAGGAGCCCCTCCATAGTAGGGCCAGAGTGATGAGGGTATATTTGTAGGAAAACTAGGGACAAGGCCCCAAGATGCTCACTCCTGGAGTTATTTGTCTCTGCGTCACCTTCCTGTCAGCTGACTCAACTGGGCCTGATTCTCTTTTGTTGATGTAGTTCCTTTCAATGTAGGGTGCCTTCATTCAACTAAAATGTTGTGAGTTTTATATGTAGTCTACATTGGGAAGAAAATGGCTACTCAGATGTGTTGTGGGTAGGTAGAACTTGTGTATCTTTTTCTATTTTCTGGTAAATAGAGTTATCACGTTTAAAAGAGTGTACCCACAGTGACCCCGGTAACTTCATGGGCTGTGTTTTTGTGAGAAGCATGAGGACATCTGTGCGTGTGTACTGTGCCATGAAGTCTCAGTAGACTTGGGATTTGGGGGTTAGTTAATACATTGCTGACTTTATAGACTATCTAATGCCAACAATACCAGTGGTGACAGTCTGGAGCATGAGAGAGTGGGGGCTGCAGTGTGATGGGCAGCTGGGGAGAGCTGCAGTCAACTTCCTCACAATGCCCATGGAGGTCCCAGGCATGGCTGACAGATGTGGATCTCCATCCCAAGCAGAGCTAGAAGGACTCTGTCTTCTGCCACAAGATCTGCATGAAGGGTGCTGAAATCATGGGTCAGGCCTTGGTAAACACACAGAAAAATCTTCTGGATGTCCATTAACTCTCCCTTAGGTGTAATTTAGTGGACAGGAATGGTAATTTACTGTTGCATGTGGTATTTTAGAAGATCTAATGGTTTGTGTGTGTGTGTGTGTGTGTGTGTGTGTGTGTGTGTAGTTTAAAATACTTTGGAGTGAGTCCTTGAAGGAAGTTTACTCTGATTATTGTACTTACGAAGACTATAACTTCTAGACTCCAGAGATTTGACTCATTTGGGGGAAAATGGTATTTTTTGTTTCTAAGAATGTCAAGGGGTAGAGTTACCTCTATCCCTCAAGGAGTGGATTTACCTCCTTTGGGAGGAAGGAGGAGGTGAACCTAATTATGGAGTACTCTAGATGATTTCTTGATGGTTTGACTAGGTGGGACCATTGTGGTCCCTTATTGCTCCAGTTCACACCTGCTTCTTTGGAACATATAATTAAGAGGACAGTCAGCTTGTGCTGGAGCTAAGCGCTCTCTAGCTTATGGGCAGTCGTGAGGGCTGGAAATAGCTTGTAGACCTTTCAGGATGTAATGGGAATTCAGACCCTTTGACTTGTTCAAAAGTGCTGGTTGCACACCTCTGGATTCACACTGTTATTATAGCTGGCTTGAGTGTGGGCTGGGGTGTCATCCTGTTTGGTTTTTCTGTTGAGATCGATTTGTGTTCTCTGCTTGAAATAGTTAAAGAAAGAAGGAAACCCATTTTTCTTGTAGTGATATCGCCCATTAATTGTTTACGTTTTCTTTAAAAACCATTTACTTAGGGAGAGAAGTTTAGCATTCTGGAATTCCTACTGTATATGAGTGTCCCGTTGGGGTGAAGACCAAGTACCTGTGTGTGCCTTGGAAGAGTTCCTTGCTCTGACTTTGTCCACAGCTTAGCTCAGAGGACCTGACAGTGGACAGGGCGTTGCAGACAGCTATCTTTTGCAAGATGACACAATGCTGGGTTAGTCTGAGTGGACACGGTCCTCTTTGGAGAGCAAGGTGACAGTGGCATGGAAGATAAAGGCAACACAAAGCTTGGGCGTCTGCTTGCTGTGACGGCCATATGAGTCAGCCTCCCCGCTGTCCTTGACGCTTCTCTGCAGGCCTGAATCTCTGACTTGAAGAGAAAGTATTGCCTGACAGTTGTGAGATTGTTCTAGGTGTGACACTTTACACAAGCAGCTTATCTGCAGTGAACCTGTGTTTCATTTTGACCATCTTTGGAAACAAAGGAATGACAGTCCCTACCCAGTACATACAGTTGGGTCAAGATTAGTCGTGCTAACACACCTGTACGGCAATAGAACAGTAGTTGGCAGGTAGGAAAAGATGATGCAGTTTTATCCTTATCCATATTGCTCAGTAAGAGAGGCCCAAAGACCTTCATTGCTCCTACCTTTGAATTCTTTCTCCTTACTTGGTGAGAGTGATCTAAGACACAGACAGAGTCCTGCCTCCTTAGTGGCCTCCTGCACTTGCAGGGTAAGTTTGGCAGCATTCTTGTCATCCGCTTTCTCTGCCCTCTTTTGCACCTTAACACCTGTGCTGCACAAGAGCTAGCTGCTCTGAGTCACTAATGCACCATCCCATGGTGTGTGCCTTCATGCCAGGGACTGAACCTGTGCTGTTGTACCTCTCTCTATCGCCTGGACAACCTCCCCCGCCCCCCTTCTCATCCTGCTGGACAGAGATCAGGAGGCCTGGGAAGCCCGCCTTCCTTCTCTTCTATTGTCTCTGGAGTCCACTGATAACCACTCTTGTCTGCAGACATCCCTGTCTTCCTCCAGAGCGAGTGATGGAAGCTGCCCATCCCCCAGACTTGGTGTTTGCTTCTGCTGCTCATTAAAGCAGCTAGCATGGAGAAGACATAAACTACATGGTTGATTTTCTTGAGAAGCCCGTGAGCCTTTTCAGGGAGTGAATGAAGTTTAAAATGGGTTTTGAGGGGCGGGAAGACAGCTCAGTGGGTAAAGTGCTTGCCACCCAATCCTGCCAACTTGAGTTTGGATCCTTAGGACCCATGAACAGCTGGGCACGCAGTAGCACCTACAGCTTTCGTCCTAGTGAGCTTCTGCCAGGAGATGGGAGGTGGAGGCAGGAGGATCTCCTGAAGCTTGCTGGCCAGCTAGCCTGGCATGCACAGCAGCAGGAAATAACTAGACCTTGTTCCCAACAGGACAACTGACAGGCGGAGACTGACTCTTGGAGGTTGTCCTTTGATCTCTATCACTCGTGTTGGCTGGTCTCTCTCTCTCTCTCTCTCTCTCTCTCCCTTCCTCCCTCCCTCCCCCCTCTCTCTCTTTCATACTCACACATACACACAGAGTGGGTTTTGATTATACCTGCAAATGAGAGACTGGAGATTAAACCAAGATGCACTTGGCTGTCGGCAGTCCCTGTTGTGTGTATGGTTTCATGCTTGAGGTTCTTGTCATTGCCCAGTTCTCTTACGTGAATGGTACAGGATGTGGCTATTGTAAGGTCTCTTTGTGTCCCAAGTCGATCTTCCAGGACGACCTTTAGGAGAGCGGTGCCATAGTTAGACACGTGCTCCGGGAGGCGCTTAGTGAGGCTAGTGGAACCACAAATCTAGGTTTAATTATTATAATCAAGGGTTTGATAATCAGGCAAAGCTATTCCAAAAGAGTATCTTTCTGTGGCCAGTCACTGATTCCCAGAGTCAGTAAAGGAAGACTGAGCAGATTTTCCTCTGGTTCACCATCCATTTCCACACACATGTGCGCTTGCTTATCTCTCCCCAGCCCACACATTCATTTTGAATACCGAATGCTTCTTGCCTGCCAGTCATTTGTCTTGCCTCAGCTTTTAAAGCTGTAGGGATCTAAGGAATCTGGCCAGGACTTTGTGTCTTTAGTAAATTAGCTCAAGCAAGTCAGAGGTGGTGGTGGTACTCCCTTAGGCTGACTTGGTAACCAAGAGACTCTATTTGGGAATTGTAGTTTGGGGACTGATAATTAGGATTATCAGTGGATCAGGGTCAGGTCGTGGCTCTGTGCTCCCGAGAGATAGCGTCAGCTCTGACAGGGTGTTGGTGGTGCTGGACTTCCGGGCATCCCAGCAAGCCCTCTGCCTCCTTCCCTGCTCCCCACAGGACTTACTGAGTACAGGCTGCGCTTTGTTCTTTTCAGCAGGACAGATAGAGAATCTTTGTCTCTGGAACCTTCAGGTAAGCCAGATAAGCAAATAGCAAATCTCCTGATAACATAAGAGTCACAGCCAAGAGTCAAGTCTGCAGAGGTTCCTGACTCTCACAGGCCCCTGCAGGAGAGTGACACTTCTATTGACATAGGCCATTGTGCCCATGTAGCAGAGGATGAGAAGGGGTAGCAGTGGGAAACAGAGGTGACAGGTTCCCTTGTCTGTCACCAGTTGCTGAATGGCACATGGTAAGTGTGAGATCTTGCTGATTTGCAGAGGACTGGATAAGTGGATTTGGCAGTATAGGACCCAGAGTATCTGAGTCATGGTGGGAATTTAAAGAGACCTAGAATTAAGGAGGGGGAGCCCGTGAGGAGACTTACAAAGACACTGAGTGTGTTGTGGGCCCTGCACCTCAGTCTGTTTGAGCTCTCCCTGTGATTAGCACGCTCCGTCCTCAGGCAGCCTCGTCCTCACTTCACATCCGTAGCTTCTCTTACAGATGAGGATACTGGGGGATGCAGAGGCCCCCCTCCCCCAACAGCAAAGCTAGCATTTGAGGGTCTCTCAAGAGCTGGGTCTTTTAACCACTGCATCTTCCTGCCTCAAGGTCAGTCGCATCAGAAGCCCCTGCTGAGCCAGGAGCCCCATCTGTTCTGAAAAGGGCAACAAAGAGACTCGAGATATTTAGGCTATTTTTGCATCATTAAGAAAAAGAGCACTGAGCTGAGAGATCATTTTCAGAATCAGGTCACCGAGTATTAATGAACTCATCATTCACGCATAATCTCTTCAAGATGAGTGGCGTCTGTCCGTTCCTGGCTCTGGCTCTGGGATTCTCACTCACTCTCGGGCAGTAACTGACATTTGAGTCCTTACCCATTTTCAGGGTAGAAGTGCGTTTTTTTGTTAGGATCAGTGAAGGGAATCAGGAGCACTGGCCTTCTCCGAGTGCTGCTCCAGGGTATCTGCTAGTACTGATCGATCGGGGTTGTATCACTGTTTGCATGAAATCAAGAACTTGGCTTGACAGTCTTTAGTCTTGACCGTGCCTGCTCGTATCATAAAGTGGGTCCTACTGTACTTCCTGGAAATGCACGTGCTTTCACACTGCCGCCATTGCACGCTATGAATGAATGAAACAAAATGTTGTATAGTAGCTCCTACTTCAGCTGCTGTGACAAATTCCTGGCAGACACAACTTTAGGAGCAAAGGTTTGTTTCAGCTCCTGGCTTCAGGATTTCATCCTGCTGGAGCAGGGATGGCAAGCTATAATTGATTGACGCATGGTAGAGGGACCATTGTGGAGACTATGAAGTAGTGAAAGCTGGAGTCGGGGACAGGGGGCTGCCCTTCATAGGCCGCAGTGACCCCTTGTTCCCAGCCGGGCTCTATCTGTAAAAGCTCTGCAGTTTTCAGGAAATCTTCACTGTGGGAC
The DNA here is from genome assembly GCF_947179515.1 of Apodemus sylvaticus. Taxonomy (NCBI): domain Eukaryota; kingdom Metazoa; phylum Chordata; class Mammalia; order Rodentia; family Muridae; genus Apodemus; species Apodemus sylvaticus. The sequence goes on from NC_067478.1 coordinate 51,382,818, forward strand.
AAATGTGGAACAAATATACCCATAGGGAACGCTTCAGATTCAAATCAAGCCACTCAGTTTACCTAATAGTGTATTACTTCTGCATGTTTCTGGTTTCCATAACTTTGTTTTAAAATGACAAGGTTTGGGACTGCAACGTGTACCCAGTGTTTTCCCTTGCCTCCCCTCCCCTCCCCCTCCCTTCCCTTCCTCTCCCCTTCTCTTCCCATCCTGTTTTCCTTTCCCTTTTCCTTTCCCTTTTCCTTTCTTCCCCCACCCCTAGGTTTTTCTGAGACAGGGTTTCTTTGTGTAGCTCTGGCTGTCCTGGAACTCACTCTGTAGCCTAGCCTGGCCTTGAACTCAGCCATTTGTCCGCCTCTACCTGCTGGGATTAAAGGTGTTTGTCACCACTGCCCAGCTGTGCCCACTGTCCAGCTCTGCCCAGTATTTTCTATAACTGTTGTGATTCTCTGAGATTGCCCAAGGGCTAAAGGCAGCTGTGAGACCTCAGCTTTCCAACTTTCACTTCCTTTGAGTCTTTAGCTTGTGCTATAAAAGAGAAGGAAGATGTTTTTGGAATATAAACATGGCCGAGGATATTTGCTGTGATACGTACTTTCTTGACTCTTCTAAGAAGGTTACGTATTCTACGGTGCCAGGTTTAGGTCTGAGGTCAAGGGAGGCACCAGGTAAGTCATGGTTTCAGGGCTCGGGCACTTTCACACACAAGTACTTAGTCCTGACTTAGTCCTGCCGAATACTTTGGACTACAAGTAACAGAAGTTGTCCTGCTGATGTGCTTCTGGTTAAAGAGGCTTTTGGTGGCTTCACACAACCTGAATGGTTTTAGGTCAGTAGGTCACGTGCTTTGCATGGTGACTTCCTAAGCAGAAAGGGAAGGCATGGCAAAGTATTTGGCTTATAGCCATATAGCCATCAGAAAGCCTGGGGTTAGCAGCACCTGGCTTCTCTGCATGCCACTTTTGATGAGAGTGGGTAGGTGGGTGGTAGGCTAAGGGGGGTCGGAGTGGTGAGGGCGTGATTGGCTGCGTGTGACATGTATGGGAGGTAGGTGAGTAGTCGGGGGCAGACACGCCTGCTGAGCCTGCTGGGGTTTTGTGCACACTCCTTTCCATCCAGGAGGAACAGGTAGCTTTGTCCCTTCTCATTTAACCCTATGCCTTCAGCCAGAGCCGCAGACACCATCTGTTGAGGAAGAATCCTTAGCAGAAACGATTTCTTTTTCAGATTATACAAAAACAAAAAGGAATGACTGCACACATAGAGCTCTCCCTAGTTTCATTCTCACCAAATGCCTGGGGGGTTCTGAAGAGAACAGAAATTAAGGAAGTAGGATATTATAAAATATCCGGACCACTCAGCTCATGTATGACGCGTGGAATTTCCATGACTGCCCGTGCTGTTGCTTCTGCTCCCGATGCACCTGTCCTGTGCCCATGGCACCTCAGTCCACAGCCCAGGCATGTCTCTGCCCCACCCCCACAGCCGCTCTGGTTATGTGCGAGGGTGAGACTTAGCTGTGCACCTGCTTGTTTTCTACCTGTTTGTCGTCAGCTCTGAATTTATGTGTCCCTGTCTCAGGCATTGGGAAATCCAGTGCCTGAATCACAGGGAACACACACACACACACACACACACACTCACACACTCACACACATAACCTATTGTACTGAAAATGTATTTATTTATTTGTTTGTTTATTATTTGTGAAGTACTTCAGATAAACAAACTCCTTAGCCTGTATTCTAGACCACCCATGCTGGGATCCCTGCCTTCTTAAGCCGCCCGTGTCTCCAGCAGTCTTGAAGGATTGCCTGGGTTTAGTTTACTTTCTATTGCTGTTGTAAGGACCATGACCAAAAGCAATGTGGAGAGGAAGGGGTCTATTTTACCTTGAAGGTTACAGTGCACCACTGGGGGAGGCTGGCTTGGGAACTTGAGGAAAGGATGCGGGAACTTGAGGAAAGGATGTGGAAGCAGCAGCTGATGCTGAAGCCAAGCAGTGCTGCTAACTGCCCAGTCTCCCACCACAGCCAGCTGCCTCACTGTGCTTTCCTATACAACCCAGGACTTTCTGCCTAGAGGTTGCAGCGCCCCCAGAGGGCTGGGTCCGCCCACATCATTCATTAGTCAAAAAAAAAAAAAAAAAAAAAAAAAAAAAAAAAAGCCCTACAGACTTGTCTACAGGCCAATCTGATGGAGGCATTTTTTTTTTTTTCAGTTCAGGTTCTTCCCAGGTGACTAACTTTCATCAAGTTGACAAAAACCTCAACCAGTCCAAGGCCCCATGCGACTTCCTTCTGCACAGCCTGTGGCTGCCTACTGAATACTTTCTGCAGCACTGGCCCAAGGCAGCCGTGTTAATAGCAAATGCTTGCTATGCACCTGTGCAGCGGAGGTGGGGTTGGTGGGGGTGGGTTGGTGTTGGTGGTAAGCAGGGGAGTGGCTGAGTCAGCAGATCCTGCTGGCTTAGGGTCGGTGGTAGCCCCAGAGATAACACATCATTAGTCATGTTGACAGAAGGACATTTCCGCCCCTCCTTGCCTCTTAGCAGGGGCGTTAATGAGGAGCAAAATGGCCAAAAGGCAGGAAGTGTTTCTGAAGCCTTCATCTTTGTTGTCCACATGCCAGATAATTTGCTCCTGCCACCCCTCCCCCCAGGTAAGTGAAACCACTGAGAAAAAGCCTCCATCAGATTGGCCTGTAGACAAGTCTGTAGGGCATTTTTTTGACTAATGAATGATGTGGGCGGGCCCAACCCTCTGGGGGCGGTGCCACCTCTAGGCAGAAAGTCCTGGGTTGTATAAGAAAGCACAGTGAGGGCGGGGGCTGCCGTGGGAGACTGGGCAGTTAGAGTTTTTGAAATACCGATAGTAGCTTTGTATTAACTGCTGGGGGTAGTCCAGCTGCACGTACTCAGAGTTCAGTCCTTAGGTCAGTTTGATGTGGGATGTGGGGTTTTCTTTTTTTTTTTGAAATAAAGGTGACACTGAAGGCTTTTGGGGGGTGGAGGTGAGAAAAGACTAGGCCAAGGTTAAGGTCCAGTCTGCCAGACCCCAAGACGGATGCTTTTTCATGTTAATTATGAAGGTCCAACAAAGAGTGGCCTTGTGATCTCTGTGCTACTAGATGTGAGTTACTAGGTCACGAGGACGGACGCAAGAGTGGCTCTTTTCAAGGCTTAGCATAGAGTCAGACAGCTGGGTAGCTGAGGCTGTGAGGAAGGCTGGCTTGCAGAGCCAGCAGCAGATTCCTTCTGCAGGTCCTGGGCAGCCTGGGAATAGGCAGGGGACATGGCAGAACCAAGAGTGAAGGCACAGTTTGAAGAGAGGTTGGAGTCCCATCCTGGGCTGCCTAGAAGGCAGGTGAAGGAGTCTGGCTCTTGTTCTGTGGGTGAATGAGTGTCTCGTAAGATTGCACTTAGAAGCCATGCCCTGTTTGTTTGTTTGGTTTTGGCTTTTTGAGACAGGGCAGCTCATGGGTGCGTCTGAGGGGAGCCAGGATAAAGGTGCAAACAAAGCAGGGAACCAGTCTGGGGAGCAGCCAGATTTGAAACATAGGAGCTTGGGGGAGTCCCTGTTACAGGGACTCTCAGTTGGAATGCTTACCTCAGAGTCTGAGGAAAGGGGCAGGAGGGCCTTGAGAAGGAAAAGATCAAGGTCACTTTTCTCATGGTGCAGCAGCCTGCTAGGGGAGTGAGGTGGGGTTGAACATGGTGGCTTCTGGGAGCTGGGGGGAGGGTCTTGTCAGATACATATACAGTCTTGAAGATGCCAGCCTCTGCTGCTCATTTTCTTTCGAGTGGTCTGCTCTCCAAGACTGGGATAGAGAAGTGGATGACCACTCACTTATGTGAGAGTGGTGGCTGGTCAGGAGGGGTCAGACCTTGTAGGATTCCGATGGAAAGGTACTTGGGATGCTATAGGCTGGGCAGAGAAAGAAGGGAGTTGTAGCTAGAAGTGAGTGGTCAGAGTGAAACTGGTTGTCATGGGTTGGAGGCCTCATGAGGCCATAGCCAGACCTGAGATATTGAAGTTGACAGTTTGTGAAAGGGAGGGGAAGCTCTGGGGAAGGCCAGGCTTGTGACTCATGGCTGGATGGCAAGGAGCAGACAGGGGGTGTGGCGGTCACTGCCCTTAAGAGAGGCCAGGAGTGGCTATGCTTGCCCTGTGGGTGGGTCAACTTCACCATGAACCACAAAGTCATGGAAGGGCCAGGTGGGCAAATTATAGTAGTCGAAGACCTAATCATAGTCAGACTTGCGGCAAACACAAACACATCATCTACAGGGGCCAGCTCCACCTGTCCCACCCAGCAGAGCCAGGTGGGAGTGGGTGTCTGTCCCCACCCCGTGGAGCTGTCCCTGCTTCCCCACCCCACCCCCCACCCTTGGAAATAACTTTGGTGCCCACGTGTCCTGACTTTTAAGCATCCATGAACTTGAAAATGGACAGCTAGTTATTCTAGAATTTGGAAAGGCACTATGGTCTGTATGAGACCACGTTAAGTTGGATTTTAGGACTGGGAAAAGGGGCGAAGCGATGATTGTGAGTCAGATACCAGAGTCTTGGAATATCTTCCCATTTTTGGTCATCTCATCCGACTTGGAAGATAACTCAGTAGCTAATTAGTTTTCAGTAGGAGCTAATAGGGCTTGATTGTAATCTGAAGCCTGGGGCTCCAGGGCAGGCAGGCTGGGTAAGTAGCCTTTTTGGCCCTTCTGAGGCCCAGTAAGCTCACTTCCTTCTCCATGTCGAGAGCCCCTCTTTGACTCTCCAGTTTGTTCTTAAAGATCTAGGTGATTTTTACATCGTGGGTACGTGTGTGGGTGTATGTTTGTGAGTGCAGCTGCCCACGGAGGCCAGAAGGGTCAGATCCCCTGGATCTGGAGTTACAGGTGGTTGTGGGCAGCTAACAAAGGTTCTGCAAACCGGAGAACCTTTCTGTTCTCCTGTGCGCCTCTCCAGCCCCCTCCCCACCCCAGCTTGTCCACAGCATTTGCTCCCTGGGCGTATTTTCTTCTTCATTTGGACTGTCTGATTTGTTTCTTTATAGAATTCAGCTCAAGTTAGTTGGCTGAAATGTAGGTCAGTTTTGTTTTTCTGTAGTGATTCAGTACAGTTTTGTACGCTATTTCCTTTGTGTGTTTGAACTCAGTGAATTAACTGAGGTGTGACTACATCGTAGGGAACTGTTTCTTCAGCAGCTGAAAGTGCCGACACATCTCAGTAGATGCCTTGCCCCTCGGTGTGATCACCTTGTGAATTTATTCACATTTCAAAGCAGTGTTGGAACTCCTTAGGAATTTTTTTCAGGCTGCCTGTGCATGCCACTGGCCATTTTGTTTGCATGTTCTGGCCCTTAAAGTACATTTGATGGTTGGGTCAGAGAACTGAGCATAGAGACGCAGGCTGTGGGTCAGCTTGGGAAATTAGGTTGTGTGCTAACATGAAGTCATGACACGCTGACTCACTGATGGCGAGACATAGATACTTGACTGTTGTGGCCTGCTTGGTAGAGTGTGCAGCCCAATTCCTCCTTTTCAACACGTCTTTTTAAGAAACTTGCTTTCCAATATGATATATTTATTAAGGGACTAACAGTTAAAATTTCCCACTACCAAAGACAGTTTAGTTTTTCATTGTTTTTGGAGACACGCGTGCAATTTTTTATTTTTTGTTAGTCTTCGGACATCTGAAATAATTGTGAAATTGCTTTGCTGTCCGTCCAGAGGAAGAATCTTGGGTAGATGGGTTCCCCTAAGAGGTTTTAAACAACGATGTGTGTGGGTCCATGGCTGTGGACACTTAAACCGGGCTCATTGCCAGACCTCTTGAATCCTTGTTAAACCAACATCTGCGTTGCCTCTCTCTGGCTGGTCAGTGTAGGACCAACACAGTGGCGGTCACTGAGTGTTTCGTCAGAAAGCACTTTCGGGTTATTGTTGATGTCCCTGGGACCACACTTTGTGAAATATTGGTGTATAGGTCTTTGGTATTAAACACATGTAGGTTCATGTCCTTATTTTACTACCTAACGGCGATATGAACTTGCAGAGTTACTTAGCATTTTTGAGCCTCAGTTTTGTATTTTTTTTTTTTAAATCCTTAAGTGAGAATGATAAATTCATCTCAGGCATTATGACGAATGCAGAGAATATAAACAAAGCACCCAGCTCTGTTCCAGCTCTGTTCTGATGCTAATTATTGTCAGAAGGAAAGGGTTCCGGTTTTGAATTGCTCATACATTTGTCAGAGGGAGTACAGAATACCTAAGACTAAGAGCCCTGTACTACAGCTTACTGCACACAGTCTACTGTATGAAGCACACAGACTTTGGGTGTAATGGTTCTCCTTAATGCCGGTGGTAAACGGTGTCATGTCATTGCAAGTCCTGAGTCTCTCAGACTATTCTTCATGGTTTCCTGTGTGAGGTTTACGATTCTCCCCTCTGCCTTACACTCTGTTTCTCCACCTGCTTGTGTACACACAGATGCATAGGCACAGGCGCACGTGCACGCACAGACACACACACACACACACACACACACACACACACACACACACACACGGCAGGGAGAGCAGGAGGGAGGGAACACAAGCTGAGCAGATTCTAAGGAGCCATTGTAGTACCTGAGGCTTAATTCAGGAAATTGAAATATGGTACACGTGATTATAATACAGCCTTACCAAGGCCCAGGAACTGTCTCTGGACAGTCCCTTTGTGCCTGTAGGGAAATTAAAGCATCAGCAGTCAGTGGGCAGACGTTCCTCAGAAACATTTTTGCTTTGGACAATGGGATCTTGATCTTCCTGAGAGACAGTCATGGCACATTTTAAAGTATTTTATTTGTATTTGCTTTCAGTGCAAGCAGTGAAAGACAACCCTTGGCTTCAGCCTACGGTGTTGTAGAAACAGAATGTGTGCTTCCCGTGCACAGTTAGCTGGGCCCAGGCACTGCTCAGCAGAGCTCAGGTGTGCTGCTGCTTTTAGTTTTCATCTTTCCTTTGCAGTATTGGAAGTGGAATAACTCTTCTTTCTCTTCTTGCTAATCATTTAACATTTAAACTGAAAGTCTAGTTTTTATAGCGGGAGGGAGCTTCTTTGGCGAGGGCATGGAGGTGTGTTTGATGTAATCCCAGCATCAGAACCCATTTAAGAGAAGATGCTTCACTCTTCAGTGCCCTTGGCAATGGGCACTTACTGGATAATCTCCACCCTTGGATGGCAGATGACCATGGTACTGGAGGGTACATTGTTTTCTTGTTTGGTATTTTGTAGTTCTTAACTTGGTGATAACAGTCAGGATAAGTTAGCCTTAAAACACACAATAGATACTGGGTAATTCAGGTCTTATCTTTAAGTCTTTGTTTATTACCTGACAGAATCTGTAGGAGCATTTGAGGATTAGAATTGATTCTCCTGGTATCTCTCCCAAACTGCTCTTGAATGTCATGCAAAAGAAACATCCAGAGAAAGAACAGTGACTTAGCTGGAGATGTTGTCTACAGAAACCGAGAGGAAGCCTTTTGTAGTCAGTTGGGGCTGCCAGACTCCACGCAGAGCTGTTTGTCGGGTCATTCACTTTGAATACAGCTCTAACATAGTAAGAATGTGTTTGTGACATGTTCCTTAGTCAAACTTCTACATGTTTTCTAGAAAGATTTGTGTAAGCCGGCTCTGCTGCTGTAACAGATGTCTCAGATGACGTTCACAGAGAGAAGGGATTTCGGCTCACAATTTCAGGCGCGCAGTCCACAGCTGGTTGGTTCTGCTGCTTTAGCTGGGTAGCAAGGTGTGCCATGGAGCTGAACCCTGCTCCTCGTGTGCAGGAAGAAAGGGAGGTGTGGGAGTTAGACCCTTCTGCTTCCCCACAGGTCGTGTTTCCAGTGAGCTCCACCCTCCTACAGGTCCCATACCTTTAGGATTCCACCTTCTCACAGTATCTCAATGCTGAAGCCTTTGAAAGCTCTTCCAGGTCCAGATTATAGTCCTTGGTTAGCTGTAGAGCCAGCCATTTGAAAGCTAGAGAGCTGGGGGAAGGGGTTGGAGTGGGGTGGGGGTGGGGAGGACAGGGCAGACACCTGCTTCCCGCTGTGCTGTCTTCTTCCTTTACTTGTCATAGCTGCTTTTACATATGCTGAACAGTCTGAACTCCCCAACACCCCACCCCACCCCGCCCCCAACAGGAACACCATCTCCTTGAAAAGACCTCTGAACATTTATTAAAGACTGAGAAAATAGCCAGAAATTCAATTAGGGCTTTAACTGTTAAGAAACAATTCACTTGGGTTGCTATTTTTCAAAAGAGGTTTTTTTAAATTTTTTATTATTATTATTATTATTATTTTTTGCTTTGTTTTGTTTCATTTGCTCCCAAAGGAAATTATATCAGTGTCCATTTTAGAAACCTTGACAAATTCAGAAATGTTTATAAAGGAAGAAAAAAGAGAAGAGTCACCTTTAACCTCTACTTAAAAGAGTCCAGCCCCAAGAGACAGGCTGGCGCCTGGCCTGCTTACCAGGGTGGCAGCTGCTAAAGGAACCTACAGGTGTCACTACCAGAGCTCCGCCCTGCCACCTGGCCCTCTCCTCCCCCACGCCCACTTATCTGGCATAGTGCAGGTCTTGTTCTTTATTGGACTCTGAGCTCCTTGAGGGAAGGAACCTGGCAGTATGTCACCAGAGTTGGTATTCAGAACAGATTAAGAAGTCGAAGCTAAATTCTATACATTTTTGACTTTACACCATTTAATTGAATAAAGACAATTTTGTATAGTCTGTACTTTCATTCTTTCCTCTTTAGGTAGTTGAAGAAGAGTTTTATATTTTTATTGAGTAATTTATAACACGCAGAGTCGGAGTGTGTATGTTGAATGGGAATTGGCCCTTCTTCCTTGTTATAAAGCACAGGATGGACCCTTGTTTGGTGTTTCACATCTTTCCATGGATGATCTGTGTATCACGTATGAATTCATCTGATCTTTGTAACACCTGCCTTTGAAATGCAGGGCTGTGGCAGGTGTGTGAGTAGACGCATCCCGGCATCCTGTCCCAGCCCTGGCATCCTGCTGTAAAGATGGCAAAGGCCCCAAGATATATAGTGAAGGTTTTTGCCAGTTCATTTCTGTGGTGGCAAAGAGGCAGCAAACACTCAGAAAAATGGAAATAAAGTGAGTTCCTGGCTATGAAATTGTTTGGCTGCATTGTGGTGTGGCTGCGGTGCAGTCTTTAGAAAGAGCGGGCAGAGATCTCAAGATTGCGTAAGAGCTCATTTTCGCAAAGCGTGGAAAGCTTTCCGTGTGGCTGGGTAAATGTGCATTAACAGATGATGCTATAAGCATGAAGGAAGCTACGGAAGGGAGGGGCGGGCTTAAAAACGCCTTCACAATCACATTATTTTCCTCCTTTTTTTAATGTGCTCTTGACTTTTTCCTCAGAATAGACATCAAGGTCATTGAAATGATTGCCAAATCATTTCACTTTTAGGAAGCGGCAATGAGTAGTTCAGTCCCATTTAATTTCGTCTCATGCATGCCTTTGTCCTTTGGTGCACGAGTCATATAAGGCAGAGAATACAGACTCAAGCAGGACAGCAGAACTCCACAGCACAAAAGAGCTCCTCTTGACTCGAGGCTTACCGGGAGGGTGGTGACCCCATCAGTGACCAAGGGTGTGACACGCTGGAGGAGGAGAGAGCACCGATGAGTCTGCACTGGAAGGGGGAGTGATGCATTGCAGGGGGTGATGCACTTCAGGGGGGTGTGATGCACTGTAAAGGGGGGTGTGATGCACTGCAAGGGCATGTTATACACTGCAGGGGGATATGATGCACTGCAAGGGGGGTGATGCATACAGGGAACCATCGGAGCAGAACTTGGGTACAGCTCTGAGGGTCGGAGACAAACATTAAGAGCTCTAGAAGAGAAGGAGGCAGTGCGAGCCAGATGCTAACTGGAGTGTCTCACTAGAAAGTGGCAGAGTGATGCAGTGGGGAAGGTTACTATGAAAAGGCATTTTGGATATCTTTTCCATTTTACTTCTGACATCCCTTTCGTTACACATCTCACCGTATCTTTTCTTCTTCTTCTTTTCTCTTGTATCTGTAGCAGGTAGAACTGTGAAGGAGGAAAGGAGAGATGTCATTCAGGGGGAACCTGGAAAGTACTTGAAAACACAGTATTTTATCACCTCTCATAAGTGCCTACGGCAGTCCCCGAGGAGTTAAACTGCTGTTAGCAGAACCTTGAATTATTTCCTCCTAGATTGTAGAGGAAGTTTGGACGTATGTAAAGGAACGGGACCCTTCTGGGTACCAGAGATCTGGAAAGCCAGCTGGAGAGGAAAGGGGGTGAGGTGGGGCCTGTGTGCATGTGAAGCCTCGAGCACGCTGCTGTGCTCAGCTCCTGAACCTCCCACCCTGTCCGCCTGAGATTTCTACGTGGCTTATTTGGCCCTAGAGAGGTATCATATCTCACCGAGTCCTGTTTTGATGATATATGGAAAACAAAGTGAAATCGTAAGCCAGGCAGCAGAATGCCATCACCAGAGAGACTTTGATGAATGAATGCTGCCTGAGAAGGAGCGTTTTACGGGATTGTCACGAGTGACCATTGTCATTCGGACATCAGCTGCTATGATCACTTCCACAAGACCCTCACATGTTTTAGCATCCCCTCCTGCAAGGTGGGTGGAGGGCGGAAGACCATCAGTCACTCCCGAGTCTGCTCTCACCGACTTTACCCTGTTTCAACTGCTTGTGGTCTCCGGTGGTTCCGCAAGAGCTAGTGTCGCTAGAGCATCGGTTCTCAGCCTTCCCAATGCTGCGACCGTTTAATATAGTTAGTTCCTCATGGCTGGGGACCCTCAACCAGGCAACCATTTTTTTTTTGCTACTTCATAGCTATAATTCTGCTACTGTTATGAATATGAATAGTAATGTAACCATCTGTGTTTTCTGATGGTCTTAGGGACACCCGTGAAAGGGTGTTTGATCCCCAAAGGGGTCGTGACCCACAGGTCTAGGAGGCGGGAGGTTGACTGGGGTAGGTAGGACTCTAGGAATTCCTGACTCTACCTTTGTCCTGGCATAGTGAGGAGTTTTGATGATGAAGTCTGGAGACCCATTGGCTCACCAAACTGGAATTGTGCAGCATCGATTCCATCTGTGTTGGGGTCCTGTCTGGGATGAGGAGGTGCTTTGTGTAGCTCCTCAGGGAAAGAGAAAACATTGTATACGAGCCTGCGGGATCCCTGTTGAGTTTATAGTTTTAGTTAATATGTGTAGTTCAGGCGCATGACTCTTGTTCTCAAATTATCCATGTGGTTAAAACCCCTCTGCAGTCTTTTTATGAATGCTGCCTTTAGGCCAAGTCTCCATGACTATACTGAACTTTTGGGTTTTAGATCTCAGTGCAAGACTCTGCATTTCTTGAGGCTAAATCTATTCTAATTAGATTAGCACATCAGTGTAAAAGCACAGTGCAGCCAACTCTAAAGAGCACATCCCCCCAGCCACACATAGCCATTTTTATACAACTTCCCGATCAGTTTCAAGGACCCTCAAATTGGCAGCATTTATGTGACTGGGAGGAAAGGAGCCAGAGACTGTTTCTGGGTAACGGTTAGGTTCTTCACTAGCTGCTTGTTCTTCCAAATTCTTCACCTTTGGAACTTCCGTTCTCACGCTGTCTCCCTGGAGTAAAGTGGACCAGTCTCTGTGTGTCAGGCGGGGTGTGTTGGCACTTGAGCCAGTATGGGAAGCATATGGTAGGCTTCTTCCCGGCGTCCCAGCTAAAGCTTAGGTTTCCTGCTATGGAAAGCATCACTCCGCCCCCAGCCCTGGGGTCCTCTAACAGGTCTCACAGGCAGATACGCCTGCCAGTCAGCATTTGGTAAGTGGTTGTTGCTTGTCCAGCCGGTTTGATTCCTCACCCCTCATTTTATCCCTCAAAACGTGTTTCTCTGTTTTGTCTAGAATACCACAAGGAAGTGTTATTCAGACATTATTGACTTGAGGTGCGTCATTGAAAGGTATGGGACATTATTTGCTACAGCAAGAAAGGTGTACATTGAAGTCACATGCAGTAAGATCATAATTTGCAAACTATATTTGTAAGTGAAATAGATATAAGTAGGAAAAAAGGTAAAGCAACAGCCAGAACTGTCAGCGCACAGGGGCACCGTGGGCACTGCTCACTCAAAGCCCGTAGTGCCAGCCATGGAGAGCCCTCTGCGTGCGTTTGCTCTCCAAGTATTAGAGCTTATTCTCTCTTTATCATTTCAAAGGACACACAACAGTCAGTCATCCAGCTTTCTCAGAACAGTGGGAGGAAACCTTTTGCCCTTTCCTCCCTGTCTGTCATGGCGTGCAGCGTTGGTTCACTGGGAGCTTTCTCTGCGGAGCTGCAGCTGTGCAGTGCCTGACCACCCTGAGGCTTCTGTCTGCCATGGGTGCCAAGTAACTTGCCTTGCTCTCTCTGCTTCTCTCAGGATGAAGCCACAGGTGACTCTCCTGGGCCCTCCCGCAGGCATTTTGCTTTTTAATAGCTACTTCTTCCATAAAGTGTCAATTGTAGCTTATGGACAGATGCAATTCAGCGTTGGTTCGTTGTTACACTTGTTGTCACTCAAGTTGGTATTAAAGAAACTGGAACACTTTTGAGCTCCCCCGCCCCGAAGTATTGTGTCTCTTAAACTTTATGACCGTCTGTCTCAGGGACTTAGCAGGGTGAGTTACGATTTGCCTCTCTGTGTCATTTATTGAGAAAGAATTTTGTGGTCTTGATTATGTGAGTAGTTCCCCCTCCTCCACCTCCTGTTCCTCCTCCTCTTCCTCTTCCTCTCCTCTTTTTTTCTGTCTTGAAATAAGGCCTCGTGTAGCCCTGGCAGATATGGAATTCATTGTGTAGCTCTCTGAACTTGCGGCTATTCTCCTGCCTCCACCTTTGGAGGACTGGGACCATAGTCAGGTGTCACCAGGCCTTGCCTTGCTTGTCCTTAAATGTTACTTCTAACGTCCTTCCAGGCTTTTGTTCTGTGAGGAAGACGGAACTGCTGCACCGTTAGACGGTGATGAGGGAAGGGCAGCAGAGCTGTGCTGTGTGGTTGGCTTTGGAAGGGCACAGCAATTTGTCCTTTTCCTTTTCATTATAGTACTTGATATTTCTTTTCTCCTTTCTTCACCTTAATGTGAGATTAAGCTGGTTTTGCATTTTAAGTGGGGGGACAGTAGAGTATTTCAGCGCTGATTTTGAAATAAAGTTCATCAAAGAGAATATTATTTCTGCACTGGGTCATGTGTCCAGCAAGACTCTCTCTCTCTGTTCCTACTGACTGCATTTCCAGGTGTTCTGAGAACTCTGAAGGGTCAGCTGGCTGGAACGGAGGACAGGTCCTCAGCAGTGAGAACATAGCAGCAGAGGGAAACTACAGAGGAGCCGAGGGGAGGGTGCAGATATAGCAGAGGCTCACATGTTCAGGAGAGCTGGGAACGCATATTAGATTGGACTCTTTACTCCTCAGGCAAATGGACAGCTCTGAAATATAGGTCCACAAGAAGTCAGAGAGGCATTCAGTGACCTGCACACCCGGAGTGAAGCAGAGGAAAAGCTAGATGCAGTCGCTTCTGTCAGAGTTGCTGTACTCCTCGTCCTCACAGGCCAGGGCTGGGAGTAGTGAACACAAACACACGTGCTGCTTCTGGTTGATGGGAAGGGCAAGCTTCCAGGGCTCAGGCTGTCACTGGATAGGAGGCCAGTTTAGCAGACTCATGGGCTGTGAAGTGCTTGGCTCACATTTTAACTCTGGTTCACTCAGGGTTCCAGACAAAGGGCCATTTCAATACTCTGTCACTGGCAAAGTATTGAAATCTCATTGAATACAACTAAAGTCTCGTTTTGTTGCCCCCCCATTCCCCCCCCCCCCACGCTTTGTCCCCATGGAATATGCTCCTTCAGAATGGGAGGAAGATCAGCTGCACAGAGAACTGGTTCTCTCTGAACTCTTGCAGACTTCTAACAAACATGAGTATTTCGGGAGCATGCCAGACTGAGTGAGTGAGGACGACTGAGGTCAGTTGGGTGCGGGCCTTCCCATGTGCTAGAAAGGGCCAGAAGAACCAAGGATACCCTGATGCTGTCCTGATTCTTCCAGATTAGCCATCATAAATTCCCGTGCCCTGCTTACCTTTGATTGACAACTGGATATTGCCCAGAGTCCTTTGAGAGGAGGAGTTCCCTAGGTGAGAGTGGACTGTGGGAGTGTGGGGGGCATGGTTTCCATTGTGAGTTGATGCAGGAGGGCAACACCGTCCCTAGGGAGGTAGTCCTGGCCTATTAAAGAGCTAGCTAATGTGTTGCCTTGGCTTCTGCTGTACTTCTTTGGTTATGAGTGTGTTCTTTTCTGACTCCTCTCAGTGACGGAATGTTTGTTACCCGAGAGCTGGAAACAGACTCAAGCCTCACTAGTTTGCTTTTGGTTGGGGTGGTGTCATAGCAACAGAAAGGAGACCAGGGCAGACTCTATTCTATTTGTTCTTTGTTGCTGTGACCAAGAACTGACCAAAAGTACCTAGGAGAGGAAAGGGTTTATTTCATCTTACGTTTCCGGGTCACAGTCTGTCGTTGAAGGAAGCTGGCAGGATCCCAAGACTTTGTCAAGTTGACAGTCAGGGCTAACCAGTGGTCAGGCACTTCGTTGCATTTCCAAAGCATAAATTTATCTGCAGAATGGATTGCCTATGTCCAAAGATGTCTGTGAGTTCAGCCAGCACATCTGTAGATGACAGCATCCAAAGGTTGGACACCATCTAAACTTTTCGGTTGTCTCAATCCTTACAGTGTGACCCTGGGTCACTGCTGCGTCTACCCTGCCTGTGTCCTAGGTGTCTGAGGTGTCTATCACAGCCCTTTGCATGGGCCTGTCATGCGTTCCCACTTAGTACTGTCCTCATCGGTGAGCCTCGCCCTCCCTTTTAATTTTTAAAGTATGTTTCTATCAGCATGGAACAATTTGATAAGTTATATTTGTATATTTAAGAATGCTTTGCATTGGGCTGGGCATGGTGGCACACGCCTGTAATCCCAGCACTTGGGAGGCAGAGGCAGGCGGATTTCTGAGTTCGAGGCCAGCCTAGTCTACAGAGTGAGTTCCAGGACAGCCAAGGCTACACAGAGAAACCCTGTCTTGAAAAACCGAAAAAAAAAATGCTTTGCATCATTATGAGTGGTGGTGCTTCCCTGTAATTTCAGTACTGTGGAGCTGAGGCCGGAGTATTGTAAGTCTGATCTTTCTTCTTTCTTACAGTCCTCAAGAAAATGGCTGTGGCTTGGTCCCCGACCTGAGTGAGCACCGACTGCCTCCTCCTCCCTTTCATTTACCAGGGGCCCTGCCGTACTTCGAGTCGTGCTTGAATTTTGTCATATGATCCCAGAAAAATCTATAGATTTCCTTGTTGCTTCTTGTAAATGCTATATTTATATGCTGGTCAATTATAGGCCAAAGTGCATACCACCCAGTGCTACTGTAAATTACCTTGGCAAAATTTGAATGTGAGGCAGAAAACATGCCTAGAAACTGACCTTGGAGAACCCTAGGGTCATTAAGAAGCTTTCTAGATGAGTCACATGTCTGATTCTACCGTTCTTTTAGAAAACATACCAAGTTGTCATCAGGCCTGCTCTTGCGTAGACCTTACTGCCTTCCCAGAGGATTCTGCCATACTTTAGTTGAGTATATAGGGGAGTATATGTGTTTACCTTCTTGGTGTTAGACTGTATCAAGCAAGTCTGATTCTTTGCTCAAGGCAGGTCTTTAGATACTCAGAGCCATGACTGGAAATACAGTTATTTGACTCCTATAAAAGTTTGGCTTATATGTTTCCTCATATAGTTTATAATGTTAGTAGGTTTGAAATCTTGACTATGCAACAGAGGTAGAACAGACTTTGGGTATAGTTTATTATGGTCCTTTGCACATCTGAAAATTTGTAAAGTGATCTTGAATGCTAATTTGGGCAGACTTAGATCGATCAAGAAGCCTGGGTATCATATTGACCTCTCCCTTGGATGTTTGGTGAATTCTCAACGGCTTGTATTGTTATTTTTTTATTTATTTTTTATTTTCTATATTCTTTGTTTACATTCCAATTGATTTCCCCTTTCCTGGTTCTCCCCTCCCCATAAGTTCCATAAGCCCTCTTCCCTCCGCCCATTCCCCAATCAAACCCCTCCGACTTTTCTGTCCTGGTACTCCCCTACAATGCTGAATCAAGTCTTTCCAGGACCAGGGCCCTCTCCTTCCTTCTTCTTGGGAATCATTTGATATGTTAATTGTGTCTTGGGTATTCAGAGCTTCTGGGCTAGTATCCACTTATCAGTGACTGCATTCCATGTGTGTTCTTTTGTGATTGGGTTACCTCACTCAGGATGGGAACTGGAAAATATCATCCTAAGTGAGGTATTGCTAATTTTAAAAGTACAAGCAGTTGGCCCGGTGTGGGTGTGGCCTCCCACAGAGATGTCTAATCATCAGCCAGCCATTCTTGTTGAACCATCAAGTTGCAGGTTCTGTGAAAGATCTTTTCTCCAACAATACAGTAGTGAATGATAGAGGAAGACACACTTAGGAACACGCGCATGCGCACACACAAACACACAAGGAACTTTTGTGAAAATAGAATTAGAAATCATATTGTGTGGGCGTTCCAAAACAGACTGGCGTGGAGTGAGTCCCTCTGTGTGTGGAGGAAAGAAGTTGTGTTCCCTGTTTCAGCCTTGACGTCCCCTCCCACCCCTGGCCAGTTAGTTTCCATAGCCACAAAACCTACCCGGAGTCTCCAAGGCTCGGAGCCTCATCAGAGTCAGCCTGGGGAAATTATAAACTGCAGGGTGTCACCCATCGCAGACCTCCCGAATCATACTCTGACAGGGCCTAGGGAAACTGCTGATACTTTAGATTGGGGATGTTGTCTGCTTGGAGAACTACTAGAATACTTTTACTGTCCAGTTCTGCACTTACAATTTTATGTGCATTTTAGACAAATGCAGGCGTTGTAATAGCTGAGGTACTTGTAGCTCCTTATGTTCCACCCGCTTCCTCCCGGGGACTGTGTTGTCTCCGCTGTGGTGACTGCACTTTAACCGGCTCACCTGTCCCTTCCTTGGGCTCAGGTCTCAGAAGGTCCAACCCGCAGAATCAGAGAACATTGGACTCACAGCAGAAGCTGGCCTCACGTATGGCTCTGGCCTTTCACGTCTGCCAATCGGTGTGTAACAACTGATTGCTTCCTAGGTGGTGTAAGAGACAGCACTTTATAAGCTCTTAAAACCTGCTGATGTTAGTGATGTTACAAGCATGTGCCAGGGTTCTCTGAGTTCTTTACCTTGCTCTGTGGTGAGTGGTCAGCCAGCGGAAAGCTTTGAGAAAGCGTGCTTATATGGTGTTGGGGGCAGGTGATCCTCAGCAGGCCTACTTGAAGATGTATTCACACATCATAGGGTTCCTGTTCTTCCTCTTCCTCCTCTTCCTCTTCCTCTTCTTCTTCTTTGTCCTCCTCATCCTCCTCCAGTTTTTTCCAGACAGGGTCTCATCAGTTTTCTTTTTGATTACATGTCACAGAAATTTCTGACTCCGGGAGCTTTTGAGGTGATGTGATAAATTTGGCCCTTAATAAATAATGTTTTAAGCAACCGTCTGGCTAGCAAAAGCCAGGATACAGCTTCAAGAGCTTAGTGACAGGGAAAGAACTGTAGCCCTCATTTATGGTAGTAGGGTAGCTCACTGTGTGGCCTAAGGCCACCATCTGTCATACTTGTCTGTAAGGCTTAGTATGGGACAACTTGTAGACTGTTTTGCCTCTTGCCCAGGTTGCTAGTAAACAGCCAAAAAAAGTACAGTTCACAGATTGTTAAAAAGAACATCTTTTAACGGAATGGCTCCAGCGGCTGCCTGTTCTCTTCATGCAGAAGTCAGACTTAGGGCTTGCGGATTTCATCAGATGAAAGTGCAGGTGGGGTCGGGATGGGTTAGTGGTTGCCCTCGGGCCTTAAACAGTGAGGCAGTTCAAATGGTTCTCACTTAGGCCGCGTCTGTGGCTCTTCAACTGGATTAGTGTTAGAATTTGATATTTTGTGAAGCCAAACTGTAGTGGTCAGTATGAAATCTGTTTGGGTTTTGCATTGTTGAGTTGCTATGGGATACTCTGAGCTTTTCTGTTCTGCTGTTGACTTCACTGTTTTGGTCAACCAGTAGGGAATAGTGTGGATTTGATCAGTGTGAAAAAATTTAAATATTTGAGCATTTATTTTGAAGATTCAAGGCTGCACCTTCAGGAGCTACAGAAACATTGAAATGTAAGCCTATGTGTATAGAGAGAAACCTTTCTATGAAAACTATAGAATTTAAATCTTGTAGTTATAAAAACATTATAGCTTATGTGTTTTCAGACTTATGTTGGGGAATGTTCAAGAAGTTGAGCCCACTTCCATTATAAATTTTTACAGTGGCTGTAATTAGACAGTTATATTTCTGAAATCTATTTAGAACCTAACAGTCTGAATGCACAGCATTGCATGGTTAAACCAGTTCACATGTCTTGTTCTTGAATCAGCCGGGGTCCTGTGGGACTCTATGGTGTGTGTATCTGGTGAAGGAGTTGTTTTGTATTCTGCTTCATAAAGATCCCCTTCCTCTGTTTTGGAAAAGTACTGTGGCAAGATCTTGAAACAGGCTTTCTGAAGTAAGTACAGTGACATCATGGCTCCTGGTACCACGCTTAGTGGGCGCCATGGTGTAAGGCATGGATCCTGGCTTCACTATTATGTCGCATTAAGTGGTAAATCATATTAGTTATTTCTATCCCCTTCAAGATTTATTGATAAGGGTTTAAGAATTTGTTCTTCTAAAGCAGTTTTGAGAATACAAAATAAAGGCCTTTCCATCTAATTATTCATTAACAGTATACATAGATTTTGCCTTGAAAATGACTGGCTTTTGTTTTGTTTTGTTTTGTTTTTGTTTTTGTTTTTATTGGATTTGGTTTTTTCGAGACAGGGCTTCTCTGTGTAGCCCTGGCTGTCCTGGAGCTCACTCTGTAGACCAGGCTGGCCTCGAACTCAGAAATCCGCCTGCCTCTGCCTCCCAGAGTGCTGGGATTACAGGCGTGCACCACCACCGCCCGGCTGAATGTGACTGGCTTTTAATCTGTGAGCTGAACTTAAGTTTTAAGGCACTGTGTTATCCTCAGTCTTCCAGTTCTTGCTTGTTCTCTGGAAGAGTCAAATCTGGTTTGGAGCGGTATCAACTTATTGCTTCAGAAGATGAAAAGTCCCACCCCCCCCCTCCCACCCCCCCCTCCCACCCCCCTCCCCCCCCTCCCACCCCCCCAACCCCCTCCCACCCCCCCTATCCCCCCCCCCCCCCCCCGCAGCAGCAAAAGGTGGAACTTGGGAAACCCTGTAGATAGATTCAGGGTGAGCACTGGTGTGGCACACGCCTTACTCCTAGCACTCAGGACAGCCGAGGCAGACAGCTGTGTGAGCCAGAAGTCAGTGCGGTCTACAGAGTGAGTTCTGGGCTATCTGATGAGGCTCTCTCAAGCAAGCAGAAGAAAACAGAAGTCCCTCATAGACGTCGGCTGCCTCGTTCCTGCCATCAAGATTCCCGCCACTATGGACTGTTCTCAGACCAGGAGACATAACAAGCACTTACTTCCTTAAGTGACTTCTGTCACATAATTCTGCACAGCGGGAAAGAAAGGAGACACTTTGGGAGAAAAGATGTTCAAGCAAGGATCTAGGCCATAGCAAGACAGGTGGGAGGCATGCACTAGGTTTCCATGGTGACTGTACATCACATGAAGTTGACAATCAGGATTAACCATCACAGTGATAGATAGCCTTGTCAACCTGACACCCAGACACATCACCTTTGGCCCTCCCACCCTTTGTCCTCATAGACTCATGGCTGTCATCTCATAGTGTGAGATACATTCAGCCCAAGTTCGGAAGTCCCCAGAGTATTGAACTGGCTCAACACAGCTTTAGAAGGCCAAAGTCTGAGCCTCTCAGGCTGGCCTTGAACTCACTGAGATCTGCCTGCCTCTGGCTCCCAAGCGCTGGGAGTAAAGACTTAGGCCACTATGACCAGCCTGAAGGCGTTCACCTCACTGTGAGGTCCTGTCATCTAAAAACATGTTGCACACTTCTAATTCATGGGGCACAGAATAAACATTTCCATTCCAAAAGGGAAGAGTCGGGGCATAGCAGGGAATGACTGGAACAGAGCAGGACTGAAATCCAACAGGAAAAACGCCAGACCCTCCACTGCATGGCTGGCATCTGGGCTCATGGTGGAGTCTGGAAAATATCTAATAACATAACACAGTACATATGCATTCCAGGGTCAGTGGGAAACAAACTAAAATGATCTAATTAGCACAAAACTTATTTTGCTTAAAAGGTGTAAAAGGATGGGGGACAAAAGGGTAAATCTGTTGAGAGAAAATGTAAGCCAAGTGATTGAGGACTGTTTAGCCCCACTACTTCTATACTGATGCTTTGAATCACAGAAAATCAGAGGCAGTGTGTACAAAGTGTTGCTTTAGCCTTCACATTTCCTCTCTTATGTTGATTTGGCTTTTTTTTTTTTTTTTTTTAAAGACAAGAGTCTTTCTTGGTAGCCCAGTATATGGACTTGGATTGGGATTTCTGAAGTCTATCACTGTTTAATTGAAACAATGATAACATCAAGAGAAACTCGAAAAGATAAATATATAAATAATTTACATGTAAAGAAAGGAAGGCAAGGGGCTAGAGGTGTGGCCGCCTCAGCTCTGGGCAGAGTGTCTTGAACCCCATAGAACTGGGCGTGACAGCATAGGCACACATTCTCAGTACTTGGGCTGTAGAAGGCACAAGGCTGGAGAAGCTCATAGTCATACTCAGCCACACAGTCAGTTCAAGGCCATCATAGAATAAAAGAGGACAAATACAAATGTCAAATATATGTAACCAGATTTGTTAAACCCAACTGACATGCACATAGCTGTTTAGGTACGTTTTCATTTATTGGACTGAACGGTTTGAACTGTTGAGGTTTCATGTTGAGGCTGAATATAAAGGTAACGAACCAATTTGTTTGGTGAAAGAAATTTCAAGGCAGCATTCAACTGTGCCACTGGTGTGACTCACTGCTCTCCGGTAGGTCCACAGTGAAGGAAGGGTGGGGAAGTGGAGACGGATGGTAGATTCAGATGGGAAAGTGCAGGACATACAACATGTGGACCCCACAAGGAGATCAGAACCATTGAAGGGACAGCCCCAGTCCTGCACTGGAAAAGGTGTGTGAGGGTAAGACTCAGGAGTCAGAAGGCTTCATTTTGTTAAACCAAACTCAATTGAAGGACAGTGCCTAAGCTGGGGTGAGTGCTGAATTGTTGGTTCCCTATGCCTCAAATGCAACTGCCTAGCAAAGTAAGCCCCGCCCACCCCAGGCCAGCGCAGAGAAACTGATGCCAAGTGACAGGATGGGGGTGGCTTGTCTCTCGCAGGGGGCAGGAGCTGGTAGTGTAATGGTGTTGTGTGCATGAAAGATACAGGTCTGAAGGGATCATGGGGCATGTGTCTGAGTTTCAGAGAGCTCCTAAGGCCACACATTAAGTGGCAAGGTGTGCATCCCTGTAAAGAGACTCCCCTGGGAGGCTACCGGATGAAGTCATGAAGGGAGAGCCTAAGTTGCAATGGAGACCTCAGGATGTTGGAGTTCCTAGAGCCATGTGACATGCCCAGGAGGAAGCTGCAGACGATGGAATCAGCCCTAGGAGATGTCTGAGGAGGCAGAAGGTGCAGGACAGTGTACCTAACTCCGTGGAGCCCGTTTTAATGGCTAGTGACCCATTTTAACTGATAGTATTTTCTTAGTTGATCTTTCCTGGACCATCCTGACCTGCCTAGCCCCTGTCGCCCCTGTCATTTCTCTGTGGTACCACCAGCCCAGTCTTTCTATGCCAACAGCTTTTTTTTTTTTTGAGTTCCCAGTGA
Organism: Apodemus sylvaticus; assembly: GCF_947179515.1. Taxonomy (NCBI): domain Eukaryota; kingdom Metazoa; phylum Chordata; class Mammalia; order Rodentia; family Muridae; genus Apodemus; species Apodemus sylvaticus. The sequence continues at coordinate 51,404,858 of NC_067478.1, forward strand.
AGTAATACTGTCCTAATGTCTTCTGGTTCTAATTAAGAGTTTTCTTCTGTCCAAGTGATTGCGAATACCACTGTCACCTTTGTCTACTTCTCTGACCAAGCACGAAGAACAGAGCATCTCTGGCTTTGCCGTTTTCAAAGTGACTTCTCCCTGAGCCTTTTCAATACTGGTGGGGGAACCTTGGGCAATTACATCTTTACTAAAGATCATTGATGGCGAAAGAGTAATGGGGCACGAAAGTGCCGTGAGAATATATCAATATGCCAGCAAATGAGGAGATAACATCATCAACTGGGGTAAAATACTGGAAACTTGGAGACCTATTTTGAGCAAAATAAATGTAGCCCTTTTGTTATAAATGCCCAAGTGCACACCTGCTAGCACTCCGCAGGGAGCGGATTTGTCTGTTTAAAATTGGCTCATCTGAGATTTTAGGGCTATGGAAAGAAATGAGTGAATGGTTATTTCTTTGTTGCACAAAGGCTTCCTGTGCAGCGAAAACACAAACCTATTAAATATTACATTTTAGAGTATTAATCTGCCTCCTGAGCAAATAAATTGGCAAGCAATTTATTTTTCCAATTATAGAAGAAATAGTTTTTGGAAGGGATGGAGCTTTTGGTCTCATTTCACATTTATTAACTATATTTAACTGTTTCCTATTCTTGAGTGGATATTCTGATATGGATATCAGTTTCCTATGTTGTGAATCAGTATTCCAAAATCTTTTTGTTGTTGTGGTTGTTTTAAATTGGTAGTTTATAATTGAATAAGTCTCTGGGATACAAAAATAATGCTATGATCTGTGAATGCGGTGTAGAACAATTAAATAAATATAATTGTGTCTATGACCTCAAATATCTATCACCACATTTAAAATAGGTGCTGAGAACATTGGAAAGTTACTCTTAGTTATCTCAAAATGTATAATACACAGTTCCATTCCCCATGCTGTGCATTAGCTGAGGACAGGGGACTACTGTGTGAGTTTGTCTGCTGGTGCCAGTGTGTCCACAAGGATGCTTGAAGAGGGAGTGCAGAGACGACTTTGCCACTCGCCGCCTGTTCTCCACTCTCTGAACCTGGGCTGGCATCGTCTTGGCCAGGCTGGAAGGCAGCTACCACCAAAGTCCTTGCATCTCTGCCCTCCTCAGAGCGAGTGGGGGTCTTGAACGTGCACGCAGAATGCTTGGCTTGCTGGCAAGGTGCTGGGATCTCTGGAGCAAGCCAGCTTGCCAGCTCCCAGTAATTTTTGGTTTTGAGTGTTTGCTAAAACCTTTTGAAAAATCAAATTCAGGATATGAGAGCAGCTATTAAAAAATTCTCGATTTAGCTCGACTGATTCTTCTACTATTGTGTAAACATTATCCCTTCTTGCCTGCTATAATTTTTTCGGTTTATTATGAAACCTTTTACTTGACTACTTTGTTTTTCAGTTTCTACTAGAAAAGTTGCCACTCTGTGATTAGCTACAGAATTTTGTAGTGTCCTTTCCCCAGTTGTAATACAGTTTTCTTGGAGTGGGTCTGGATGTCCTACCTTATTGTGGTGGACTCTTAGGTTAGCAGTATTTCCTCTGATTTTTTTTTTAAACATGTTTTTTGTTATCCTGTCCATGTATTAGAAGAGACTTATTTTCCAGCCTTCCGGATTAGGTCCTTTTCCTGACATGCATATACCCCTGAGGCACATGCGCACACGCACCCACATTCTGAGGAGTGTTTTAGCAAGACAAGAGGCTTCACCCTTCTTTCCATGACCCTGCCATATGCCCCCTGCTCTCTCCTGTGTCAGTCAGTGCCGTCTCATCTGGAGCTCCTGTACTCGACCTAAGGCAAAGCTTTATCCTATTCTCTTAAGACACAGTGGGGCTCACCTAGACCTTAAAATTTAAAATCTTCCACACCTTATTGGTCAAGGCAAGTCACAATCTCTTTCTTTTATTGGTCCCCTTTCTGTCTTCATTGCCCCCTAACATATATGCATATGTTTGTCCATATACACACATACTTAAATCAGTCCACCTGTGAGAGAAAGCATGTAATCAGTCTGTGAGTCTGGCTTATTTCACTTAGCGTGCCGTTCTCCACTTCTGACCACTGTCCTGCAAATGTTTGTCTTCATAGCAGAATAACATTCTAGTGTGTGTGTGTGTGTGTGTGTTGTTTTCAGCAATGGGGTTCTGCCACCAAACTCTGATGGGCAATAAGGTTATAATAGTTTGTATTGTTTTGGGGTCTCTGGGACAGACCTGACCAGTAACTAGAGGGGAGGGGTATCCCACACCTGGCACCTGGCACCTGGCACTGGCTTTTTATTTGGCAGCCTGTGGCTTCTAGGGTGAGTGAGCATAATAATCCTGTGTTGGGTAATTCTAGTTAAACACTTTTATTTTTATATATTTTACATATATACATAAGATGCTTATAAAATACTAGGGTTCCATATGGCCTTTCCACACATCCCTGTTGTTAGTTACCCCTTCTCCAACCCCTTCTCTGCCATCTATGCCTAGAGTACTGAAAACTCTCTATTCTGTTAGTCCATTGGCTGATTGGATGACCTTTTGATGTTTATATTTGCACTCCTTTATATATCCTAGAGGTTAAGTCCCTGTACTCCCCTTGATTGGAAGACATTTTCAAATCCTGCAGACTGTCTTCTCCACATTGGTGATGGTTCTCTTTGCTTGTAAAAGGCTTTAGTTCTATGGATTCTGTTTGTCAGCTCTTGGGATCATTTGCTGTTCCCTTGGGGTCCTTCCAGAAAGCCCATTGTCAATGGCTTTGAAATGTTTAGGTTTTCCTCTGCCATTTTTAAAGTTTCAGGTCTTACATTAAGGTCTTTGATCCACTTTGGATTGGTGGTTTTTTTGTTTGTTTGTTTGTTTGTTTATTTTGTTTTGCTCTGGGGTAGAATGGGACAGATGAACCCAGTCTCCTTTTTCTGTTCATTGGAAGCCGTGTTACCCACTACCCTTGTTAAGGAGGCTGGCTTTCCTTCCATATCCGTTTGACACCATTTTGCAGCATGAGGTGTCTGGCTGTAGCTCTGGCTGACTTCTACATGCCCTATTCTAGTTCTTGACGCAGTGCCCAAACCTAGGCATCTTGTCCTCAGAACTCTAGTACTCTTTGATATTACCTCTTCCCCTTCGTGGATGATGTGTGCTTCCAGGTAAATTCTAGAAAGTCTTTCCTTAGTTGTGGAAGAGTCTCATTGGGATTTGTTAAGGATTGTGTTGTAGCTTGGATCACTCTCGCTAACATAGCTGTGGCAGTCTCCGTTGTGTGGTGTTTGTTTTTGTCCGTGTCTCAGAGATCTCACTGTGAAGTAGAGGTCTTTCACCTCCTTTGTTAGACTGTGTTTCTTTTGAAGCTGTTTGTAAATGAGATGGTTTCTCTCCTAATTTCTTCCTCTTCGTTTATTGATGTATAGAAAGGCTGCTGGGCTTCATGTGATGATTTTGAACGCTGGTGCTTTTCTGAAGATGTCTAGGGTTTTCTGGTGGCATGTTGGGGTTTTCCATACCATCTTTCTGTCTCCGTCCCTTGTTCTCTCTTGTCTTCCATCTAAGTCTCCAGTGCTCTGTTGGATAAGACTGGAGACAGTGGACACCTCTGTCTTTTTTCTGATTTTTGTAGGAAATGCTTTTGGTTTGCACTATCGGTATACGTGATTGATCAAAAAGTCAGTCTAGCTTGTTGAGGACAGGGGAAGGGATTTAATTTATGTTATATAAAACACAAAAAGGTAAGTGGTTTAGGTTAGGGATTAGAATACCTCCACCATGGCCATAGGTGTCATTGTAGCTCAGCCACAGCTGTGCAGAAGCATGTGTCATCTGTTGTACCTCATGGGAACCCATGCCAGTGGTCCTTCTCTACCTTATGGAGGAATTTCGGTACCTTGGGAACAACTGGTTGATTGTTGGCCATATAGTCACATGAAAGGATGCGGCCCTTTCTCAGATGCAGAAAAGAAGTAATAATAGTACCCAAAAGGGCAAAAGACCTTGTCAGATGGAGAATGGAAACAACATTTTGTTTTGTTGGCATGAAAGGCTCAGTATCTGCTAAAAACAATAGTGGCCGTAAGAAGCCTGGTACCCTGTAACAACCCAGGGCAGTTGGGGTTTCTCTGAATCTAATTGCACAGAATGTGGTCTAAGTGGGTCAGTGAGCTGTAATCAAACATGTAGATTTGAAGAATAGTGTAGCAGTGTGTTCTGTCACATGATTACGCAGCGCTCAGGCACCCCGCCAGAAGAGCTACACAGATTGTTCTTCGTGTGCCCTGACTGATCTCAGAAGCAAGGCAGAGGGCTTAGAGCTTATGGAGTCTTTTCTCTGACTATGTGAGGAAGCTGAAAATTTATGATGTGATATAGTTTGAGTGACAGACAGACACCTCCTGAACTGTGTAAGAAAGCAGGCGATTTAGAACATTCGAACACCGTGATTAGATCCGTCAGGCTAGGTTGGGAAAGGACTGGGGAGTTGCTGAGGGTTCATTTTGAGATTGTGGCATACTGCATTTTTTACAACTAGTATGTAGTTGTAAAGGCAGGCTGTAGGTGAGGATGCTCTCAACCTGTGGAATGGAACCCTAAATTTGTTTACTTGTTATGACCTCTCTTAGATATGGGGATTTGTAGGTTGTCATTCTTGTTCTTTACTGTAGACCTGAGTACCTGATTCACTTGATTTCTCGCGTTATATACAATGAGCCCTGGATGCATGGAATTGGTAATGGCTTTTGTACTTTCGATATTAATGCCTTTCTTGGAAAACAAAGTAGGCTTTTCATGCTTGAGTAAACACATTGATACATTATGAAACTGTCAGACTCTTTGAACAATTGGCACCAGCTCAGTTATTCAGACATGTGACTCTTTTCAATGGCTTTTGTGTTTGCTAATGCTTTAGCACAACTAGTATAAAGAGATTGCCATCCCTTAAAATAAATCTCAACTGATGGTGAAAGAAATCTCAAGGATTAGCCTCCATTGATCATCTTTTTTCATTATCATATATGTCCAATTAGTGAAAGCATTTGTGCAGATTCTTAGTTCATTTAAATAATCTGCTTTTTTATTATTATGTTAAAACCAGTAGTTCGTGCAGTATTCTTGTCACCTGACCCAAGTGTGATCTGCTTCCACCCTACGCAGTGGACCTTCACTGGATTCTCTGGCCTGGAGTTAGCGTGGCTTTTTACAGAGAACCTGAAACCTTGTTTTCTTTTAGAATTTTGTTGCATTGTAAACCCTTTTCAGGTTCTATTGTGTTTGTAATAGTCATTTTTATTATTTGCATAATACTGCGTTATTTAACAACTGGATAGCCTGTTTCCTTGTTCACAGTGTGCTTCCTAGTTTTATTTTAACATCATAATGCAAAGATACAGTTGTGCACTATGCTTGCTTTTGCAATTTTCTGCTATAGTATGAGGAAAGGCGCAAAGAGGTATATCAGTAGATTTGAAAATATTTTGTCTTTTGGGTGTTACCCACTCACTTTTCAAAAGGCCGAGCCTCTTTGGATCACTCTACAAATATTAGTTCTTTTCTTTTTTTTAACAAATAAAAAGGGGACAATGGCTACTAAATATTAGCATCTTATAATCAGCATCCTCTCATCATAGTATAGACTTTCTCTGTAAATTCATTTTCTGGTTTTAAAAATGTAGGATATGCAGTTGTTTCACAATTCTAATCAGTCAGGAACCATAACAGTGAAGAACAGGGGCCTCTTGTCTTTCCTGTCTCTGTTGCTGGGCTTTTGGGAAGTTTCTGCCCTGTTCGGTTTCTATAGGTGTGCTTCTGTGGGCTTCTGTATGGCCAGCGGATGCTTTGTTCATTTTTCAGGTGGGTTATGTGCTATTTTGTAGCTCTCGGTAGATGTCCCTTTAGTGGAAGTTGAAGATTGAGCACCCAGCGTCTCGCCTTTGTAATATTGACATAACAGTTTTATCCATGTTGACGGAATTATATTACTGTGACTCTTATGTATCCCTCCCAGCCAGATCTTGCGTCTATGTTATGATTTTCCCTTCCTATGATATACGTTTTCTGGAATTAACTCATCCCCATTTGGTTGTTGCACTGTCCCCGTTTCTGTTTCTGCTTTGTCACTAAATATTTGGACACTCGCAGATTCCTTCTTTGTAGCTCCTCCCACATCAGAGAATCTTGAGATGCATTTTTATTCATGTTTTCAAAATTTCCATCTGGGGTCCATGTATTTGGCTTCTGTGTAGACTGGTTGTTCTCAGGGCCTGTGGTTCAGGGGCATTTGGGAATCTCCTTGATTTTTTTCTGAGGATTTCTTTTGTCTTTCTGAGCTTTGTTGATTCTGTATTCCAAATATCGTATCATTCTTTAAAATCTCCATCCACATTTTGGAGAAAGTGTGGAAAAGCACATTTTTCACATTTGCGTGGGAATAACGTGTTGCGTTTTCTAAGGCAGCGTGTCGTTGACCTTCAGTTTTGTGTCGAGTCCAGTGCCATTCTGGGTTCCAACTCTTGTTTGTCTTTGCCCCTTTATTTCACTCATTGCTGGAAGGTTAAAAATTCCAGTTAGTTTGCAATATTCCTTAATTGTGCTTTTTTTATTCTTTCATACTCATTTCTATGTTACTGTGATAAGAACAGCTGAGAGAAACAAGGGGAGGGAAGATTTATTTGGGCTTATGGTTTCAGTCCCTCATCGTAGGGAAAGAGACTCACTTATGGGAACGTGAGCACAGGGTGGGGTCTGGTCCCTTATGGTGGGCCCAGTATTCAGAGTTGACCGTCAGATTATCTGTCTCCAGCTAGGTTCAGTTCAGATCCGAACCACAGTACATTTGTGTTGTCCTGGCGCTGTGCCTTTGGGAACCAGAAAGCTGTGTTACGCGGTTTCACGCGTTTGAACTCCATATTCTTACATGGATTGTTACTTGTGGAGCTGTCTGGTTTTCCAGCCCTTCCTTCCCATCATTTTGCCATCTCTTGAGTCTTACCCAACTTCTTTTAAGGGAGTTTGTTAATTTTATTTACTTCTCTTAGATTCTTTTGTGGAGGCTATACTATTTTTAAATTTCTAGGTGTTTAATTCAAGTTTTTCTTGATTTGGTAACGTACAGTTTCGGCTTGATTCACCTCCCTCCCCAATGCTATTGTTTTAGCTGGCGAAGTTTTCTTTGGTTCTCTATATTGTTTTGTGTGTGTGTGTGTGTGTGTGTGTGTGTGTGTGTGTGTGTCTGTGATGGCTCCCATGCACTGTCCTTCATCTGCATGCACACACACTTGGCATCTTGCATTTCATAGACTTTTTATCTAGAGAATCTGGTCTCTGCTTGAGTTAGAGATCCAGGTCCTGGAGGTATGGGTGAGATGAACGTGTGTAGACACTGTGCTGGGGTGGGCGCCTCTCGCTAGCTCCTCTCTGTGATGATTGCTGTGTCTGGCTCTGTGCCTGTGCCTGGGGGCCTGTCACCCCCAGACAGGAGGGTGAGCGCTCACTGATAGTCTGTGACCTTTTCCTTTCCTTTCTTTTCTTTTTTTGTTTTTGTTTGTTTGTTTGTTTTTTATAGATAGGGTTTCTCTGTGTAGCCCTGCTGTCCTGGAATTTAACTCCGTAGACCAGGCTGGCCTCGAACTCAGAAATCTGCCTGCCTCTGCCTCCCAAGTGCTGGGATTAAAGGCGTGTGCCACCACTGCCTGGCACTTTTTCTTTTCTTAAATTAGGGTTGCCTTATTGTCATTAAAGCCTCTGAGTTTTGTGTTAGCTTTTTTTGCCTGGCTATGAAGGACAGAAAAGAGAAGACAAGGATTTAGCTGTTTCTTATAGATGATTTTTCAATCAATTTTCTTTCATTTAGAGGTACTTGACCTAATTTCTTTATGTCTGCTTACAGCACAGCTGTTTTATAAAGCTTTATTATTATTTTTTCCTGAATTTTGGCTTTAAGAATTTTGTTGCATAATTATCTAGTTCCCCTTGCTTTGTATGTTAGTAGTCTTCATAGACTTATTGCATATCTTTATATTTGTGTTCATCACTGTATAAGTTTTAGTATGACATTGAAGAGTGTAGGAGAAAGGCTACACATTTAGTCTGCCTCCATCATGGGGATCTGGTGCAACCTTTTGATGCTTGGTCAAAATAATTTTTTACTTGCTGCACACAATGTGAGATATTGCATCTATAATCAATAGAGTTGATGCATTATATTTTATAGAAAGTTTTAATTAAAATTCTTCTAAAATATGTTTTAATATTATAATTAATATTATATTAATGATTTATAATATTAGTTTTGATAAGTAGATGTGGCAATCTATTTTCATGAAGTTGCTTGTTCATTTTTTTAAACATTTTTATTTTTAAATTCTTATAAATGGAGACAAATTCATAAAAATTGTATGTCCTGAGAGGTTCATTGTATATAAAGATATATTTATATTTTATATTTGTATATAAAGATATTTCATATGATCAGTTTACTATTCAGACCAAGAATTTGACATTGCCATAGTCTTCATTAATCTTAAAACATAAACTGAAATGTTCTGTTAGCTCGAAGAGCCATGCAAAAAATGTATGAAACCCATGTTAAACCATTTTCTCTTTCAGCAATTTTTCCAGCTAGTCAAATTACGAAAGCTTGGACTCAGTGATAATGAAATTCAGCGGCTCCCTCCAGAAATAGCAAACTTCATGCAGCTGGTGGAACTCGACGTGTCTCGGAATGGTAAGAAGGCATCATCCCACTTAGGTTGTCCTTGTGTCTTTTTTGATGCTAGGGGCATGATTAATGACAATGAGTGTATAAAGGTTATTAGAGTTACTTTTTCTAGCTATGGGAAAGGATACGTTTTTGTATATGGACATTAATGAGATTTAAATTTTATGGTTTTGAGACAAGGTTTTTCTTTGTAGCCTAGGCTGCCCTTGAACTTGCAATCCTCCTACCTCGGCCCCTTAAGTACGAAGATCCCAGCCATGTCTCACTAGGCTTGGCTAATAACACTTTAAATGGTCAACTTCTAATATTTACCAACACTGTTTTTGTAACTTTGAAAAGTAGCATCAGTCTTTACTCCTCAAGTTGGCTGGAGACCATGTGACTTACCTTGCTCAGTACGGTTTGGTTTATGAGGAGAGGTCTTAGTATGCGGCTCTATCAGGCCTCGAACCTGTGGCGATCTGTTGTGTCGGCCTCCTGAGACCTAGAATTCTGGGTGACTGTGACCAGCACTGACTCCTTCTGCTGAACCTGGCATGAACTGGCTGCTGGTCGGGGCTTGGATACTGTATCGAGAAGCTGTGCCCCAGAGAAAGGGTGCCCTCTCCCGATTAGAGTTTAGAGTGCCCACCCAGCAGAGCGAGGGGCTGTGAGCTGTCTTCTGCTCTTTTAATCAAGAGCTGATGGTTTTGTCCTGCATTTATCGGCTGGCTTGTGAGTTCAGGTTTCACTGTTCTACCTTTTCCTGTTATTAAACATTGTACAAGGGAGATCCAAGCGCCTCTCATGTCGAAGTGCAGTCTGGTTGGCGTCCTTTCCAGATCCTCACCCTCCCACCCCCCTGCTGCTTACAGCAGAGTGAGTGGAACAGCAGCTCCTGCTGTGGTCCTCTCTAGGGGTGGGATTCAGTCTTATAAGGACCCGTGTGATTCCCTCAGGCTAGGGCACAATATAGCTAGAATTAGTTCTATGAAGAAGAGCTGTTTCAGTTCCCTTTTATGACACATTCTTTTTTTTTTTTTCCTGAAAAAGCAAAACCAAACCAAACCAAACCAAAAACAGTCTGTGAGTTGTAGTTCAGTCTCTGTCTTCCAGACACTCTAGGCCCGAGAACCACACTAGGAGTGGATCGTTGTTATAGTAGCGAAGGAGGAGGATCCCTCCTTTTTAAACACCTCTTACATGGCTCGCACATTCCATCCTGTTAGTCGGGAGTTGCTTTTTGGCTGTGCTAGGTCATTGACTTGGGTCCTTTATCTTTCGTGAAAACCATTTCTTACTTTGAAAGTACTGGGGAGAAAAAGTCTTGCTTTAGACTGGCTTATACATCACAGAACCAAAGATAGCTCCAGTAAAGTGGGGTTTCCACCTAGGCTGGCGCAGAGCGGACGTTCCAGCAGCTACAGTTGATCCCACTTGGGGTTCATAGCCATCCCCACCCCCCTCTTGCTACCTCTGTCCTCGCTGCTGTGTCCTTCCCTCTCCACTAGCCCGCTCTCTCAGGACCACCTTGTGGTATTTCCCCCCCACCAGGAACTTTTATGGCCCATGCCCGGGTACTTTCTCTGCCTCTGTTCCTGCTGTGGTATCCATTTGTCAGTGACTTCCTTGCTACGGGAAGAGTGGTTCTTCAAGCTTACCTTTTTATACCAACCATCAGATATAAGCTACAAGGTGGCTGTCCTAGGAGATGAGAACAAGTCACATGAGGTGACTCTTCCCTCCCTGAGGATTTCTGGTCCTGAGCAGACTTTTTCTACCCAGGGGGACCTGACCTGGTTGGAAGTACATCCAGGAAGTACCTATAAGATAGAAATGACTTCTCGTCTTAGCAGTCATCTGAGTTACTTTAAAAAAAAAAAAGCTAGAAAGCTGCCTGTTAATTTTGCAAAGCAGCAGCAGCCAACTCAAAATTGAAATCACAAAGTCTGAGGAAATAAAGCGCATCTTTGAAATTGGAGTTAGAAAGGAGAAATTGCTAGGGGCCAGGAAGTACAGGGAGGAGCAAGGGTCAGATCTGTGTTGGCAGCGATGGGAGGGCGGCCGTGGCTGGTTGCTTCCTGGCCCCACAGTTCTCAGGGCAGCGCTTGTAGCCAGGAGGCAGAACTACATGCCTCTTCCATGCCCTCTTTTTAACCTCCAGCATCTTGACATACGAAGCTAAGCACCCCTGAAGTCCGTGACAGGGTGTACCGTTTCCTGCCCCAGGGATACTTACTTTGAACTGCTGAGATTTCGAATTCGAGCCATGCCTTCTTCCAGGCTTGGGGCCTTATGAAGGACCCAGCATTTTTTTTTCCAAGTTCCCTGAGGCTGTTTGAGAAATGCTGAGGGCCCTAAACTCTCCTCAAAGAGCCTTGCTTTCATTATCTGACTGGCTAGGGAGTGTGGTAATTTGGGGTGGGGGACGCAGGTTCATGGGATAGGGGCGGGAACCGCCATGTACTTAGGAAGAATGCAGCGTGGAGCATGGGTGGGTTCAGGGAACAGCCCTGCCAGACTGACAGGACAGAACAAACTTTATAACTAACAGGAGCAGGGTCTCAGGCTGTTTCCAGATGGGCAGGTCTCAATGTGCTTCCTCTCTCTTTTCCTTTTATTTACAATTATTTTTTTGGCAGATAAAATGGCATCAATATAAATTTCCAAGGCAACCGAGTAGATAAATAAAGGTCACAAAGCCTGCAGCCTGTGAGAGGCGGTGTGAGAACCTAACTCTGTGTACTCGGGGCCGCTGAGGAGCTGGGGCCGTTGTCTGAGGTCTGGCGAGTCTCTGCTTTTCTGTTGCACTAATTGGAGCTGCCTGCTGAGGACAGAAGCTGGATTGTCTTGAGTTCCCTGCCCACCAGGGCTGGCCCCTTCTTGATAGGGCTTTCAGTGGCATGACAGTTCCTGTGTTTCTAAAAAAGCAGAGCTTTGACCGTGACGGAAGAAGGCAAGGTGCTGGGGCCAGACCACACGGCCAGTGGATTGCTGCCTGTTGCTCTTGAACCCGCAGTGACAACCTGACAGTTTTGTTAAATTGAAGATTCTGAAGTGGTGGGTCTGAAGTGGCCAAGTGAGACTTGTGCTTTGGTTCCCAGGGGCTACTAATCCTCCCAGGGACTGCTGATCCTCCCAGGGACACCTGACCCTCCCAGGGACTGCTGACCCTCCCAGGGACACCTGACCCTCCCAGGGACTGCTAAGCCTGCTGCTCTACCAAAGACAGTAGCAATATTTTAGAAGTCAGCACTCAGACTTGCCCAGACTTCATTCAGAAGTCTTACATGGTTGTGAGCCTAACTTCTTTCTCTGCCTCAGACAACCCTGCACCTCTGCTTGTAAGATGGGTAACCATCAAGAGATTCCTGGTCCAGGACCATATGCTAGGGCTGATTTAAGCTCACATTCACTTGGATTCTTTTCCTTGCTTATATGAAAGGCAAAAGAGAAGTTTTGTGTTTCTCTCTAAGAAAGTCTGTAAGATTGTTTTCGAAGGATTATGAGGTGAGGGCAATGCTCACAGCCATCCTGGGCTGTGAGGCTCCCTCCCTCCCTCCTTTTTTTGATGGGGATATGGAGTGGAGGCTACTCCCAGAATTGCTGGCTGAGGACCTTGGGCCAGAGTCCTGGCTCTGTCATCAGTGCCAGAACTGCTTTGGATTGGCCCTTGGCTCTGCTGGGCTATGGAGGGATGGAATGAGGCCTTTGTCTGAAACAAGTGACCACCAAGTTTCATGTCAAATAGGAAGGATCAAAATATACCAAGAGAAAAAGATGCATGTTTTCTTTGAATATGGATAAAAGAATGGCTGGAATATCGCACATGGAGTTGATATCTGTGTATGGTGTTAAAATATTATACAAAACTGTACAGACTTACTACAAACAGTGCAAGTGTAAGGCATTTTCTGTAGTTCAGTGCCTGTAGCTCGATACTGGAACTTTATATCAGTTTCCTGTGTCCACCTGTTCTTAGCTGTCCTAGGGAAATGGCTCTGGTCATATAATCGACCCATCAAATGATTTGATATCCAAGGATCCGGGGCAGACTTTACTAATGTATCGTGAATCAGCGTGTTGGTAGATTGAGTTTTGTAGTTGACACTAATTTGGCTTCAGCCATTGCGTATCATTCTCCTCTTAATTTAGTTTTCCCTGCAGTATGAGGCCTAGACCACTGGCATTGCTAAAGGTCGTTATTGGTGAAGCGAAAACCAGTGCTTACTATTGAATCATGGTGAGAGCACTATCCATTTTCCAGTTCTATCTGTGAGTTGCTATGTATAAGACCTTATGTCTTAGTCAGGGTTTCTATTCCTGCACAAACATCATGCTGAAGCTCCTTTCTCTGTGATAACTCCAGCCTGTGTCAAGTTGACACACAAAACTAGGCAGTACAATTGACCCCTTGTCAACTTGACCCACAAACACATCACTATTAAGCCTCAACCCTTACTTTCTTATTCATCCCCAAGATCTAAATTACTTTAAGAGTTCCACAGTCTTTACATATTAAAAGTTCAATCACCTTAAAATGTCCAATATCTTTAAAATTCAAAGACTTTTAAAATTCAAAGTCTTTTAACTGTGGGCTCCACTAAAATACTTTCTTCCTTCAAGAGGGAAACATACCAGGGCATAGTCACAACCAAAAGCAAAACTCAAACTCCAATGGTTCAATGTCTGGGATCCAACTCACAATCTTCCGGGCTCCTCCAAGGGCGTTGGTCACTTCTCCAGCTCTGCCCTTTATAGCACACAGCTTGTCTAGGCTCCAGCTGGCTGTACTCCACTGCTGCTGCTGTTCTTGGTGGTCATCGCATGGTACTGGCATCTCCAAAACATTGCTATCTTCCACTGTAATTAGGCTTCACCAATAAATAGCCTCTTATAGGCTCTCTTCATGGTGACAAGCCTCTGCTCCTATGCATGACCTCTTCAAGTCCTGGGCCATCAATTACAACTGAGGCTGAACCTTCACCAATGGCCTTCCGTGGCCTCTCACTGTGCCAAGAACCTCAGCTGCTGCTCTTCATGACCCCTTCATGCCTTCAAAACCGGTACCATCTGGGTGACTCTTACACAGTACCAAGTCCAGCCACAGCACAAAATACAACTGTGGCTATCTCTAGAACACACTCTCTGTGCTCTCAGAAAACACTTCCAAGAAGATTTCATTTCAGTGATGCTGGTCTCTTCTTAATCACCGCTAATTTCTTAGCTCCAGCTAACCAGCATCAATAGTCCCAGTAACGCAAAGGATTGCTTTAGTGGTTCTGGTATCTTGTTACTCACAGCTGATTCTTCAGCCCCAGCTAACCAAAATCACAGAATCTTCACAATCAAAACATGGCCCCTTTAAGAGTCTTTAATCTTCCCTCTGAAATTTCACAAGCCAGGCCTCCATCTTCTGCACTGTTCTTAACATTGTCTTCCAAGCTCCTACAGAACTTTCCACAGAGCTCTTAATATTCTAATGGCTTTTCTAGCTCAAAGTTCCAAAATCTTTCCACAATCCTCCCCAAAACATGGTCAGGTTGTCACAGGAATACTACACTATGCTAGTACCAATTTGTCTTAGTCAGGGTTTCTATTCCTGCACAAACATCATGACCAAGAAGCAAGTTGGGGAGGAAAGGGTTTATTGAGCTTACACTTCCACGTTGCAGTTCATAACTAAAGGAAGTCAGGCCTGGAACTAAAGCAGGTCAGGAAGCAGGAGCTGATGCAGAGGCCATGGAGGGATGTTTCTTACTGGTTTGCTTCCCCTGGCTTGCTCAGCCTGCTCTCTTATAGAACCCAAGAACACCAGCCCAAAGGTAGTACCACCCACAAGGGGCCCTCCCCACCTGATCACTAATTGAGGAAATGCCTCACAGTTGGATCTCATGGAGGCACTTCCCCAACTGAAGCTCCTTTCTCTGTGATAACTCCAGCCTGTGTCAAGTTGACACACACAACCAGCCAGTACACCTTATAACACATATTCTATTTATGTGATGTTCATTTCGGATGGTGAAAGCAGCTTTGCGTCTGTTATTTAAAACACTAGGCTCTTTTGGGAAATAACTATTGAGATTAAAAAGGGCAATTTAAAAGAATAATAAAGACCACAGGGAGTGGTGGTGGGGATGGCCAGGTGGAAGGAATGCTGGGTAGTATTGCATACTGAGCCAAAGAAGGCTCAGGCTTACTCTAAGGAAAACCCCAGCTCGTGAGTGAATAGTTAGCAAACCTGAGTTAACAAGCACTTATCCACCGGGTCTTTTCAGCATAAGTAATAACACCATGGCTGCCCTGCATGGGGAGCAGAACCAGTCTTCCCATGTCTCCCAGGGCTTGGGCTTAGGGTAGTTCCTTCTGTCCAAGCAGGAAGTGCTGGGCAATGCCTGTGGTCTGCAGCTTTTGGCTTCTTTGGTGTGACTTATAACCAGGCTGGAGACCTGCTGAAGTGATCTTGTGCCTGCTTCAGAGTCTGTCCTGAGAAAAGATCTCTCTGATAGGACAAATCTAGAGTGTCTGTCTGTCTGTCTGTCTGTCCTCCTCCTCAGTTCCACACTGCTCTCATTTGGTTTCTTGCTGGCTAATTCCATACATCCACACCAGCAGAGCTGCACAAGTCTGCTGTTACCCACACACTCTTCAGACAGGCTGGAAAGAAGCCATTGCTCTTGTCTTTCTGGCTGCCTGACTCAGGCCCAAGATTAACACTGTGCTTAGCGCATTGCTTGGCAGGACCAGGAGAGATTGCTTGTCGTGGTCACTTGAGAGACACCAGCAAAAGGAAACTTGGCTCATGCTGGGCCGCTAGACAGCACTCAGCTTAGGGCCTGCCCTGGGAGTTACAAGAATTTCTGCCTCTTTTCAGGTGCCTTTTCTACCTTAGTTTGTACCTTTTTGTGAGTTAATATAGAAAAAAAAATAGGGTTGCTTTGTACTAGCAAGAAAGCAAAGTACTTAGTCAATGTTCTGTTGCTGTGAAGAGATACTCTGACCAAGGCAACATATAAAGAAAGCATTTAATGGGCCCCTGCTTAGGTGCAGAGGCAGGCACGCCTGGTGCTGTAACGGTAGCCGAGAGCTCGCGTCCTGATTCCCAGGCAGCAGGCAGAGACTGGGCGTGCCATGGGCGTTTGAAACACCAAAGCCCACCCTTGGTGGCATACCTCCTCCAGCAAGGCCACACCTCCTAATCCTTCCTAAATAGTCCACCTTCTGAGACCCAAACACTCCAGTAATATATCAACCTATCAGGCCGTTCTTGTTCAAACCACAACTGCACTTCTAAAAGGTGATTTTTAGAGTGACTGTAGAAAGCAATGGGGTGTCTGTGAGACAGTCATGTTCCAGGGCTGGAGAGAGGGCTAAGCTTCAGATCTCTTTTGATGAGTATAGTTTATACTTTTTGGTTGATTCAGTCTTTTTTGTCCCTGTCTAGAAGGATCTTCCTAGGGTACCTAACTTCCCCATGTTATATCAGAACATGGAAATTGTGAAAAGTCGTCTTTTCCTAATGTGGCTCCTGTCCATAATCAGCAAAATTATACTGAATAGTAGTATATTTATGTCTGTTTTTCTTTTTTTAATTAGCAAGTCCATAATAATTGAAAACAGTATCTGAGTATATGTGTATATGTATATATATGTATATATATATGTGTGTGTGTGTGTGTATGTATATGTACAAGTTCCTTATTTACAGGTTCTTTAGAGGATTTCTCCATTTTTTCATCTTTCTTTTCCTCTCCCCCTTTTTCCATCTCTATTCCCTCTCCCCCCCAACCCCACCTTGCCCCATCCCTCAGTCTTTACATGCAGAGTTGCTTACCCCCACAATACTGTGGGTTTACATCCAGCAGGCTGTTGCATGTTGCAAAACTAATCACAGTGCTTTCTCCTGGAATACAGTCATAGCCACCATAGGGTGGTGGCTTCTTCCCGACGCAGAGCGTTTCTGTAGCTAGTGGCGTTATTGCTCACAGCCCTGACCGTGCCTGGCATGAGTGCTCATGCTTGCTTCACAAGGTGCTGAGGTCGCCTTTGCCATGCTCTGGCTTGAGGCTAGCAGTGCTGAGGTGCTGAGCCTCGGCGCAGCTGAATGCTAGATGGTCCCTCGTCACGGATGGTCTAAGCCACATGCCATACCATTGTCAAGCTAGAAAGACAGCTCCAGGAAAGGGACAAGGGATCTTAGAGAGAAAGTCTGGGAATGAGAGGCATTGCTAAGAACTGTGACTCGGTGGTTATATGTAGTGATGGTTTGATTTTCAGTTACTGGTGTGAGTCCCAAATAAGCTCTCTTCGGTCTAGTTAACACAGCTGCTCAAAGCCAGTGATGAAAGCCACCACGGGTCCCTTCTGAAAAACAAAGCAGCCGTGGGCTCTGGTGCATTAAAAATGCTTTTAGTTAGCTGCAGCTCTTGACTTTGGTTTCTGTTTATAAGTGTTTGTGGGGAAGGGTATGCATGCGCATATGTGTGCGCGTGCATGTGAGAGGTTAATGGTGGATAGCTCCCTCAGCTGCTCTCCGTCTTGTTTTCTGAGGAAGGGGTTCTCACTGATCCTGACGCTCACTAATTAGGATGTACCAAACAGAGAGTGATCTCCAGAGATGTCCTTGGTTCTGCCTCCCCACACTAGGATTACATAGGGTGTCTCTCTGTACCTGGTTTTCCTTTCCCTTTTTTTTTAAAGCATAAATGCTGGTGACATGAAGAGGACTTCTCTGACTGACTCATCCTTACTCCCTTCCTTATTTATTTATTTATTTATTTATTTATTTATTTATTTATTTATTTATTTATATTGAATACTTAAAGTACAAAGTTCAATGTTAAGTTCATCTGCCACTTATAGAGGAAACCCACAGGTGCTACAGATGAAATATTACACTTAAATGACCGTTGTACAGCGTGTATTAAATGCTAAGATCTCATAGTACCCAACCCTTCAGTAGCTGGAGTCAGTAAGATGCCAATATGTCAGTACACAGAATAGGGAAAGCTGTTGTGGTTTGGTTGGTGTTGAAATCTGGTAGGCTTTAATAATTATTTTTTTAATTCACTGATTTTTTAACTCTATTTTTCTTTTTATTGTCAATAACTATTTGCTTTAACAATTCTTACAGATTCGTTGCAGAGTTGCTTGTTTTCTTTCTTGGTTTGATTGGAGCAGGGTCTCCCGTGGCCCAGGCAGTCTCGCTGTACAGTGAACAAGTGGCTTTCTCAGCCTTGTCTCTCACTTGCTTCTTATGAATAGATTTGCAATATTGAGGTAGATTTTTTTTAGAGCCAGTGATATCATTAAAATGTAAATATATTAGTGCTTACCTATTAGCTTTCCACTGACAGTTTTAATATTCATAAGGTCATGGGAATAGTAAATAAGATCTAAACTTGCACAGATAACTGACTGGTGTGTTACAGGGAACTTTGCCAGGTTACGGTAGTAAATTCTCACTAGTTGCTGTAGACATTACTTTAAAAAACCCTTAGTGTTTCAGCAGAATGGGACAGTTTTATTTACTGCCAAATGTACAGTGTAGCGAGTGAAGGATATTATAGGATGTCGATGCTGAGGGCTTCTGCACCACAGGGCTTCCCAGATCTGGGCTTTTCCTTGTGGTATCCCGCTGTCAACCAAGGTCTCCCGGGTCCTTACGGGAGACGTGTTTGGGCTTCTTGGCAGAAAGGAACTGGGAAATGGCAGATAGCTGGAAGAGAAAGAGGGACCCCTGGCTCCTGGTACAGCACAAGATCATTTGCAAACCTGGTTTTTAACATGCTGAAACAGTATCATTTTGTGCCAGAGAGAGAACACCAAGAAGAGGAGGGGGAGGGCAGTGTGTGTGGACCACCTCACGGAGTCTGGAACACTCACAAATCCATGTTCTCCACTCTGGGGAAACTGGAGTTCCAGGAAGTGCACTGTTGAAATTCCTGTCTGATTCTGAAGCTGGGGGAGTGGCTGGCTTCATCAGCTGTGTCTGTTTAAGTGTTTATCTCACTGGAAACATCCTCATACACACATACACACACCCAGGGAGAAAGTTTGGTTTGGCACACCGCGCTGTGGTCAAGTTAATGCATAAACTTACTCACACCTAGCAAACACCATGCAGACAGTCACATGCACATGATCCTGTGGTTATGATAACTGCCTTCCAGCAGTGAGCCCCGCATTTGTAGGAAATACCCATCCACGCACCCCAGAACAGAATAGAACAGAGTAGTGCAGAAAGGACATACAGCTGGAGTCAGCTCAGCATCATTGGTGGCCACCGATAGTTAGTAGATGGCATTGTGCTATTAAGTGAGATTTCTAACTCAAAACTTGAATCCTAACTTAAAGATAGAGTTTAAAAGTTGGTGTTTTGCTTCGGGCAATCCTTGAAGCACTTGTTTTAAGCAGTGTAAGGTCATTAAAGGGTTTGGAGCCAGATTTTGTTACTTAACAAATTGCATTGGCCTTTCCAAGTGTTTGCTTGTCTGTGAAGTGAAGACTTTAGGCATTAGATTAGTGAAGAGGCTGTACGGAGTGCTCAGGGCAGCACCTTGCGTGGAGGACCATAGCAGTGCGCGCTGTAGTTAATGCTGCCCACTTGCCTTTGGATGCGAAAGTCTGAGTTAGCGCTGAGGGTCAGAATTCAGGAGTCGGGCGAGGACCCGGCTGAGGCGCAGCTGAAGGAGTGACAGATGTGACAAATGCCACGCACTGTCACAGGCTTGCCCTTTGTATCTTACCTTCACCTCCATCCTGTGACTTGGGGGTACCATTGTTTCAGGATGGGTAAGGAAACTGAGGTTCAAAGATATTACCACATGCCCCAAATTACTCCTTATTAGTGGTGGAACCGAAACACTGCACCATTGAAAGAGTGGTACTCTTCATTGTTGTGTGATTGAAGATAATAAAGCCAAGGCTAATAGTCTGTTCCAAGTTTTTTTTTGTTTGTTTGTTTGTTTTTGTTGTTTGTTTGTTTTTGTTTTAGAGATGTGAGGTTGTCAATTTCTGGTTGTCCGTCTCTGAATTGAAGACAGAAACACTTGCCCTTTTTGGTTTTCCAGAAGGTAGTTTCTTACTTTGTTCACGCTTCTGTAGCAAATTGCCTTAGACTGCATAGTTTCCACACTACAGGAAGTTTGGTGTTTGTAATTCAGAGGCTGGGAAGTTCAGGACGGAGCAGATGCGGGGTGTGTGGTGAGGACGTGCTACCGGCTGCTTTGAGGATGGCACCTTCACGCCACGTCCCTTGGTGGCAGAATGGACAAGGGAACTGGCTGGAGCCTCTTTTATAAGGAGTAAACTCTCTTCAGAACTTGTTCCCTTCCCAAAGGCTCCACTTGATTCAATCCCTTCGGCTATTAGGACCCATCTAGGGAACACCATGTTGTCTGTGACCATCTAGAGGCCAGTAACAGGCTACCCTCCAGTGAAGAAAGACACAACACAATAGTTCTGAGGTAGCGCAGTGCTCTTGTGGCAAGAGATGGGTATATTTCTAGTAGAGAGCCAAGAAGGGGGCTCAGAACACACGTGCTTTGTACCTTCAAAGGAAAAAACAAAGCCATTAGCGGGCAGCGAGTGTCCCCGAGTGTCCCTCAGAAGCAGGTGTGGCTTTCCCCTCTGACTTTGTGAGATCGGGTGGTTGCTGACTAGCTCAATTCCCCCCTCCACCCCTGTGCGCTTTTCCAAGGGTGTGGCTGTTCACTGAGTACTGCTGGGGAAGTTGGGATTCCTGACGTAGGTCCTGGGCAGTGAGAGGTCGGGATGGCATCGTTTCTCAGGGTCACTTGCTTGCTGTAAACTTTTTCTGGGCTCTGAGCTCACTGCCACAGCACTGCCACAGCTCAGCTCGTCGGTGGCATCTGGGCAGCGCTCTGCTCCAGGCACACTGACTTTTCCTCGCTGAAGTTTTCTGTGTGACTCAGAGTAACAGTCCACGGGCTTCCTTGCTTCTTAACCCAGAAAGGGACAGGAGGAGCCCATCCCTGAGCAGGTCAGCACAGTGAACTGGGAGGGTCACCACTGTTTTAGTTTGAGCTTTTTAAGAGTACTAAGGAGAATAGCAGTAGGCCTCAGGGATCAGATCTGTAAGCAGAATGACAGCTGTGTAGATGCTCTGTGTTGGCAGGATTACTGCTGTGGATTGTGTGCCAGTGTGAGGTGGAGTCCTTCATATGCATTTTCTCACTCAGTCCTCAGAACACCTCCCTGGCGTTGCCTCAAGTCTCCCCTCTAGAGATGCTAATGCTGAGCTTGGGCTAAAAGCCAACTTCAGTTGTGCGATTTAGGCGTAGAACTGGCCTAGGTGTTCTAGTTCTAAAATTACAGTTTTGCTTCCTCGGTATGAAACTTATGTTTTTTAGCCAGAAATAATTATCACTGACATTTTTGTATTTCCCTTTTTATTACCTGTTTCACAAAAATTGGCATCATTCATCAGTAGATGTGCATATACTGCTTTTATTAATATGGGTTGTGAGCATTTCTGATGGCAACATGGGTACTTATTCAGGTTAATCAGTGTAACTCAATTACTTTACCTTTCTGAATTTGAACAGACCTGTAACGGGAAAGCTGTAGATGTGAAAGCTCAGGCTGCTGCAATGTGGCACACACACACACACACACACACACACACAAAGATAAGTTTCAGAAGAGTGTAATGTAAGCGCCAGCCGGGCTGAGCAGAAAACGATGGCCCTTGAGCATTGAAGTCTGCTGGCTTCAGATCTCACCCTTGCTGGGACCTGTCCGGGAGACACACTCACGCTGTGGCCACGATGTCACAAAGGCGTATGGGGATACATGGGCAGGGACAGACTGGGGATAAATGTGAGACTTTCAAAAGTGCTGTGAGGCTACTGGTTCTCTGTTTCCCCACCATGTGTTGTTTGCAGAGTGCCCGTTGACAGGGCCTTGCACACTAATGGTTGATGCCTTCAAGTATTTGACTTTGCTTTCAACTTTGATGTAATGGTGTTGCAAAGCCTTAAGGACCAGGCTTTCTAGTCAAGCCAAGGGCAGTGGGGTAAAGATGAACAGCGGCTCTTGAGTTCGTCAAGCAAGAAAGGCCGGGGACAGCTTCCTGGGAACGGTCACAGTTAAGCTCTGGGGAACAGGTAGTTGGTGGAGACAAGTAAGTATTCTCATCTGTGCTCATAAAACCGTGATTAGATTTAGATTAGAAGGCTTGAGATGATATGGAAATTTGGGGGAAATGAAATACATTATTGGAGCCAATGAAAAATTATACTAGAGAGGAAGACAGCCACAAGATCCGGAAGGCTGAAGCCCTGGAACATGCTCCTGAAAGCTCTCGGTAGCTGGGGAGGGTGGTGCAGTAGAGGAGCGGTGTGCTTAGCTCCCTGGACCTAGCAGGAGGCTTGAAGTTATGTAAGGACAGGCTGGATGCAGGAGGCCAGGCATCTGTGAGGGAAGCCAGACTAAATGGACCAGACCTGAGAGCAGCTCGCTGCAAGCCTGCAAGATGGAGTGCTTCTGTGGTGGTAAATGACAGTTCATGCCTGAGATGACCCTAACCCATCACCCTGAGAGACGGGAGGCAGTGAAAGGATGAATCCTCTTTCTGGGCATGTGAGGGTGAGGTGACTTTGTCAGTGGAGAGGTTCCAATGGCAGCTGAATATGAGGGTATGAGATTTAAAGGATGCTTTGGAGGAAGAGATTAAAGGCTGAGAGGCCTCCATCTTTATTGTGGTCTGAAGTTCCGGTATGAATGAAACCATTCTGGGGAGGAGCTACAGGTACTGGAGGGGCATAAGAGCAGGAAGAACATCTTCATCAAAGAGAAAGAACTTGGGGTGGGCTCTGGAAGAACTCAGTGGAGGATTGGCCAGCAGTGCTGACTGCCACTGTAGGAAAGGTCAGACAGAAGAGTGGACAGTGGTTCACAGAGGTGCAGTGTAGAAAAGACACTTTGCAGATTAGGCTGTTGTCTGTTGACATAGATGGATCCATTATGCATAGCCCGCGGAAGGACAGAACCCTGGGTTGCTCTGTCTTTAAAGGGCTGCTGAAAAAGCGCCCAGAAAAGTAAACCAGGAAGGAAAAGGTTAAAAAAGGGGGGGGGCTGAGAAAGCTAACCCAGGCGGGTGGGCACCCCAGGAGGCACTGAGTATAGAGTGCGAGGGCATGGGCAGAAAGTGTGCACTGAACTTCCAGGCGTTTGTCAGAGGTCCCCTGCGATAGCCAAAGGGAACCATCAGGCTGTGTAGTGCTGTCATATACCTTTCACGAGGTTTGAGAGATCAGAGGAAAACTGGAGATGCATTAGCAG
This sequence comes from Apodemus sylvaticus, assembly GCF_947179515.1. Classification (NCBI taxonomy): domain Eukaryota; kingdom Metazoa; phylum Chordata; class Mammalia; order Rodentia; family Muridae; genus Apodemus; species Apodemus sylvaticus. The sequence continues at coordinate 51,427,879 of NC_067478.1, forward strand.
TCTCCATTTCCCAGAGGAAACAGCAGTGACTACTGTTTGCTGAGGGTCAGCGGTACTGAGGGATGGGGTTGCTGACAATGGCGGGCGTGTCTTGGACAGCTGCTGCAGATATAATGGATGGAGGAATTTCCCGGCACTCCACTTTCATCCCGCATGTGGCTGGGTGTTGTGTGATGTGAGGGTGTGTTGTTCAGGCATGGCCATTGCTGTAGAGAGGTAGACCTAGTAGGAAAGGAGCGTGTAACCAGCCAGTCAGTGTTGTCTTTCTGGAGTCTAAACGCTGGCTGTGTGTGGGACCAGGTACTATCATTTTAGGCCTCTTAGTCCGTGTTACGGCTTGAGGGTCCCAGGCAGATGTTCCCTTCTGAGCCTTTTAACTGCATTCATCATGCAGTGATTGCAGGTTTATTTCACTTGGGATTTTTTTCTCCTTCAGAATTAGAAAAGCAGTGTGGTCGTTATAAAATGCCAACGGAGGAAACTTCCTCTATGGTGACTCAGGTTGTCTATTGAGTATCCTACTGTATGTGGTTACTTTTATTTATTATTTTTCCCAAGAGAGAAATCTTCTGATACTGCTCAAGCTGGACCTGACTCTTGGATTCAAGAGGCTCTCCTCTCCAAACCCTCCAGATAGCTGGCTACAGGTGTGAGCATGCACCATGCCTGGCTCTATCCACTCATGACTGTCTGGACTGCTGAGATCATAGTGGGCAAATATCACTCCTTCTTAATTGTTGCCACGTGGTTCAGCATAAGCGTCAACTCCCAGTCTGATTGGACAAATGAGCAGGCTGAGCAGACTGAGCTTTGCCGTTTGTGCCGCCATTTTTATCCCCTCAGCTGTGTTTCTAGAGATACACAGCAGAGAACATCATACTTGTCTTTTTTATTATAGGCCTGCTTATTGTATAGATGATGCTAGGAAGGTGGCTTTTCTTTGTATGCAGCCCGCGTTGTATAAACTATAGGAAGTTTAAGCTATAAACTTGGGAACTGGTAGGTGAGTGGCAGAGAACATGTGGAAACACGGTGATTGCACATCTGTGAAATTATAAGCTGATATTTATAGTTCTCTCTAGGTTGTTCTAAAGGGCACCGAGACTTCTACATTAAGTTCCAGAGCCAAGAAACTCACTGCTGCTCTGCACAGTGTCAGGCACGGGCTATGGTCACACGCAGCAGAGGAAGAGCTCCGATGACCAGGAGTGGACACGATACTGTGTGTGCTCAGGGAATGTGCAGGCCGCCTCGGTAGGGTCACGCTTGCAGGTTTGAAAGACAAGAAAAATACCCCCAAGGGCGGTGACTCAGAAGTCCCTCGCTGTCATCAGCCAGAGAGAGCACGCTGGCTTCAAGGGTGGTGACGGCAGCTAGGATTCTTTCTAGAAATGTTAACTCTGGATTGTGGTCTGTCTTCCTTCACTCGGAGCAGTTGTTTCTGCAGATGTGCTCTGAGGCCACCTACGTAGAATCCTTGCTAAAATCCCATATTTCCATCTCAGCCAAGTCAGAATTTCTGAAGCCAGATGACCAAAGTTTGTATTTAAAATCCAAAAACTTTAAATTTAAATTGGGAGCTAGTCACCAGAACCTGGGCAGTTCTTGATTGGGTCCAGATGCTAAAGTAGTATTTAGGCCAAAAGGATGCTACAGTCTGACCTTTCTGGTCTTCATCTAAATCTGCAATAGTTTGCATATGGATAGATTACATGTCCCTATTTTGAAAATTTGAAATTTGAAATATTCTACAGTCAGAAACATTGAGTACCCAAGTGAAGTTTGGCTATAGGGATTTTCATCTGTTGTGCTGGATAATTTAATTTCAACTTGGCACAAGCTAGAGCAATGGTTCTCAACTTTCCTAATACTGTGACCTTTTAATGTAGTTTATTTTGTGGCGACCCCCAGCCATAAAATTATTTCATTGCTACATCCTAATTATAGTCTTGCTACTGTTATAAATTGTAATGTAAATGTTTGATATGCAGAATATCTGATATACATCCCCCAGGGGCTGTCAACCTACCAGTTGAGAGTCACATATCTAGAGTCATTGGGATGAGGAAACCTTAACTGAGAAAATTTCCCCACCAGACCAGTCTGTGGGCAAGCCCATAGGGCATTTTCTTGATTGACAATTGAAGTGGGAGGGCCCAGCTCACTGTGGGCAAAACCACCCATGGGCAAGTAGTTCTGAACGCTATAAGAAAGCAGGCTGAGCAAGCCCTGAGGAGTAAGCTAGCAAGCAGCATGCCTCCCTCTGTGGCCTCTGCTTTAGTTCCTACCTCCAGGTTCCTGCCTTGACTTCTCTTCATAATGGGAACTAAGATAATAATAATAATAATGGGAACTATGAATCTTACCAAAAAATAAACTCTTCTCTCCTCGAGTTGCTGATGGTCATTTTGGTTTTATTGCAGTAACAGAAACTGTTAAGATCCTTGGCAACATCTATGCACATGTCTGTTATCCAGAAAATTCCAAAATCTGAAATACTTCTGGTTTCAGGCATTTCAGATAAGAGATAGTCGATTTGTACAGAACATTATTTTTTGCCCCGTTCAAAAATCAAAGATCTGTTACAGTGATTCAGTTACCATTCAGTAAAAGCAAGGAACTCACCTTCTGCCTCCCCCACCAGAAATTTGGACTGTGGTACCTGTGAGGGTTGTTGTAGGGGCATGGAAGTCAGTCCAGCTACAACATCGAATCTTCAGGGTGTGATTTAGCTGGAATGCGCTACGTGGTTTGTTCTGAGCCTTGATCTTGAATTTGTTTTTTTGTAAATTACAGGGAAAACACTAGTTTTACAACATGTATTTCGTAACATTCATCCAGTGCCAACATAAGGAGCAGTTAGGGAGGTGAGGGGGACAGCAAGTGTGTATGATGGATGCTTTGAAGAGACAGTGCCAGTTTCAGCGCCCGAGTTCTGCTATGTCTTTTCAGGAACTTAAACACCCTTATGAGTATCTTTTCATCTGTCAGTTGACAACTTGTAATTTGAAAGCTTTTTACAGTATTCCTTTGAGTAATGTAAACATGTTTTGAATTTCTTTTGAGTGCTTTTCTTGTATTCCATTTTCTTCTGTATCTTTTAAGGATTGCTTTAGGGAAAAAAAAGTCAGTGTGTATTGGAGGTAGAGAACTTCTTGAAAGCATTAATTTTAGGGTTTGGAAAGATGGTCCCATTGTTTCGAGCGAGCAGCTCTTGTGCAGGGCCTGAGCTCCATTCCCAGCACCCATGTTGGGTGACTCACAAGCACCTGCACCCCCAGCTCCAAGGGATCCGAAGCCTCTGAGGAAGAAGAGGTTGTATGAGATCAACCTTCCAGCCTCCATCCGCCGTTCCTCTCCTCACCTCCGATCACCTACAGAACAGCTTTCTTGCCCACGCTGATCTTCCATCCCAGGCAGTTAGTTTAACCAGACCTTCAGCACAGACTTTGGAGTTGAATCTGTCCCTACAGGGGGACATCACTTCGCTGTGGAAGTAAAGTGTGTGTGTGTGTGTGGGGGGGGTAACTGTGAGGCACCATGTTCATGGCCAGCTCCTCCTCAGTGCTGCCCTTTTGATTTCTTGGGTGGCGGTGGTCCCAGAGATTGGTGTTAGGGCTGAGACGCCGTAGTTCAAGCTCTCCTTACCTCCCCTGATGTTCCATCTGTGCCAGAAGATTGAAAATCCCTCACTGCAAGAACACTCAGTTTACTATATGAGAGGTGTACTTTAGAAAATCCAAGTAGTGAACCAGTTGCGAATGGCATCCTGGCTGGTTTATCTAGGCCAAATGGCTTCTCCCTGCCCTTCTATAGAACTGTGTCCACTCTTGGCCGTGCACTTTCACCTACTCTGTGTGTGTAATCCAAAGAGTGACTCACTTAGCCTGTGATTGAGTCTCTCAGCTGACAGTCAGTATGTATAGTGGTGTGGCAGGCAAACACGGCTCGAGGTAGGGTGTGACCTAACTGGAAGGGCAGGAGGTGCTTTTAAAAGAGAGCAGGGAAACTGGCAGCAGAAGACTGGTCAGAGGAAGGAGGGCACTGCAGGGGTGTGGGGAGTGAGCCACTGCAGGGGTGTGGGCAGTGGGGCCGCTGCAGGGATGAGTCAGAGGGAGAATTTTTGTTTCATGGTCTAAGATAAGGGAGAAGCTGGGGTAGGGGTGTGGAGTTAAGACTTTCTGGATCAAAATATACCTCCATTAGAATTTTCTAGAGAATTTGATTTATAAATACAAGTGACTATATTTTAGCCGTATTAACCCAGAATAATTCCAGAGAGCTGTAATTTTAAGTGAAAAGGGAAGATTCCGATGAATAAAACCATTCCACTTTTGATAGTTGCTATTTTCTTGAAGTATAAATAGCTTTTAATCAAAGTGATGTATGAATATGTATTTAAACATAACTGGTTTCAGGAGAGAGGTAAGGATGGTGACAAATGGCTGCACTTCTTTCCTTCCCATAATTCCGTGTGGAGCCCAGTACTTGATATTGTCTTTATGAAGCGAGACCTTGTACCTGCAGACATGATTCAGCCAACTCTGTGGGGGAAGGAAAGGCTGAGCTGGAATGACTGTTTTGATGTTTGTTGCCAGAATTCTTAGTTGGAACCTTTTCCGAGACAGTGTGCCCTGTATCCTAGGCTGGCCTTGATTTCACAGTGTAGCCGGAGATGACCTTGGGCTCAATTTCCTGTCCCAGCCTCCCCTATGCTGATATTATAGGGGTGTGCCGCCACACCCAGCGTGACCTTTTTTTTTCCCCCCCAGTGCAAGTAACATGACTTGTTACAAGGCTTACACAAAATAACGTTTATGAAGGGCTCTTGTCTGTCTTGCTTTCTTCCCTGCACCACGTGAGGCCCAAGCCTCTCGGCCTTCTTGTACACTGAAATGGATGCCTAGAGCCAGGCTCTGTGTGCAAGGCTGGCTGCCTCCTGGGTGTCTGTGGTGCTTGGGATACCATGATAAATGGAAGCATTTGAAGAAATTCTGCTTTTAGCTTTTCCCTTTCATTACCAGAAGAACAGCTGTGACAGCAAAAGGGAGACTGGGAGAGCGCATTCATATTTAGTCTTGTTTGACAATCCCAGATATTTTTAAACAGGATTGAGTCAGACAGCCTGCAGCACAACATTCAAACCGTCTTAATCAGCCAGCCTGTTTGGCACACAAGGACCTTGTTTTATTCTAGTAGTAAATAATTCAAAATGAATCAATATGATGTACTGGCTGTCCCCAGAGTCACAGTGTTCAGTATGTCACCACAGCCTGCCAGCCTTTCCTTCCTGCACACCCTTGTCCTCTTTACTGCTGGTTGTTATGGTCCTGGTAGAATTTGGATCGCATCTCTAGCCAAGGCTTAATTCATGGTTTTTCTATAATAGGATGTACCATGCTGGGCCATCATGGCCTTCCCCCTACCCTCCCTGCTCTCTCTCTGCTCAGAAGTGGCAGCTCATTTCCTTCAGGCCTGGGATCTTATCTTCCTTCTGCTCCCCTGTGGCTTGGGGGTTCTCATCCCAGCAGGCTGCTCCCCACTGATAGACTTTGCCGGTGCACCATTCCCTTCTGCTCCCGTGATCCTCTTCTGTCTCTCTCACATAGGTAGCTTCTAAAGTCTCTGTGTTCATGTCCCCTGTCCTTGCTATGTGGCTGCATTCCTGTTGCCTTCCGAGAAAAAGGGTTTCTCTCTGCTACTTAGATTTTCCAATTAAAGAAAAAAATCTAAAGACACTGATGTGACTTTCCTCTGAACCTTGGTACCTTCCTCAAACAAAACGACTTCCCCCCCCCCCCTTCTTTCCAGTTGTCAGGCTTGTTGAAGGCTCGGTCTACTCCACGTTCTCAGACATGGAGATTCAGTGTAACTGTAATTTTTCATAAACGGCTTTATTTCTATAGACTATAAAGATGTACTTACATATCTGTCACCGGGAAGACTGGAGAAACAAGCTTAGGGTGAAATTGCCACTGAGGCTCCTGTTTCCTGGGCACTGGCATAGATCGAGGTGGGTGGCTGCACGCCAGGATGGGAGATGATTCTGAGGGATCCTGTGTGAGTGAGGGGCTTGGTGGGAAAGTGACAGTGGTGGGAGCCTGCTGTGGCAGAGCGAAACAGACAGTTCAGGTAGGTCGTCTCACCAATGTCTTTCCTTTCGCTGGCTTTTTGATGTGCACCAAGGACCAATAGGAAGAAAGGTAGAAAGAAGACCATAGGGAAAAATCAAAATGGAGCAGTAGCCTGGAACTCCCTGCCTCCTGCTAAAAGACAGCTCAGTGCACTGTCTTGGGAACTGGACAGTACTGCATCTAAGAACTCAAGGAAGCACTTGGAATCTGAAGGTTTAGATGCACTATGGACCAGTGAACTGTTATGCAAGTCAAAATACTTAGCTAGATATTGGTGCTCAGGATCTAAGAGGGAACCTTAGAGATGTACGGTCTACACTGATGCGCTGGCTTTAGGGAATTGGACTATGTGTGTATAGACCAAAGCCCAAAGCTCAGTTCCATAAGCCGTGCAAAGCTCTGGAGCAGGTGAGCTTGCCTTCACCAAAGCCATTCTGCGATTCTCTTGACAGTGACACTGACAAAAGTCTGTGCGTGAGCTGCTGTCTCTAATGGGAAATGTGACATTAGGAACCACTAGAGCCAGTGTGACTCCGTATGTGGAAGGTTCTACCCCTTACTTCATGTACACAGCCTTACGTAATGCCGAAAATTACATTCAGGTTATGTGTCTGTGGGCTGCGTGCTAAACGGATGAGCAGTGTAGCTGCTTTTTGCTGCTGCTGCTGCTGCTGCTGTTCTATTGGCATTCAACATAGGATTATCATCTCTTATTTTGGTAAGAAAAATGTTTGCCATAATTTAATAAAAGACAGATTGTAGCTTGCCAGCCCTGGATATCATTTCAAAGTAAACAGTAGTCCTCTGTAATTCATTCATTCATTCATTCATTCAGCATCACAATGAGAAACCCTTACCCTATTCTCCCCTTTTTTCTTGTTTAGTCAGCAAGTGTGTGCTGTTTTGGAGACTAGAGTCTGGCTGTTGTTTTATATTCTTCTCCTTCCTCTCCCTGTCTGGCTCCTCAGCCTTTGTGGTTTAGTTTCTCCTCACATCACTTTTAAAGACAACAGTTTATTCCTAGAAATTAGCTTACAGCTACTCTCGTCCTCTCTCTTTTGTTGCTGTGTGGGCCACACTCTATAAGTGATGCTTTCTGCTCTCGACCCCTGCCTGTTCCCCAGTTCCTTTCTTTTCCACCCAATGGCCCTCTTGGCATCTGTTCTGCATCCCTAAAGCAGGAGGCTCACTCACTCTTGGCTTCCTCTGACCCCACACTCGTCAGCCACCTCCATTTCTGTATAAGATGACAACCTGACAGTGTTTTGTGTTTCTCCGTGTATGTGCCTGTCAGCTGTAGCCCCTGCGGTGTGTCTGGAGTGCCTCAAATGTGGCTCTGTAGATCTTCAATGGGACCTTTGTGTCTTCCTTACAGAAGGATTGACCCAAAGCTCTGCTTTTCCGGATGTCAGTGGAGTGGTCTTGGACCATTTCTTTGATACTTCTGTGTCTCTAAACAGGTCTGCTACCCTCCAGCTCAGTATTTGTTACATAGAATAAGAGCCGGTGAGCAATTACTTTATCCACTCAAGTGTAATGTGTCAGCATAGACGAAGTAGGCCGTCCACAGTCTTCCACAAAAGGAAGCCTTCTGAGTTCTGAAACCAGAACTGAAACCCATGCTTAGAGGGAAAAGGTCAGCCTTAACTTCCTTGACATCTCTAAAATAGTGGTGGATTGGTGCTGTGAACATCAGGAGATGCGTCACCTTAATAATGTTGGGATTCAGTGACTTCTTTATTTCTTATAGGAACTTATATATATATTAAGCTTACACATTGCTTTGATGTGGGGTGGAGTAGAATCTCAACCTGTTTGTTAAAAGTAGAGTCCCTGAAGGGCAGGTCATGTCCTTTGAAATCATGTCTAAAGTGCTGTATCTGTTGTGAAGGCTCTGTCTGTGTGAGCAGCCTCCAGCCAGCAGTGTCGGAATAGTGGTCTGCCTGCTCTGTGACAGAGCCCAGCACTGATGTGAGTGTCCTTACACAGGCCACAGAAACTGTCTTTCTGGTAAACTGTGGATTTGGTGTGTTCCTTCCAAGACAGCTAAAACCCACTTGTCAAAAGCAGTTCAAACTCAGAGATGATGATAACTTGCAGTGGATCTGAATTAAAGGTTATCTTAACATTTTGGAGACAAGAGGAATAAAAATAACAAAATCTGATACTTGAAAAATGCCTGAGAGAGATTTTGTTATTTTTATTCCTGGCTGTAAATGGACATGTCTAATATGAACTATAAAAAGTAAGATTAGAAAATTTTTTGTCTTACTTTTATAGTATTGGCAAGTAGAAGTTTGGGGTTATGTAATTTAATGAGTTGATGGAAATATTAACGCTAAGTATTAATTTACTAAGAATATAATATTAAATGTCTCTAACCTTTATACGGAAATAATGTGTTGGTTCTGGGTTTAGTCATTATTGCTTCTCAGATCATTAGAGCAACAGTAAAACTCTTATATTCTTGTTAATGACCTCACTCTTCTTCAGTGTGTTTGTTAACTGTAAGGCAGAGATGTAACTGCTTGTCGTAGACAAGGAAACTGTGTGCTGCAAATTAATAGTGGACAGTTAGGCTGAGCCAGCGTCAAGGGAGCTTTCTAGTCTGTCTCCAGACCCTCCACTGTCAGTCTGTGCTGTCCTCAAAGTCACCCTTCCTTACCTCACATTCGTGCGTGACCTTGTCCTCTGCCAGTGGCTTCTCTGCTACTCCTGAGCTTTGCTAAGGTCCTCTGATGGACTGTCACCAAACAGTTACTTGGCTAATGCTATCTTAGCAAAGCCATAGCACGAGGTCAGGGGAGTGCCAAGCTTTCAGTAACTTTGTTTCCAAGCACAGGAGTGCTTAGCCCTCTTTTAAGTTACACCCATACCATTGTTGTCTGGAACTGTTAGCTTAGAGCATAGATGTAGAGGTCAGGATCGGCCTGTGCCCGCAGTGGAGAGAAGTCAGGCTTGGCTCTGTAGTCCTTCTCCTACTTTAGGTATTCCCAGAGTTTAATCTGGAGCAGGCATGCCTTCCTCTAACCAGACCTAGTGTCAGTTGCTTTGTCTGGTCTTACTCTGTTGCTGTGGCCTGTTATCCCGGGATTCCTGAATTCCATACTGTTACTGAGCAGAATTTTTGGAATTCATGTGATCCATGCTGGCCATCCTTTCAGGCCTCAGAGGTGTTCCTGACACCCAGATAGAATGGCGGCCTTCTTCCTGAGCTGTCTGTCTTACAGAATGGTGGCCTTCTTCCTGAGCTGTCTGTCTTCCAGAATGGTGGCCTTCTTCCTGAGCTGTCTGTCTTCCAGAATGGTGGCCTTCTTCCTGAGCTGTCTGTCTTACAGAATGGCGGTCTGTGTACTGAGCCGTATATCTCCCCCCCCCTAATTATTTTCCTTGATAGAACACCAGGCAGTTATAAGGCACCTCTTTTCCCCAACAGTGCACAGACCATCCAGACCTAAAATAGTGGCAGGAAGGGACTGCTGTGGTCTGCCCAGGCCGCTGGGCACTTTTCAGGCCAAGGCAGGCCTGTGTCCTGCAGCTGTCTAGGTTCCAGAAACAGCAGTGCTAATCCTGTGACAGATTCATGGCTTTTTATTCCCTTTGCCCGCTTTTAAATTAGAAGCTATTAACTGTGTAGGGTCATGGGTTTCCTTCCATTTCCACGCATGTACATAAGGTATGTGCTCTGGTCATATCCACGCATGTACATAAGGTATGTGCTCTGGTCATATCCACGCATCTACATAAGGTATGTGCTCTGGCCATATCCACCTTTTGTTCTCTGTTTTCTTTCCCTCTTCCACATCCTTAATTGTCCACTCCACTTCCCACTCCTCCCCTTTGACTCTTTCTTGTTATTACTTTGAGATAGAACTTCATTATGTCTCCCAGATATCCTGGATCTCACTATGTAGCCGAGTCTTACGCTCTCCCAGCTGCAGCCTCCCAAGTGGGGCCCTGAGCTGCCACGTTTAGTCGGCACCCTGTCTCTTCCATGCTGTTTTGCATAAAGCCCATGGAAGAAGGACCACCTGTGACACTCATCTTTGCTATAGCGCCTTAATTTGCTTGTGCCATCATTAGTTCCACTCATTTTCCTAGAAATGGCATAATTTTATCCTTTACGGCAGAATAAATCTGCAGCATGAATATAGACTACATTTTCTTCACCCATTTATGCATCAGTAGGCATCTAGGCTGGCGATGTTAATTTGGCTGTTATGAAAAGTCCTTTAGTAAATATAGAAAGACATCTCCACTGTATACTGACTTTCATTCCTTTGGCTATATACTCAAGCACTAGATAGCTGGGTGCTATGGTAGTTCTATATTTAGTGTCTGGAGGAACCGCTCAACTCGTTTATTATAGAGACTAGGCCCATCATATCCCTGTCAGTAGTGTAAAGGGGCCCCTCTACCCCATCTTCACCAGTAATTGTACCTTTTCTTGATGGGATGTGATGGGTTAAGAGTCGTTTTCATGTGTTTTTCCCTAATGGCTAAGCATGTTGATTAAGCCTTGCATTTATTGGAAGTTTGAACTTCATTTGAAAACTTCCTGTTCAGCTTTTTTTTATAAACCCATTTCTTAGTTGGATTATTTGTTGTTTTGTTATTTAATGTTTTGATTTTGAGTTCTTCGTATATTCTGAATCTTTATTCCCTGTCAGAGTAATAATTGGCAAATATCCCTCCCGCCAGTTTGATATTTTGTACTTGTCAAGGAACAGGAACAGAACTAGCAGAATAAACATTTATTACAAAGGGGGTTTGTTAGATTGCTGGACTATCCAGCTCAAATAATGTAAGCCATTGTTGGATGGTCCAGCAATGGCCAGGTGTACACTGGAGAGGCTGAGGACCTGGTGCTAGCTCAGCCCACAAGACTGGATGCCTCAGCAGTTGTAGTCTGAGGAATCCACTGGTCTTCAGTCCACGTTGGAAGGCTGAAGAAGCCGGGTTCTGAGGTAGGGAAGGACGGCAGGGATGGCAGCTGCAGGGTAGATGCACTAATGAGTAGGAGAGGAGGCAAAAGCTGCACTGCTTTTCCTCAGCTGCTGCCTGAAGACACCACTCGCTCTGGAGAAGGTCCTCCATCATATTTAATCCTTACGGGAACTACCTTTTCTGACCTGTCTGAGGGATGTTTCTTAGTTCATTCTAGACCCAATGAAGTTGATAATCAAGATTAGCCATCATCAGGTCACTGCTTGACAGCTTGATACCTAATTATATCTCCTTATGTCATGTTTACTTTCTGAGTGAGAAAAGAAATGGCCATGATTCTACTTACATCATACAGCTATCCCCCACACAACTAAAATACCGTTATTAGCAAAACAGGACAGAACCCTCCTGGCAGTTACAGTGCTCATTTCTGTAACTGGTCATATGGCCTTAACTGCTATTTATAGCTACCTTTTCTGATACTCATTCTGCTTTTCCTTCATTCTCCACAAGCACCTCAGCAGGTCTTGCTTGGTTCTTCATCTGGAGGGGTGACTCATACCTCCATTTCTATAGGTTTGGGGCCATTTATCATCGCTGCCAGGTTGGAATTGTAGTTGCTCACTGACTTAATCATAGGAGATCATACCACCAAGAGACACCATCACGGATATCTTCTATTCTGGATATATCTTTTTGCGGTGTGTGTGTGTGTGTGTGTGTGTGTGTTGGGGGGGGGATAGTCCAGTTTCTTCCTGACAGCCTGTATAAATCATCCTTTCTAACACTAACTCATTTCTAGCCTGTTGACTCAAAGGCATCAGAACTGAAAGTGGCCAGGGGATCAGCCTTAGTTTCCAGTTCAGTGGCATCGTTGTGCTTCCAGCAGGAATATTACCCCCTCTAGAATCAAACCGTTTGGCTAACAGAGCCTGAGGTCAAGGAATAGTTTTGTTAGTGGGTCACCAAAGACTACTATCCCCACTACTACCCCTCAATTCCAGAAACCATAAGTCCTGGGTGGAGGAGAAACAATGCTGTATAATAGATGCTGGTGTAGCCTTCTGGAGAACCCTAGACCTTCAGGCTATTGCTACCTGTGGCATTGTAACTGTGTCTTTCAAAGGCCAGTCCACCATTTTGTCAAGCTAACTGCTTCAGGATACATAAGCTCACTGCCTCACTTCTTTGGCTGTGAAGGGAGCCCTTGGTCAGCAGCAATGCTGTATGGGTATGACTGAATGACTGTGGTAAGGCATTATGTGAGTCAATGGATGGTAATTCTGACAGAAGAACTACACACAGGAAGGCAAGTTCACACTCAGAAGTATCTGGTATCCTTCCAGTTAAGGATAAAGCCCACTACCAGATAACTTGGCTTATCACCCCATACTGAGTTGGGGCTCAGTATTGGTCTCTGCAGCTGATGTATTTGGCCTACCTTTGACAGTGGAGGCATACATTATTAAACCCGTGCATAGCTTCCATCCCTGCCACCATAGCTGTTTTGTCCATGTGGACATTGGGCAATGACAGGGATAGTCAGGGAAAGAGGTTGACTGCTATCCATAGAGTGGGTCATCCTAGCTACTTAGCATTGCTCTCCTTTGCCGAGGTTAGCCTTCAGTCCAAAATTTACATGTGATACAAATATCTTTGTGTTCCTTGCTATTACACAGAGCTGTCTGCATCTCTTTCTCAGCTGCCTTTCTCCTCAGTTTTCTACTCACCAGTTTTCTAACCCTGCTTCTTTCAAGGTTCCTGCCCTTCAGCCACATGGCCACAGCTCACAGAGGACTGTTTACCTGCACATCAGTGGGAGACAATTACATGCACTACCCAACTTTTTTTTTTCCCATTTTGAGGATTTCCCTTCATCACTGCCTTTCTGAGTGTCCCAGACAGGAGTTGCAATGCTACAGCTGTCCACTGCTAGGTGTCACCTGCAGAGACTCACTGTGGGGGCCACGTGAGGTGTCCAGTACCATCTCTGTCTGCCACTGCCACCTCAGTTACCATGGGTCTCCTGATTCATTGAGCCCAAGGAGCAGAAAGGCCTGCACGGCAGCAGGGACCTGTTGAAGAGTTGCCTTCTGTCCTGGGCCACGCTTACAGTTTGCAGGATTCCAGGTCCATGGTATGTGGGCCAGAGTAACACACAGGGGGGGCTGAGCTGCCTCCAGAGTGCGGGGAGGCCCAGGCAACCCCGTGCTTCTTTCTTGGTGGTAGACCGGTTATCTTTCCCCTTAGAAGGGGCGTCTCTCTATAACCAATGCCACTGGACCTGTCACTGAGGCAGAAGGTCCTTACATTTTGATTGGATTTATTGTCTGTCCTTGGGTGCACGTAGGCTTCCTGACAGGTTCAGGGGAGCTGCTTCGTCCTTACTCACTTGGCCACCACAGCATAAAGTCATCAGTATAATTAGGCTGCGTGATAGATACCACATGGAAAAGACCAGTGGTCAGAATCCCTGTGGACTAAGTGAGGACTGGAGAACTAATAACACCCTTGAGGAAGGAGAGTCAAGACACTGCTCTCATGGTCCTTGGGGGTGAGTATTGATAAAAGCACTGGCAAGATCAATAGGTGCTCAAATGAGGGCCTCAGTGTAGCATCTGTTACAACAGCTGCAGCTGGAGTCACCACACGATGAATTTGCGGTCACCCTATCGCCTGCTTCTGTGGGGTCCTACCTTAGCTGGAGGGCCACCGTGCTTGAGGTAGAGGGGCAGGCTCTCAGATCAGTGTCAGTTGTGAGCTAGTGTATAAGAGGCCCTGAAAAACCTGATTTTCCCCAGATAAACGGCCTTTCATAGTCTTAAAGGGAAGGATGGAGTAAGATAGGAAAGGAGTACTAATGCTTTCTGCTACTGCAGTGGGGGCGTTCCTCAAACAAACATGGCCTCCCCTTCATTCACGGGGCCCTGGGTCCATAAACTAGCTGAAGTTTGGGAATTTGTTGAGGTGTCGTGAATGTCTGTTGCAGAGATTCAAGGCAGCTGCTTGTTTATTCTACACCTTTTCTGCCTCTATAGCTCAAGCAGGAACTTGGGCTTTCTGTCTCTTTCACTCCTGGGAACACTATGATCCCAATACCAAAGGTCTGCAGGAGTGAGACCATTAGGACAAGTGCACTGTCCTGGCCTTCGGTGGTTCAGTGCTGCCTCCTGACCCTTGCTGCTCTGGGATCCAGCTGGACCCAGTGCATTCAAGTTGTCCAGTTGGGCAGCCATGGCTCCTGCGGTAAGGTCTGGCCTACAGCCAGAAGCAGTGGCGGCTCCTCCGAGGTGCAACGTCCCATCTCACAAGTCTGTTTCTTGGAGTAGGAGGGCAAGAAACCCCCACTGCAAGTGCAGAAGGGCCTGTCTTCTCTGTGCCCCCTGTTGTGGAGGGTTAGGTCTACACTGCAGATCCTCTCCAGCCTTCCAGTCTCCCTGAGCCTCTGACTCACTTCATCCACACGAAGCCAAGGAATATCAATCAGACCTCTTCAGCTCATTCACACCCGACCATCTTTTGACTCACACATCAGAGGACATTATCTGTTGGCACCTTTTCAACTGTGTGAGCTAAAACATTAAACCTAGAACCTCTGTTCCTTGGGCCTTTACATTTTTAATGTGCTTCCTTAGAGAGCATATTTTCTGAAGAGATGTAGAAAAATAGTTGTGAGAACAAGCCGGGGCCATATTCGAATGAAGTAACAGCATCTGGGTTGTCCTGAAAATGACGACATGTTAACGATGCTGCTGGACTTTGTTTGCTCCTCCAGATATACCTGAAATTCCAGAAAGCATCTCCTTCTGTAAAGCGCTGCAGGTAGCTGACTTCAGCGGAAACCCACTCACCAGGTAACCTTTCTACTCACATTCTGTTCTGGCGAGCATGGTTGACAGCCAAGCACAACAGACAGCCAAGTGGTGCATGTAACAGGTTCCCGATGGGTCGCTGTCTCTGCCAAACAACCGATTTTCCGAATGCATATTCATAAATAAACAGCGGGGGCGGGGGGACAAGTAAGCAATGGAGCAAGGTACACTGTGGTACTGATGGAGTCGCTGAGGACAGCACAAGGCAAGAGTTAAAGAGTACATTTCTGAAGCAGCATGAAGAATCGCAACTTGAACAATTCTCCATTCTCAGTTGGGCAGGAGAATTGGATCAGCAGGTAAAGGCACGTGGCAGCGAGGCTGGCGGCGGTGAGAATTCAGTTCCTGGAGCCCACACAATGGAAGAGCACTGACTCCTGTGGGTTGTCCTTTGACTTCCACACGTGCACCGTGGCACATATATGTGCTCTGTGTGTGTGTGTGAGAGAGAGAAACAGACAGAGAGACAGAGAGACAGACAGAGACAGAGACAGAGACAAAGAAAGAATGTGTGTGTGTGTGTGTGAGAGAGAGAGAGAGAGAGAGAGAGAGAGAACAGAGACAGAAAGAGAGAGAGAGAGAGAGAAATGTAAAAAAAATAAACTAAAAATAAATTCCCAGTTTGTCTCCGTCTTCTGGGATAAGGCTGAGACCAGAGAGACTCCAGCACATTTACCCAGGAAGTTGCTTGTCTTCATTGACTTTAGGCCTGGGTAATTACTAGACGTGTGCTTTCCCACTGACGTGGGTATATCCCCAGCCTGAAAAGTCTTATTCAACTTGCTGTTAATAGTCCAGTAATGAAACATTTATAATATCAACTTTTTATAGAAAGAAACGCTCACAGAGAAGCTCTTCCGGCCACTTCCCTTACTCTGGCAGTAGCTGTGGGGCTCCCTGGGGCTGTGGTTCTCAGTGTGGCCACCTGCCCCGTTTGCTCCTTAAGGCAGTGCAGTCTGCCCTTGCCCTTGCCTCTGTGTTTCACAGAGCCCTGTCTGGGTGTGGCTGGGGGGCATTTTCAAGAGTCCCTGTGGCGTGGTAGAGCTGGGAGTCCATGACACCTGCCTTCAGGGGTCTGTGTTGTCAGGATAAATAAATCGGTGCCCATAAGGCAATGAAGAGGCAGCTCTTAGGTGTGTCTTCTAGAGGTTTCTCTGGTCCATGGAGTCCATTCGTAGGCTTTCTGAAGGCTACGCACATGGCTTTTCCCTTCTTTGAAACCGAACTGGATTCATCTCTGTCATTTCAAACTTAAGACTCGTTGTTGTATAGAACTATTTCCTGTTTAGTTTTGTTATACCCATGTCTCACTGCCAAGAATTAACTGTGTTTTTACAGTGTTTCTGCTTTCTCTCTTTTGAATTTCAGCGACTGGTACTCTTATCATTTATAACTTAAAGATAATAATCTTGTCTGTTGTAAAACCTGCCACCTTTCTTAACTCATTCCTGTCCTCCAGTGCATGTCCTTCCTGCTTCCCTTCACACACTCCTCCCTTGTCTCAAAACCTCTAGAGTGTCCTAGCCCCAAAACTCAGTGCTCCCCCATCCCTGGCCTTGAGAGCCCCCTCAGCGCTCTGGGCTTGGACCGTGTCTACCCAGATTGTCCTCACCTGCTTCGGCCAGACTCTGAGCAGCAGTGAAGCACTGTTCATTTCCGAGCTCCCTGTTCCTGGCAGGTCCAACCCCTCCACCACCCTTCAGGTCTTCAGAAAGCTTCCCCTCGCTCCCTGACGCCCCTCTGGTCATTCACAGCTCTGTTTGTGTGTTTTTGTAGTACTTGAAATTTACACTGAAGCTGTCCCTCTGATAAAGACCCCCTCAGAAATAAGGCGGTGACTTGCATTTCTCTCTCCTTTATTATTGTATCCCCACTCCAACTGAAGTTCTTGGAGGAAGTGCTCGGTAAATGTTCCCTGAACTGAGTGAACGAAGCTCTGCGCCAGCTTATCTGGCTTGGTGAGCTGGGAGTTCTCTCCTGCGGCTGAGACCTCCCCTCTCAGGCACTTTAGTCACCTTCTGATTTTCTGCTCTGCTCTTCCTAATGTCTGGCAACTGTTGCCTCCACAATAGTCTGTCTCAGCTGGCACACACCCAGCTTCTTCCTGTTTTATCCTGGCTTTTCTGTGCAGGATTCTTAGAGATAAGCCATTTCAGTTTGGCAGGTGTCCTGTTGTGAAGAATTAAGATGTTATCTGTGAGCTGAAGGTAACTTGGTAATTATGTGGCCCACTTAGTTTATGGCTGAGGAAACCAATCCTCAGCTGGGCGAACGGACCTCTAGACAGCGTAGCTAATGTGGAGCAAGCATTGGAACCTCCTCCCCATGCCTCTGCCTCCCTCCCCATGGTTTTCCCCATGCTGCACTCACACGCTACTCACGCACTGCTCTTCCTGCGAGCAGCTGGCGGAAAGGTGGACCAGTTGGCTAATAATGTATTTTACTTGCTTTAAGAACATTTTAGCTGCTTTTGAGATCATAAAAGGATATATACTTCTGGCAAAAGTCAAGACAGACCAAGTAAGTTCTGTCTTTTGAGTTGTAAGTAACAGTCTTCAGAAAGCTATTCCTAACATCTTAACAAAGCATTCCTGTTGATACCCTGTTCTTGGATACCTGGATTTGGTTTTGAATTATGAAATGGACCTGTATTAAATGTCAAACATTAATACAGGATTTCTTTTTATGCAAATGAATCTAACAAAGGAAAAGACAAGTATAGTGGTGAAGAGCTCACTGCTAAAGCCAGAGGTCTGTTGGTGCTGGAAGTTAAGTATGTGTGTGTGTGTGTGTGTGTGTGTGTGTGTGTGTTACATCTCATTTTAGATATGATGAGATCTTTTCAACTTTAGCCATGATTTTCCCCCAAAACACAGGTAACTGTAGGAATATTAAAACTAGAATTTCTTTGTAAAATTTAAATAATGATTTTTATATTGAATATTTACTAATTTGTGGAATTTGAGACATATTAAAGTGCTTTTGGATGTATTATACAGTGAAAGATAAAATTACATTAAATGAGTGACACCTTGAATTTAAAAAGAAGCTAGACAGTAGCAGTTAGCTGATGGCCCATCAGTGCAGAGCCATCCTTTGCTCTGGGTGGGCATTACCAGCCGTCCTGTGGCTTAAACCCTCACAGAGTAGCTAAATTATCTGCATTTTCTTTAATGAGTGCAGTGTTTTCATCCCCGGCAGGTTTTTGTTTTAGTTTGTTTCTTAGGATTTTCTTCTTTGTCTGATATGTGGCCTCACCGTGCATGAAACTCACAGCGATCCACCTGCCTCTGCCTTTGGATCCTGGGGTTAAAGGAGCACACCTTCACACCCAGCGGACTTCCCATTTGTTCTGGCTCCAGGAGCAGCATCTTTCTTATAGAACACTAACCCCCCAGAGCACCCACTCTGTGTTAGACCCTGCACATCAGCCCGCTTTGGGGATTGTGTTTGCATAGCCCCATCAGTAATCATCTACGTGGCCTGTCCACAAAACGTGGACAAAGCCGTTTGTTTTTGCTTAAGGGTGTGTAGTACACATAGGAAGACTGGGCAAAAGTCTGTAACAGAAGGCAGCTGTAGGCGGCTGTTGCGGCCGGTGCACGGGGGATGTCTGTAGCTATACCTGGTGTACGCTGCTATACTTGTTAACATATTTGTTCTTGTTGTTGTTTTAGGTTGCCTGAGAGCTTTCCTGAGCTACAGAACTTAACATGTCTTTCTGTAAATGACATCTCTCTGCAGTCTCTGCCAGAGAATATTGGAAAGTAAGTTTTTGCAGACACTTGTGAGCGCCAGGGCTAAAAGGATGTTTATCAGCCTCATGCTCTGTACCTTGCCAGCTTTTACACAGCAAGGGGTCGCCCATTCTTCGGTTGTCACCTTCAAGAAAGATCAACGTCAGCCTTCCGTTTGAGTGTGCAGTGGCTCCTGTGTCTTACTATTTATTGCCCGTCTGCACTCCCCTGTGTACACTGTGCATGTGAGGCCAGGGGACAGGGGACAGTGGTGTTCTGCTCTGTCATCGATCACTCTCTGCCCTGTTCTTTTGAGACAGAGTCTCACTGAGCCATGCCCAGCAGTTCCAATCTCCGCCCCCTCACAGCTCTGGGGTTACAGGCAAACCTTTGGCCACGCCCAGCTTCTTACATAAATTCTGGGATCCAGATTTCCATTCTTGCTTAGCAAGCATGCGTTTACCCACTGAGCCATTTCAGCAGTGTCCAATTGTCCCTAAATCCTAATAGTTATAAACTGCGGTGCTATTTTTTTTTTCTTTTATTTGTAAGAAGTCTAGTTTGCTTCGGAGTTTCGTTTTGTTCCAGAGGGTTTTGTTTTTGTTTTTGTGTTTTGTTTTTTGTTTGAATGTGTGTGTGCCTATGTCTGTATCTATGCCATGTACTCACTGAGTGCCCACTGAGGCCAACAAGAGGGTGTTGGGCTCCCCGGAACGGCTGGAGATGGGCGCTGAGAACTGACTTCTGACCTCCAATTGCTTTGGAATTTAGGCAAGCACTGGACAAATGACATCTCATAAAATTAACAAGGTGCTGTACAGCAGAGGAAGTAATCAGCTGAGTTAAGAGGAAGCCCACGGAGTGGGAGGGAGACTGTGCCAGCCGATAGACGATCAGTATCAGAATATACAAAGAACTCTGACAACAGAGTCAGGAAAATGACCTGGTTAAAATACAGGCCATGGATCCAAACAGGACAGAGGGTTCCCTAGAGAAGAAATAAGAGCGGCTAAGAAATACCGTGTTCAAACTCTGTAAGAAAGGGGAAAAAAAAGGAGGAAAAAAAAGGAAGAAAAAAAAAGGCAGGGAGTATGGCAGTTTATTAATAACTAGAACCTTAACAAAGACCCTTCCATAATAGACGAAAATATAAAAATTGGCACGGTGACTTAACAGGTGCACCTGCCTATAAATGTTATTTTTAATATAAATGTATATAGTAAATTAATACTGTGGCTGAATTTCTTTATCCTAACTAGTTTTCAGTAGCAACACAGAGAGACCAAGATTTATTTTCAAGCTTCACCGCAATACCTGGGCAGTCTAATGATCTATCTTAACCCCATAACCTAATCTGGCTGCCTCCCATCCAAGGTGGCCTTCCATTTGCCTGTTGAACTCTAAGGACTCTTTTCTCCTATCTCCTAGTGGCAGATCTCAATCTCCTTCCCTCCCTCCCTCCCTCCCTCCCTCCCTCCCTCCCTCCCTCCCTCCCTCCCTTCCCTTCCCTTCCTCCCTCCCTCCCTCCCTCCCTCCTTCCCTCCGCCCCCCAGCTGGTGGAAGTTCTGCCCTATTTTCTCTTCTGCCTAGCCATTGGGTGATCATCATTTATAAGGCAAAAACTAAATAATAAGATTTGTTTACACAAACTTGAGACAGGAGATTCTTGACATAAGCCTCCTGCAGTGCCTTGTCAGGATTGAAACAAGATATGAGGGCAGAGAAATCAGCATTTGAATAACACAGGATAACGTTTACAGAGTGCACAAAAGCATTATGCCTACCCCTGCCTTTGCAGCTGTCCTCTTGAGTCTTATAGTCAGGAAGTGAGAGGAACTCCTAGCCTATTGTTTTGTCACCAAATATCAAGCAAAATGTTTAGCATGATTAAGCATTGCCTGTACTGTATCATAAAGATAGTAAGTATCAGTAGCCTAGTGCTCTTAGGTGTGGAGGACAGTGGTGGTGTTGCAGGAACACACATTGTAGAGATCCTTATTTTTAATAAGATGTTAGCTGAGTGTGGTGGTGTACAGCTTTAATTCCGGAAGTAGAAGATCTCTGTGAGCACCTTGGCCTATATAGTGAGCTTCAGGGCATCTGGGGTTACAAAATAAAACCTGTCATATTTTTAATATGAACATCATATTGGTGTATTATATTTAAAATAATAACTGCAGGGACTATAAAGGCATGCTGTAGGTGTGTGGGGAGCACCCTTTTGTTATAGACTGCTACAGCTCAGCTGTTTCTCTGGGCTTCCAGAGAGTTCTGTTGAAGTCTTCCCAGATTGCTCTGAGAAGTGATAGCCAGTGCTTGGGTGGTCTTGGCTGACCTTGGGGTCAGGTCAGCTTTAGTTTTTAAGAGTCCGCCACAGACATTTTTCTAGTAAATCTGGGGACTGAGTTTCAGACAGCCTGTGACTCATTGTATCTTCATGGGCTAGGCAGATTTACTGTGGTGTAGATCTGTGCATGGAGCAAGCAGAGAACTCAAGCCTTTCATACCAATGTACCATACAATCCATCCAGTGCCCGCTCTTTAGAGACTGTCTGAGGTCTATATATTCTTCACGTATGGGTTACAAGCCTCCTGTTTTGCCTCTCCTTGTGTCGTGGCTGGTAGAGGTGAGCTCAGTTCCAGACCCACAGGTTCGCTGAGCAGTCACTTACGCCTGTACTATAATCGCCTCGGTTCTGTCTACACAGAGAAGGTTGGGCGTTGGGTGTTCAACTGTCTGTCCACAATCAGTGTATATACCTGCATCAGTGACACTCCATTAACAGCAGGGACCTTGATTGGTACTCCTTTTCACCTGTTAAGGGAACACACACAGCCGAGCACACAGGATTCACTCCTTCAGCACAGCAAGGTATGCTAGGTTCTGGGCTTAGAGTTTCTAGAGACTGCCGCAACCAGTCAGCTGTCCCGATGCAATGCCCTGGACTCAGCAGCTGCTGTAAAAAGTACTTATGAAGTAACTATGATAAGTACAGCTTCTAACGAAGAATAAGTATTGTCTATTAGTATTGTTTAATTTTTTTCTGCTATAAGGAGCTATTAAGAAGAAAGAGGGTTATTTTTAGGGAAAAATATCTGCCGAAGAATGGGAAGCTTTTCTCATTTTAGTACCAGTTCTGACATTTATCACATTCACTTCTCTGCCTTTTTTTGCCAGAAAGTTTGGAGCTAATTCCAGTGTAGTGGGAGCAGCTATGTTAACATTCATGCACTAAGGGGTTAGTAGGGACCTGCTGTATAAGGTGTTGCTGGCAGCAGCAGGGAGGCATGCGCTATCCAAGCGCATGCGTGCTCTCTCCCCAACCCCATAGCACCCTTGCTCCCAAGGCTGGCACCAGCCACCCGGAGTGGAGCACTGTTAGCCTCTTCTGCAGAGCAGTGATAAGTAACCTTCGTGTTTGCATTGCTGTGGATGGTCAAGGTCGGGCCAGCTGCAGAATGAATGGCTCCCTGCAGAATACTGCTGTTTTTAAATCAGATCCTTCTCCTAGGAAGCACATTTATTGGTTCTTCCTTTCCACGGTCTCAATGCTTTAGGTCATAAGTCTTTGTGTGCGTTTGCCCGTTACATCTGCTAGGGTGATTACTAAAGGGCACGTGGTAGCAAGTGCCACCAAAGGTCTAGAGAAGTTGAAACCTTTACCTACTGCTGGTGGGAACGTTCAGCAGCTCAGCCCGATTGTGCGGTTTGGGCGGGCTCTCTTTCAAGGCTGAGCTTGGTTCCCATGTAACACAGCTATTCTCCTAGTCAGATGTAATCCAGAGAGTTAGAGACATGTCCATACACAGATTTGTTGGCGAGTTCATAGCAGTGTTCTTCATAAAACCCTCATGGTAGAAAAAAAAACAGAAAAGTCAGACCCTGAAAGGCACACACATCCAATGCGGTTATGCAGAGTGGCAAGTGTGCTCAAGTCTATAAAGAAAAGAAGCTGCAGTTGTTAGAGGCTGGAGGGTAGAACAAGTTTGAAGAGGAAGGATTGAATTTTAATGAATTCTCCTACTTATATATATGAGAAAGAATTAAAAACGTGTCCATACAAGAATGACTTTGATTCTTTTGAAGAGAGTAAACATTTTCAGGAATTAGTAATGTTTGCATAGTGCCATGCATAAATGTGCTAAAAACACAGAATAGTACACCCCAGAAAGAATTTAATAATTGATGAATTGCCCCGAGGTCACCAGTCCACAGGACTTGCTCCCTTGAGCAAGCAGACACATGCAGCCAGTCTCTGTGGTGCTTAAGTGATGCTGGGTGGGGGTGGGGTGGGGGTGGAAGTGTGGTAGGGGGTGGGGCGGGGGTGGAGGGGGTGAAGGAGGAGTGGGGGGTGGAGGTGGGATGGGGATGGAGGTCCGGTGGGATAGAGGTTGGAGGGCACAAGACCCCAGTGGGAACTAGCAGAGCCTGCTGAGGGTCTGGGAAGCCTGCAGCCCAGCATTGGGCAGTGCGCTATTTTGTCTTGAACCTGTGTAACTTGGCCATGAAAAGTTCCTATTACTTGTTGTTAAATTAATGCTATAAAAAGGAAAGGTAGCCTCGGTGTACTTTTTTTTTTTTTTTTTTTGATTTGGTTTTTTCAAGACAGGGTTTCTCTGTATAGCCCTGGCTGTCCTGGAACTCACTTTGTAGACCAGGCTGGCCTCGAATTCAGAAATCTGCCTGCCTCTGCCTCCCAGAGTGCTGGGATTACAGGTGTGCGCCACCACCGTCAGGCTTCGGTCTACTTCTTTGATTAAGTTTTCTCCTTGCGGAGCAGCCTGCTTAGAATAGCAGAAATGTCTATGCCATGCTAATGCACTCTCCAGCGCCGAAGTTGGTCACTGAATAGTTCTTATCAGTAAACATGTAATTATGATAATTTGGTGGTAGAAATAGAACAAGTGGGCAGGCCTTAGGTTCTCTGGCAGGCAGGGCTAGAACATGTGGGTAGGATTTTGCATGTACTGCCCTTGGAGATGGTGACCTTGATTTCAGTGGACTTGAACTAAGCAAGCCCCAGGCCGTAGCTGACGCAGGCTGCTTAGCTGTGTGCGTGCGGCACAAGAGAAAAAGCTTTGAGAAAACTGCCATATTAAATAATTCCTTTTTGAAGTCTGGGGATTGCTATAAACGACTGTTTTAAAAGCAAAAGTAAATACTTTCACCAGCAAAATTGCTTTCTGTTTTTTTTTTTCACTCAAATTGTTAAAACACACACACACACACACATTTAAAAAAATGGTTTTCCAGTATATTGCCATTCGTTTGTTTGGTTTAAGTATCTTCATTCTATTTTCTAGATAACTTGGTCATGAAAATTGGTTGAATCAAATTGGATTAAAAGTATTTAAAACAGTTTTTTAAAAATGTAAATTTCTTAAAATAACCATTCAATCCCTTGAAATAGAATCCTAAAAATACAGTCAGCCTCCATTCTAACTTAGAATATAACTTCTGCTCCGCTATTCTGAACTGTATGAAACTAGCCCCCCTCTGCACACACCCCCAGCCCCCTCTGCACACACCCCACCCCACCCCCACTTGCCCTGCTCCCCAGCAGGCTCCTTGACTTCTGTGCCCTGCCACTGCTTGAAGGCAGGTCCAGTGCTAGTGGCAAGAGGTAATTCTTGTGTCCTGCAGGGGAGTGAGGCCTGCGTGGAATTTGAATTTGCCAGGAATCAAAATTGAAAGATGAGATGCTTTCATAGGGAATGATTTTTAAAATTAAGATTTGTGTGGGTAATGAGACACTGTGCAGCAGTTTTAAAACTACTGTATGTATAAGGTTAAAAAAAAAAGATCTGCTGAGGAAGAGCATGTGGCAGATGTGCTGGAGGTGTCAGATTCCAGTTCAGTATGGCAGGGAGGGGAGGGTTCATTGCTAAGAGCACCCTTTTCTCTTGCAGAGGATTCAGGTTCGATACTCCTCATGGTGGTCCACAAACATCTGTAACTCCAGTCCAAGGGCATCTGGTGTCCTTTTCTAATCTCCATGGGCATGAAGCATGCAGATATTGTACATTACCTACACACAGGCCAGTCTCTCTCTCTCTCTCTCTCTCTCTCTCACACACACACACACACACACACACACACACACAGGGTTTTTTTTTAACCTTTTTAAAAAGACTGGAATCATACCCACTTATCTTTGAATAAAGGAAA
Source organism: Apodemus sylvaticus (assembly GCF_947179515.1). Taxonomy (NCBI): domain Eukaryota; kingdom Metazoa; phylum Chordata; class Mammalia; order Rodentia; family Muridae; genus Apodemus; species Apodemus sylvaticus. The sequence continues at coordinate 51,452,738 of NC_067478.1, forward strand.
ATTCTAGCTAAAAAGTCCTTTGGAAAGTAATTGTGAGGGTACTTTAGAAGGGAATAAGTATGGAATGAAAACCTTTTGTTGAACACGTGGATTTTAAAAGATAGATACATGTATATAATGTCTTTACATACGCACATACATGTATATGCATTGCCGGTTCCCAAGGCTCACTTCCCAACTCCAGAGTGGGAAGCAGAATACTGGGGCAGTTGCAGTGCAGATGCGCAGTGACTCCTGGCCTCTCACCCCCAGCTGTCTGAGACATGTTCAGCTTCTTTCCCTGTAAAGCAGTAAATTGCCAGTATCATTAGTGCTAACAGAATTGTTAAAAATTAATGCTTTCTATATGTTAAATATTTAACTTTTATCATGTTTATAAATTATTAAAAATGCTTGATTTCTGTGTTGGCAACAGTGTCCTTTACTGAAGTAATAGATGCATGTTGAGTTCTCTCAACTGGCCTGCTTCAGACCATGGACTGAAGAATATTATTTGCTGAAAGTTCCTCCCCAGCTTAGTAACACCCCTCTCTTAGTAGCACATTTTTATTTTCTTCTTTTGCACGCTCACGTGTGTGTGTGTGTGTGTGTGTGTGTGTGTATGTGTGTGTGCATGTGCGCGTGCCTGTGCCTGTGTCTGTATCTGTGTCTGTGTCTTTTTGTCCTGGAACTAGCTCTGTACACAAAGCTACCTCAAACTCAGAGATCCTCCTGTCTCTGCCTCCTGGGTGCTGGGACTAAAGACGTGTGCTCTCACACCCCGCTCCTCAGCGGCACATTCTTTTGTAGGTTCTGTTAGAGATGAGCTGCTGCTTGAATGTGTTGCCTTGGTGGGAGCAGAGAGACTGCTAATGCTGTGTTCTGGGGGATGAGGAAAGAGATTGTTTTCTGTGTCGGTGTGTAACTGCTTTTACACAGATCTACATCGCCACAGCCGTCTGGAGAATCGTGTTCGACAGCCGGTTGGTAGGTCCTGTACTTGGGTCTAGCACATTCCAAGACAAGATGCTAATGGGAATCCAGCCCATGGTGGTTTAACATTAGTTCATTGTCTTCCCACTGAAATGGCTTGTCCAGATTATACTGAGTGTTGGCCTCAGAGAGGAGACTCTAGCCAAAGCCTTTTCTTTGTTTTCTGCCCCATGTTTTATGAGTCATGAATTACAGTGTATGTAAGGTACAAAATGGCCATGCCAGTGCCTCTCCTTCCTGGGGTCAGACCTTTCAGATTTCACTGGCAGAGGTGAGTGCCGTGAGCTCTCTGCAGATACTGACTGGACTTGTGTTCTTGTAACATAGCCAACTAAGGACAAGGGATGTCCCAAGGTTTTCAGAAACTAGCCTTGTAAATTTGAAAGGAAAATGTATTAAGCCCTAATCACCTTAACAGACACAGTGTATAAGAAGCCATTGAGATCTAGTAATGAAATATCTCATCCAAACAGGCTAGGATTTGAGCTTTTCAGACTCAGAGTGGATTTCATCATGAGGTTGCAGAGTCTGATTATGATGTCTGGATCTTTATATTTAATTGTTGGGAGCCATTGCCCCAGAAAGGCCATTATTTGTACATATGTTAGCAGCAAGTATAAGTCCGACTTTGCTTCTGAGTGTGATGTGGCGCCCGAGTGACCGACCGGAAACTCTCAGCAGGGGTGACAGGCATGCAGAGCCATGGGTTACCTCAGTCCGCATCGTTGCTGTGTCTTTTCTATCCGCATTTCCCCCTCCAAAACATAGAAACTAGGAGCTGCTTTGGGGTTGTAGATGGGGTCCTGTTTAGGGTAGGAATTCTGCCTCCAGTTTGTAGGCATCTTAGTAGTGGTTTTGCCTGGGTATTAGACATGCATAGTAAGTATACCATGTACTTTCATTTAAGGATAATTTTTTAAATATATATGTTTTTAATTTGGTATTTTAATTTTTGAAAATTATGTATGCAAGTATTGTATCTACATATTTTTACCCCTTATTTTTCCCTTCCAACTCTTCTCAAGTTCCTCTGCTTCCTTTCAGATTCACAACTCTTCAACACTCTCTCTCTCTCTCTCTCTCTCTCACACACACACACACACACACACACAGCCTGTTTTAAAAAATCTGTCTGTCTATCTATCTATCTGTCTATCTATCTATCTATCTATCTATCTATCTATCTATCTATCTATCTATCTATCTATCTATCAAGTACTCTTCCTATGTGTATGCATTTCTGTTTAGGGCTGACCACTGGAGATTGGGACACTTCATGGGTTCTTATCCCTGGATAAGACTGATTTTTCTCTTTCAGCAGCCATCAGTCACCTGTAGGTCTTTATCTAGGGGGTGGGACCTTTTGAGATCCCCTCCCATCTGCATTGGCACGCCACCTGGTCAGATCTTGATCAGGTGCCATGCTGTTAAGCTGTCTTGGATGCAGTTTCCCTGTCGTATGTAGAAGATGCTGTCTTGCAGCAGTCAACCTAGTCCTCTGCCTGGCTCTTCCAGTTTTTCTGACCCCTCTCCCATTGTATTCCCTGAGCCTTCAGTATAGGGGTTGTACTGTTGACGTATCAGTTGTGATCGGGTACCCCACTGCCTTCTGTATTTTGATCACTTGTGAATTTCTGAAGTCATGGTGGCATCTTTGTTGCTTACAGATGTAGTTAGTACTACCCTGGTTAAGGGAGGTGGCAGTAATAGGTTCTCCTCAAGGTCACAAGCCATGGTGGTTGGCTATGTTTACCGTATTAAACATGAATTCCCTCTGGTTGACAGTGGCTTAGCTCACCTACGCAGCTGTTGCTTACCCCTAAGATATCAATGTGACAACTGTCCCCTTGGAGACATCTTATCTGGCCAGTCACTGCAGTTTGTGGGCTGTACAGCAGTGTAGGGCTGGTGATTGATCTCCTCCATTGGAGGCTGAGCGATGCTCCTGCAGATTCTTGCATTAATCCTCAGGGAGGAGGCTTTCGGGTCAGTTCCAGCTCAGGTCCTCCAAACCCTGTGCCTGAAGTGTGTGCTGTCTCTGCAGCAGGGGTCTACCTTTGACTTCTGGAGGCAACCACAAGGGACAGCCACAGCCTGGACTGTTTTGGGACTCTACGTGGACTCCTCTGACCAACAGCTGGAAACGAAGGTCCCCATGCCTAGCACTTGGGGTTTTGTTAGTCAATGACACTCTCTCTCTCTCTCTCTCTCTCTCTCTCTCTCGGACATTTTTGTTTTTTACATTTCAAATGTTACCCACTTTTCTGTGGGGGTCCCCCCCTCCCCAGAAACCCTCTATCCCATCCCCCCTCCCCCCTCCTGCTTCTATGAGGGTGTTCACCCACCCACACCACACCCACCTTGATTCCCCCACACTGGGGCATCTATCAAGCCTTCATAGGACTAAGGACCTCTCCTCCCATTGATGTCTGACAAGGCCATCCTCTGCTACATATGCAGCCAGAGCCATGTGTGCTTCTTGGTTGGTGGTTTAGTCCCTGGGAGCTCTGGGGGGGGGGGGGGAGGTGAGGTGGGTCTGGTTGGTTGATGTTGTTCTTCCTATGGGGTTGCAAACCCCTTCAGCTCCTTCAGTCCTTTCTCTAACTCCTCCATTGGGGACCCCACTCTCAATCCAATGGTTGGCTGTGAGCATCTGCCTCTGTATTTGTAAGGTTCTGGCAGAGCCTCTCAGGAGACAGCTGTATCAGGCTCCTTTCAGCAAGCATTTCTTGGCATCCACAATAGTTGATGACTCTTGAGGGGAGTATTATCAACCCAAGTGGGGGGAGTATTATCACCCCAAGTGGGGGGGGGAGTATTATCACCCCAAGTGGAGTCACTGCATTTAAACTATGTATATGTGTGTGTGCATGCATATACATTTATATGCTTTAAGTAGATATGACAAGTGGTTTTAATATTTAACTGGAAACATACACACACACACACACAAACCAAGACACAATTAAAAAATTTTTAAGAGTTTTAAAAATCCTAAAGTGCATTTGATGATGCTTAGTAAGTGAAATTTCGTGAAGTAAAGGGCTTTTCCTCCTTGATCAGTCCTTAGTTTGTCAAAAATAGATATGAAAGTAATGAGTGTTGAATTGGTAACATGACAATTCAATCTGACTTATTTTTTTAAAAACTGTAAGTGAGCATAGCTAAGGGCTTACCTCCTTTCCAGTAATGCTGGTGCAGTGACATGAACACATGTCTCTGAGATCAAATCTTGGCTTTTCCCTTTCAGTGCAGTTATTCGTGTTGTACAGGTCAGTACTGGATAGAGTGCCCCTTGACTCCCCAGCCCCCCATGGCAGTACTTCCACATGAACACGTCACTGGAAGGAAGTAAAACTAGAACTTCCGGCTAGTTCCATTCTGTTGGGAGCACACTCAGATTCAGGCCATGATTGCTTATTTAAAGCAAGGATTTAGGTTTTCTTGGATCATGTGTATTTGACAACTTTGTCTGTTTACTTTGTCCTTTGATCAACACTTCAATTCAGTTTTACATGTTTTATTTTTATGTGTATGGGTGTACGCGTGTGCACTGTATGCACACAGTGCCCTTGAAGGCCAGAAGAGAACGTTGGGGCCCCTGGGACTGGAGTTAGAGACTGTTGTGAACCAGCATGCAGGTGCTGGGAACCGAACCCAGGTCCTCTGGAAGAGCAGCGTCTCCTTCACTGCTGCCCTGCCCTGCCTGTGCTCAGTTTTAACTGGACAGGATACAGAATCTAAACAGTCCACAGTATAGTTAAAAATAATTTTGGCAAACAAATGTTGAGAATTTATATATGTACAGATACATATTTGTATCAGTGTATTTATCATATTTACACTGTCTGGCATTATAAAAGCAGCCTTTTAGCCCATGTGGTCCTAGTATTGTTGTTTGTTGTTGGAAAGACAGAGTAAAAGATTAAGGCAGATTAGTGTTGATGTAGCTTCTGACTCCTGTATGCTGAGGAATAAAATCCCTCCAAATCTAGATGCTGCTAAAGTGGTATTGCAGGATTACTTGGGGTTGGCACAGAGCCCACGTGCCTGTGAGATGAAGGTCTCTCGCTCTGTGGACTCTGTGCCGTGCAGTGCTCAGGTGGCTCCGTGTGTGGGACTTGTGCTGGTGACATACTGACTCTGTTCCAGGTAATCATTGTCAGGGGAGACGGTCCGCCTTTTCCGTAGTGTAGTGTCCTGATTGGCTCTTAGATGTGAAAGGCACGAGAGTCTTGCTGCAAAGAGTGCCATTCTGGGGTTCAGCAAAGACGAGGGCAGTGTCAGCATAGCCCCAGTATTAAGTCAGTTGTATGGTCAGACTCCTACTGTATTATCCTGGACAAATGAAGGGGACATATTTTCCCTGATGGTTGATGGCTGTGGGGGGTAGAGCACTTGGCTTCCGTAGGTGAGACACCTTAGTTTAATTTTTTTTTAAAAAAGATATATTTATAGATAATAAAATATAAGAAATATGTAATTCATAATTTATTACAATGATTTGGACTGGGGCATGCTGCTGTGGTTATTGCTATTCTGGGGACTGGCTACACACCCTTGTTGCCTGAATCTATCTATTAAGGGTTTCTGCTCCACTTAGATCATATAGTTCTCAAATAAAGAGACACAGAGCCTTTAGATTTATAATAAGCTTAAAAGTGCCAGAGCTGAGCAGATGTCAGCCCTCCGTGCTCTTTTGTAGTCCTTCCTGTGGCGATCCCCGAGATATCGCTTGCCCTGTTCCACCTGGGCTGCCCCTACTCCCTCCCTCAGGCCAGCCCTCGGGGTCACGCCCTCACGATTCGCCTATCCTGTGGCGATTTCCTTCATTTTTCCTCTTCGCTCTCCTCTGGGTCCTGCCTGAACCCCAAGCTGAGGAACCTCCATCCCATCTCTTCTGCCCAGCCCAGGCTGTAGGCATCTTTGTTAACCAAGCAGGGATAACTCGGGAGGCAAAGGTTTACATAGCATCATTTGGTGTACATGAGGATCTCCTTGACTGGGAGATCCAGCATGCCACCCACAGTGAAGGTCAGAGAACAGTTTGCAGGAATTGGCTCTCTCTTTCCACCAGCAGATCCCGGGGGAGGGGGCGTGGAGTCATGTCATCAGGCTTGGTGGCAAATACCTTCGTCCACTGAGCCATCTCATCAGACAGACTAAGGCACTCTGCCTTACAGCAAGTATGATCCTTCACTGATAAGAACTCCTAGTCCCTTGAGATGAAAGGTATCATTCTTCTTATGACAGCACATTTTTATCATTCTGAAGCTGAGAGGCGCACGGTTGGCTTCTCTCAGTTCAGGGAGTGGTCGGCTTTAGTGGCTAGTAAGTTATTTCCACATGTCTAATGTATAAGGGATTTGTGGGTTAAAAAACTGTACTTTTACCAATGCTATTGTAGGGAAATTTGGAAAGTAAAGATTATGTTGGGTGGTAGTGGTAAATATTTTTATCCTGAGCAGTAACAGGAAAAGGTTTTAATAAGAGCAGCATGTGGGATATGTGGGCAGTGGAAGGAGAGTGGGAATATTGAAGGCGGTTTCTTAACACCGGTCTCCTCTTTGCATTTCTAGTCTCTATAACCTGGCTTCACTGGAACTGAGAGAGAATCTTCTTACGTATCTTCCTGAGTGAGTCTCTGGGGAAAATAAGATGGGGTTCTGTGCAGTGCCTGGAAATGTAGCCCTTCCTGCCCCACCCAAATGAACCATGCTTTTAGAAACCAGTCCAGGAAAGAAAGTGTCTTACTCCTCAGCTTGCCTCAGTGTCCCTGAGTGTTTTCCTTGTTGTTGGTTGTTTCAACAGCTCTCTTACCCAGCTAAGGAGACTAGAAGAACTTGATTTAGGAAACAATGAAATCTATAATTTGGTAAGTGTGTATCCCAGAGATTTGATGCTTCTCTGTCCTTAAGATCACAGATGGTTTTGAGGAGTCACTGGAGATGTGTTTCTTCAAGCACAGCTTGAAAACACTTGTTTTCAAGAATTGTACTTCAGTTCACAGTGGTTAAGAAATGTGTTCTGGGGAGAGTCAGGACTAGAGGTCTGAGCACTGGGGACAGGTTTGGGCAGTTTCAGGGACAATGTTGATATGACAACGAACCCGGCTGTGGTACCCTGTTCCTATTTGATGAGTCTCCTTCCATATTGGAAGATGGAGGTCTGGGGTCTGGTTACTATAATGTTACCTTTTGTTTCAGCCAGAATCAATTGGGGCGCTCCTGCATCTGAAGGATCTCTGGTTGGATGGAAATCAACTGTCTGAATTACCTCAGGTTAGTGGGAACTTCAATGTGTCTCCAGAAGTGTATAGCAGCAACTGTAGACTGTGTGTGTTCTCTGTGTCTGTGGGTCTTTCTAGAGGATCACAAGGACAAGAAACATTGTTTCAAAAGCACATTTGGAAACAGGCCTTGAGCTTTCACCATTGTACATCTTGCCACCGGGAGATTGAAAACTACATAAAAGACATAAAAGTCTTTCTTCTCATCTTACTACCCAGTATAACTTGTGTCAAGCCCAGCAGATTGGTACATTACAAAGGCCATAATTCTGGCAGTATACATCTCTGCTGCTGTTTAGTGATGTGCCCAAGTGCTTCGGGGTAATTTGGACTACATTTCCCCTATGGTGGTTGATGTGAAAGCAATATTAAGAGCTCCCAGCATCCTCAGAGCATTCACAGTTTGAGCTGGTGTGCCTCGTGGTCTCTGCTGCTGACAGCTGTGACACCCATGTTCTAGATGAGCCACGGGCCTAGGGCACCTGAGTGGTGTCCAGCAGGCGGGTGTAGTTTCAGAGAGATCAAATGAGAAATCCTCCATAGAAAAGCCCCCCACCCCCACCCCCTTCACAACAGACACTCCTTCCCCACACTTCCTTCCTCCTCTGTCGCAGAGTTTGAATCTTGAGTGCTCAAAGACACTGTGCCTTTCGTGGTGTGGGCGGTGTCATATTTTAAAGCAGTTCTCACACTGCCCACTTGACTATTTGGCCCGGCAGTGATGGGGCTGTGAGCTGTGGGTGGGGAGTGACAGATGGAGGCCAGGAAGTCTGACGCCAGAAGGAAGCACTCATCCAAAAGTTTAGTTGTCACTGTTACAACGCTGCCAGGGTTACTGTGATGTCACTTAACTGACTTAGGGAGCCGAGAAACTAATTAGCCTCTACTTCTGCGGTGCGAGCCGCAGCTCAGAAAGAGGAGCAACTTGCTGTGGCCTTTGACGATGCTTAGATTGCGCTGGAGCGTATGTAGAATCCTTGAGGAGAGAACTCTTGGGTGGGCAAGAGTACTGTGGAATATCAGGAGTGTGGTAAAACACTAGCCACCTGACAACAAAAGGGGACAGCGTGTGTCTGTGCAGATGTGAGTAAATGACCATGGGACATATGGCATTCTAACCACGAAGGAATCGGCGCTCCAACTGGTCCTTCTGTAAGTGCTTATTGGAAAGTCTCATTTGCCTATATATCAAGTGTACTTAACCCAAAGCCTCCTTCACTCTCCCTGTCTGTGATTCACAGAGCTTGTCGTTTTCATCAGAAAGGGGTCCAGAAACTTACTCATGTATTTATGCCTAGAGGTGTGCTAAAGTAACATTCTTAGAACTGAGACCTTAAACGATCTTATGTCATTTTAGTATTTTATGTGTGCGTGGTTTTGCCTTCATGTGTATGACCGTCATGTTTGCTCAGAGCCCCTGGAGGCTAAAAGAAGGTACGGGAGGCCCTGGGACTGTCGTTCCTGATGGTGTACACTTGCATGTGTGGGTGCTAGGGATGGGTCCAAGTCTTCTGGAAGAGTAGCCAGTTGTCTTAATCACCAAGCCATCTCTGTAGCGCAGTACCAGGATTGTTAAAGACAGTCTCTCATGCAGATGCATGCACTGTCTTTTGACCGTAGCCCCCCTTCCCTCCCTTCCTCCGGCTCCCTCATCCTGCTTCCTGCCTGACAACTCCGTGTTCTCTTTATCTCCTTTTCCTGCCAGGCCCACTGAGTCCAGTGCTACCCCTGTGCACATGGGTGTGGGCCTACCCACCATTGGGCCGCATTCTCAAGAAGAAATGTCCCTTCCCCAGCAGCTCCTCACTGGGGTGAGCCTCCAGAGCCCTGCTCAGTCTGTACTGCCCAGCTTCTTCTTGTGCAGGTCCCCACCTCTGATCGGGCGAACTCTGGAGTGCACGCTCAGGAGACTGTTTCCCGGCACCCGCCCGCCCCATCCTCCAGCTCTTCCATGACGCTGGGATGTGGAGCTGGGGTTGGGTTGTGACACCCCCGCTCACCCCAGCCTCCCCCCGCCCCCCCCCCCCCCATAGCAAATTCCTTTGTGCCGTGCAACTTCGAGCCTGTGTTTCTCTTTCTGTGCCGTTACCACAGGAAATAGGGAATCTGAAGAACCTGCTCTGCTTAGATGTCTCTGAAAACAGGCTAGAAAAACTTCCTGAGGAAATCAGCGGCCTGACTTCTTTGACAGACTTAGTCATTTCCCAGAACTTGCTAGAAACAATTCCTGATGGCATCGGTGAGTATTGAATAGAACCAGACCCCGAGTCCACCTGCTGTCCTCTGGAGCGTAGAGCTCCCTCTGCCCCGGGCTGGGATGGAGCGCCTGGGGGGAGGGGGTTTGTTTGTTGGTTTTTGTTTGTTTGTTTGTTCGTTTTTAAAGAAGGAAAGCAGGGAATATTTAATGTAGTATAAGTTTCAAATGCATCTATCTATATCATCCCGATTTGGCAAAACCTATAATATTGTTACTTTCAAGTGTTGGTTCGTATCTTTACTATCCATAATTATAAAAGTGATTAATCAAAATAAGAGGGCGTGTTTAAGGCAAATGCACAATCACTAGGACGTCTCTTATCAGCATCCTAAACAGGTCATGAGGGCATAACTCAGACAGACATCACTAAAACTTAAGAGATGCATTGGGCTTGGGCCTCTTGCTAAGAGTACATTGGGGAATTGCGTTTAAGGGACAGTGATAGAGGTGACCCTTTTACAGTATGTTAGGAGACAGATTTTAACCATCCTTTGGTGTTTCCTTTCAAAATAATGCAGGTATTTCCTCTTTTCTTTCTTTCCCCTTTCTCCTCTCTATCCCTGTCCGCCCCTCCCCCTCCCATGCCCCTCCCCTCCCCTTCTGAGACAGGGTCTTACTACATACCTTTGGCTGTCCTGAAACTAGTTATATAGAGCAGGTTGGCCTCAGGCTCCTGGAGATCTGCCTGCTTGTACCAACCCACCCCATTTTCTTTCTTGTAAAGGAACTTAGACCAGTTCGAGAAGTTAGTACAGAATGAGATGGAGAAAATGTGTTATTTAAGCCGTGAGAAATTTTTTTTTTATCATATCTGTTTCTTGTCTTGATAAACAAGGTCCTGAACTTGTTTTTTGAAGTAGTGGTTTTCAAGTTTTCCTTGTATGTACTACTAATTCTGTGAGAAAAATAAATGTCTGTTAATGTGCTTTTTTTTTTTTAAGTTGTTGTTCATTTGTTTGAATTTCTCAGATAGAAAGTTATATAATCTGAATTTTTGAAAGCAGAATCAATAAAAACACTCAGGCCCACATGCACGCACGCATGCGTGAGAGGTGGGAGAGTCGCAGTATAAATGCACGGAGGCCCCATCACAGTGTTCCTCTAAGGACCTGTTTAACCACAGATTGTAAAGAAGAATGAGACCAAGGTCATAGGAAAATGGGGACTGATGACAGCCCTCAGCTAGGCTACAGACACATGTTTGGCTAGTACCCGTGAAAACTGGATGGGGCTTTCGGGTTTATAGAAAAGATCATTCAGAATCCTATATGGCATCCTGTGCTGGAGAGGCTGGATTTGGAATAGGAGGAATTGGCCAAGGGGAAGCTGGCCTACTGTGGGCATTCCAGGGCTGCCTGTAGCAGCAGAAGGAGAGGGAGCCCTCTGTCACAGACTTAGTGTGTCCCGTAGTTCAGATGGGCAAACTGCTGAGGATCACACGTCTCAGGTTCATTTGAAAAGCTTTAACAGAAACAGACATAATTGCTACAGATGACTTTGTGATTCTTCCTGGAGAAACAAGTACCCCATTCCCTGGCACTCTGCAGGTGGGGATAAGCTTAAGAAGGCGTGTCAAGCTGCACTGTACCCTGGGTATTACGGCAGGCCTTCTGCTAGCGAGGCCCTGCGGAGACCCACGGGGTGCTTAGTGTGTTACTGATTATGCTGCACAATGAGCCAGTTGTTGACCAGGCCTTCCTTGCCCCACAGCAACGCCCAAGATCAAATAGTTCTTCCGCCACTTCTCTTTGCCCAGCTTCATGTTTCTACTTGGGATCTTCTCATTTAGTGGGGAGGGGAGATGTCGTGCTAGGGTCTCAGTAGGCAGTGGAGGATGCCGGTGCTGTTTGATTCCCTGACATCAGCAGAAAGGAAGGCTCTGAATGATGTAGGGTCTGGGTTTTTTCTTTCTATTTTTCCTGGGGGCTCAGAGGTGGCTGTTGGACTCATTCTTCTTTCCTCTTGTCCTCTGGGCATCTGTCTAGACTTCCTGTTCAGAAGTTCTTTGGAGTTTCTGCCTCTTCTGCACACACAGAACTTCTTCAGTTCGGGTCTTCACTGAGCTGTTGCATTCACAGGTGTCTACTCAGCTCTTGTAGTCAGGATGACAGATGAGATGAGGGTCCCTTCCATCCACAGAACTCCTGTTTAAGTTTAAGTTTACATGTTAACTCTTGTTAAGTGCATCAGTAGACAACTGTGAGATTTCAGGTTTTCAGTCTCTCTAGTTAGCCGTTGCAAAATGATTTGTTTCTAATTACCGACTTTCTGATGCACCGAACAAATTACTCTGACTCTCAACCTTTAGTGATCTAAATGAGACTGATACAGTTTGAAAAGCTGGCTGAAGAAAAAAAAACCCAACAACAAACAAGTATTTAAAACGAAAAAGAATAGCAGATAGAGGGGAAAAAGCCCAAGTGGTGATTAGGCAAAGAATCACGGCTAATGAGTTTAAATGACATTTTTGTAGGAAAACTAAAGAAGCTGTCAATCTTGAAGTTGGATCAGAACAGACTCACACAGTTGCCTGAAGCAATTGGGGATTGTGAAAATCTCACGGAATTAGTTCTTACAGAAAACCGGCTCCTGGTAAGTGCCTGAAGACCAACTTCAGTTACATAAGCTGAGAGTGTTTTGACTCCACACTCAAAGCATGCATGCTTACTGAGCTCACACCACACGCACCCCCAGAGAAGTCTCCCTGTAAGCTGTATATGTCTGCGGTGTGTGAGGATCCAGAAGAGGAAATGGCGACTCCCCCGGGGAAAGCCCTGGGGTTTGGATGCTTAGACTGCTCTGTCTTCTGAGTTGGAGAAAGGTGTCTGAAAACTTTGAAGGAGACCACTGCTAACTGCACTCTAGAAACAAGGACTGGAGGCAGCTTCCTCTCCCTAACCAGGGCGAAGAGTGCACGCACCACCTGCCCCAGGGTGCATCTGCACGGTGGCCGCCATCTCTGCTGTCCGCTCCCTTCCTGCTCTCCCTTTGCTATGTCTGTCAGTCCCTCTGCTTGCCTCCTCTTCCTCAGTTGTCTTGTGCACTCTCTTCACTGTCCCCCTTGGTCACGCGTCTTTACCCCGTGTTTCCTCCTTGTCTTCTCTTCTTGCTTCCCCTTTCTCTGTGTTGGTGAGTGCAATATTTTTTTCTTAGGTGGAAAGAACAGTGAGAGACGGCCTAAGAAGAGTGAGACCTTAGGCCTGGCAGAAGTTTCCTGCCTTCGCGGTGGTTCTAGCCTTACAAATAAAAGTTACCACAGTAGTCACCCTCAGATTCGACTGTGATGTTAGCCCCCGTGAGCCCAGCCTGCTGCTGGATGGCGCTGCTGTGCACACAGCCCTGCTTAGCTCTCTTCGTGTCTACCTGAGTCTTTCTGCTCCCCTCACCTCATGGCACCTGAACGTCATTCTGGCCTTCACGTGTCAAAAGCTGCCATCCACCTGTAGTGGTCTGGTATGCGTGCAGAGCAGGTATAAACCTTGAGGGTGTGAGTATGCACTTGCCTGAGTGGAAGAGCATTACCTTTCCTCGTCTCTGCCTTTCACTTATTCTCTTTCAAATATACGATCATATCAACAAAAATTCAGAATACTTAATTACACATCTCCAAGTGACCATTATAGATATTGGGTATTCAAAAGCTATTTCCTTTTGCTGATACTTCTAAAGTTCTTGTAAATTATTGCTTTTTCTGTTGAGCTAAGTTAAAAAAAATAGTTATCAGTTAATAACAAAAGTATTGTTTTAACAGACTTTACCTAAGAGCATTGGAAAACTTAAGAAGTTGAGCAACTTGAATGCAGACAGGAATAAATTAGTGTCATTACCAAAAGAGGTAGGTACTGCTTAAAAAAAAAACGGTAATAATTATTACATGTAAAGGATCAGAAATGCCCATGAGCATTGGCTCTTTTTTTTTCAATGTTTAAGAGATGTATGGTACACTTAAAGTCATGAGTGTGAGCTTGGTTGGAAGACTGATTCCCAGAAATGATTGTCAGCAATGTTAAAGAAAGTTGAGAAAGGCACATCGATAACACTTAAATCGAAGAGATTGATACTTTGATCCAAAGAGAATGACTATTGACAGAAGTGGATAATTTGGGAGTTGGCCAGAGAATGTTGATGATTTTGAGTTTAACTGTCATATTTAACCATAAACCGTTATTGTCCTTATAAAAGTGGACCTCCATACAACCCCGTTTCTCAAGAGATTTAAACCAGGACATGTTGCTGTCTGGGTAGGAATCTTTACAAAGGCGTACCTCTCTTCACCACCATCACTTCCTATTCTTCCCATGTCACCACCTTCCTCCTCTCCCACCATCTACCCCTCTGGCGAAAAGAGACAGTCACCTTCCATTGCCCAGAGGAACTCCAGCCTCTTCAGAGGCTTTAAAGTCCATCAGAGGCGGTGGAAAGAGACCAGAGAGAGACCTCGCAGAGCACGCAGTGTGGAAGGTTTACAGTCGGCGGGGACTGGAGAGCTAGCTGTTCTGGAGGGAGTGATGAGACTGGGCTTCCCCTTGTGTTGTTCTTAATGCTTTGTCACACAGAGGCCGAGTGCCTGGCCCTTTCCTTTCCTTTCCCTTTACTGAATAGTCAGACCGCTGGTGACCTGTTTGTCTTCATGTAAAAATCCTCTTTCCTCCACATTGGCCAGATTCAGTTTTGTTCATATTTCCTTGCCCTGACGCTTCCACTGTCTGTCTTGGAATAATTTCAAAGTTGGTATTTCACCAACCAGAACTTGAGGCCCACCTATTTCTTTTCCTAGGGCTACGGTACAGGGTGTGTGGGCTCTTCTCCTTCCCCTTACCTGGCTTGGTTCTCTGCCCACAGGGCCCAGTTTCTTCTGTGTCAGATGGATAGCTTTCCTGAGTGGAAGCAACAGGATACAGATGAAAAGCACAGCACATTTATAATCAGACACACCTTTAACATGAGCCATCACATCTAAACAAAACGGTCTCCAACAGAAATACTCAAGTCTACCTCTCAGCCAGATTGGGATACAACTAAGATTCTGCTGATCAAAAAAACAGTTGGTTCTGTTCTGTAAGCAGTAAACCAAAACGCAGCTGATAGTGTGGACACCAAGTTTCCCCTTGTAGAATAGCGTGCGTGGGTGGGGATAGGACTGGATGCAGAGTCAGCCCGAGATGTGTCACCTTCTCCCTTACCCTGTGTGGCCCATGGCACCTCTTGTGTAGTCCCACGCTCCCAGTCTCTTCAAGTTTTGATGATCTCCTAAGTTCACAGATTCAGAAATGGAGGCCGGTCAGTCTTTAGCTCCAAAATGACTCTCTCAGCCTGTGCTTCCTGTGGCTAGCAAGTCAAAACAGCAAAGCAAGAAGGGATTCAGGCTGAGCGTGGCCTTTCCACCTGTGTGTCCTGGAGCATGTTGAGAACCTTGATTAAGTAAGGAAAGGTCAAGCGGTCTTCAGTCTGGGTGTTCGGAACATCAATATGGCACAGGGGTAGTTTTGATGCCACTGCTAAGGGGAGTACTTTGAAGGTTAATGACAGCATTTTCCCAGTGTCTCTGGACCCCTCGGGAATCCTTTTTCCAAGGACACATTTTAGCCAAGAACTTTGCAGATGTTTTTTTTATTATTATTATAAAGCTGCCACTGACATTTTAATGGTGATTCATCTTTGTTTTAAGAGTGAATCTCCAACAGTGGTTCTGATTAGAGAGCGGCAGACAGCACCTTTATGTCTGCTGAAGTCCACCACAAAACACGGTTATCTCTAAGGTGTTTACACCTTTACGTTTTGTTCATTTTCTTGGACTTTCTGATTGATTTCCTGGCGGGAACGGTTTTATAAGTGAATAAAATGAATACTTTTTTCTTTAGCCTCTTGGCAAAGTAGAAATGGTTTGAGTTTTTAGGAGTGAGCTCTTTCTAGACTGTAAGACTCAGATCTTCAGCTCTGCCCCCCCAGGTGAAGAAAGTCACCAAGTCCGTGTGTCTGGCTCTGCCGTGGGTCACAGCTTGGCACCCGTGAGAACTGATCTGACTGCTTGTCTCATCAGAGCTCAACAAGTGCACCACAAAGTGTCCCAGCCACTATCAAGTCACCGGTGTGTACAGTTAGTGTGGTCCGCCCTGTGGTTGTGTGTGCGTGAACACTAGCTCTACCTCGATGCTGATACCACCCCATCAAATCTAACACTTTCCTTTGAAACAGTGTATTTGTATTGCCTTTTTTCTCAACCAATTAAGTTGTACACGTAGTATATCTAAGCCAAAACAAGAACCAATCCGTTTTCATGTCCCCAATCCTTAGCTGTGTATCTGCGGTTGGTTTGGCCTGTAGTAGTGTTCCCTATACCGTGCTGTCGTCTCATTTGACTTGGTATCGTATATTGTCAGTCTCCTTACTCTTCAGCCGCATGCATTTCCATCTGTTTTCCCAAATGACTGAAGGGAAGATGTTTGCACTGTTTGGGTCACAGTAAAGGATCCTGTTTGTGTTTCATTGTGTTATTTGTAGTAAACATTTGGAAATCAACGAATGTCTCTTGTTTTCTTAATTGTTAGCTGCTTGGAGTTTTAGAAAAGTCAGGTAAACTTGTCATCTTGTAAGTATTGTTCTGACTCCAGTTCCATCTCAACCTCCCATTTTGCTTCCTAAGTGCATGAAGATCCAACCTGGCTGAATTCTGTGTGTGCTCCTCATTGTACAGTATGGACATCTTCTAAAAAAATAAATGCAATAGCTGCATGGCCCGATCTGTTGTATCAGTATGTGTTTTTCACATTGGTTGAGATTATTCACAAAAGAATGCTTTTCTGTGACTTACACTGTAAGTCACTCAGAAACTCTGAAAGGCATCTTTTGCAGCCTTGTCCACCGTCACTGCATTGTGCTTTGTCAGCGTGATTCTAGCTTGTGGTCGAAAGGCTCCACCTGGCTCGTTTCCTGCATCCAGCATGCGTCTGAGATCCCAGCCACTCACTCTGTGTTTTACTTCTCAGCCTGTGGCTTACGTTTGTATACTCTGGGAGTTGGGAAGAGTTAGGCGGAGGAGAGCGTAGGCAGGGAGCCGGTGTGCGATCACGGGTGTGACGCTGGCAGGCAGCAACTGCAGCATTCCCAGCCAAGTGCTACCTTGAAATACTGTCTGGCCAAAAGAAATTGAGCATATGGCCAAGTTTAGAATACACAGGATATGTTTGTTTGTTTGCTTGCTTGTTTGTTTGTTTGTTTTGTCTGTATTGGATCAAACTGAGAAAAATATCCCAACTACATCATAACCTGTTTGGTCAAATGGGATAAGGTAAAACTTTTGGAACATGCGTAAAAGTTTTTGTTTTATTCAGGCAGTGCACAAAAATTAATTCCCTATTAAGTATTCTGATGTTCAGAAATGTCTGTGGTGATAGAGTATTCATCCCACAGACAGCTTTTTGCCTTTTATACTTTAAGTTTGTTTTAGACTAAGTTGCCCTTTCAGTTTAAGATTATTAATAGTAAGTATAACAGTAAGTATAATGATAAGTATTATTAATAGTATTAATAATAGTATTGATAATAATAGTATTAATAATATTTTATTCTACACATAGTAGAATAAAATACAGTTGACCCTAAGATCTGAAGACGGAGAATACATTCCTAAGTTTGGAAGAGGAGATAAATCATAAGAGAAGCAGTTGACAAGGCCAGCGCCGGCTCAGTGAGGGAAATGCCCACCACACAAGTGTGAGGGCCCGAATCAGTCCCCGCAGTCCTTGTTAAAAAGCGTGGTGCATAACCCAGCACTGGAGAAACAGTGTCTGTTGGCTCCCTGGGGCTTCCTGGCCTGGTGGCCTAGCCTGACTAGGGGGTTCCAGGCCAGCGAGAGACCCTGTGTCTACAAACTAGGAGAATGAGACCCAAGAAAAGATGTGATTGTTCCTGACCTTCAATTGCACACTAAGCTTCTCGTGTGAGAACCACACAGTTGTTTACGATGGACTTGTTACCCAGACTAGATTTCTTATCAGAAAGTGGATTAAAAACAACTTGCAGGTGGGAAGATGTTTCATCCCAAATGAAGAAAATCTCAACTATTATTAGAAAGTTCTTCATGTCCTTGAGCAAAGGATAGAAAAGTAAGCAAAGCACAACATACGTGACACTCGGGAAGGGAGACTAGGGGGTCAGCCCCATTTGGTGGCCACAGAAGAGTGGCAAACGCTGCAGGGGAGTACATGGCATCGTGTAAATATAAATGTCTAGGGCTGTCATTGGAGAGATTACTGATATTATTGAAAACATTAAAAAGTACAAATCCCTTCTGCTTTTGCTCTTCTGTTTCTAGAAGTTTATTCTTATGATATAATCCATGGATGCTTACACACACACACACACACACACACACACACACACACACACACACAAGACTGTATGCTGGATTTTATACAGCAGCACCAAGCATATTCCAAACACCATTCTAGAGACACACGAAGCAGCTCACGTGGGCCAGTCTCTTGTGTCACATGCTTATTTTTGTCTGATTTCTTACTGTACTTTTTTTGATGTGTTGATCAGTATTAACATTCAACAGAGTATTTAAACTAGTGCTGGTAGAGAAGCAAAGAAGTGTTAGAACTGATGATGTCACCATAGTGGTGGCTTACGCCTTTAATCCCAGTACTCAGAAGGCAGAGGTTGTCAGGTCTCTGAGTTTGAGGCCAGCCTGGTCTATACAGTGAGTTTCCAGGGCAACCAGGACCACACAGTGAAACCCTGCCTTGAAAAACCAGAGAGAGGGTGTGTGTGTGTGTGTGTGTGTGTGTGTGTGTGTGTGTGTGTGTGTGTGAAGGGAATCGGGGTAGAACTAACTAGGAACATCGAACATGGATGGATTGTTTAATAATCTGTTACATATCTACAGGGGAAAATACTGTGGAGTCAATAAAATCCTTGAGAAGTATAATGACATTAGAATATGTTCTTGGTGGTGTGTGAGAGTGTTAAAGATTATGTCTTGTTATATGTATGGTCCAGTCATTCGTAGAATCCCCAAACCGTATAATTTTAAAAAATGTTCATGAAATGGGGGACATTTTTATCATAGCACGGGCGTTGAGAAGGATTCTAAATTTATGTGTATTATTTTTGTTCACCTTGTATTTCAGGCTAGATTTTGTTTTCTTTGTAAGTTTTTCTTTTTGCCTGTGAAGTGTGGGTTCTATTCTGCTTCCAATATTGAAAAGATGGGAAAACAGTCTCTTACATGTGAAGATGTGAGGCTGACTGACCGAGAATGCTTCTTTGAATCATTGATGTGATTGTTGTCTCCAGGCTGCTTCATAAAAGTTTAACCTTTTAGAGTACTGGTTCTCAACCTGTGAATTGAGACCCCTTTGGGGGTTGTTGAATGACCCTTTCACAGGGGGTCACTTAAGACCATCCGAAAGACCTGCCTAAGACCACCAGAAAATGCCAATATTTACATTATGATTCCTAACAGTAGCAAAGTAGAGTTCTTAGGAAGCAACTAAAATGATTTTATGGTTGGGGTCACCACAACATGAGGAACTATATTAAAGGGTCTCATTGTTAGGAATGTTTAGAACCACTGCTTTAGAAGCTGCTGTGGCTATCTCCAGATCCTGCCCGGGTTGGCAGACAGTTAAACATAGGATCATTTTGAATTAACATAGACACAAAAGAGCTAAACTAGGGTTTCCTGCTACATTCCATAGTTTTTAGAGACTCCAAATCCAAACCCTTGTATTCTTGGAAGGTATTATTAGTGGTTTAAGGGAGGTTTAAAATACCAGCTTCCTACATAACTGGTAATAGGTTATTTAAATAGCGACTCCGCTTCCCAGAATTTCTAAGTGATAATAGACATTTTATCCTGATGACCGCCAGGGAACCTTCAAATACTGCCTGTAAAACCAAAAGATAGATCAGAATACACACAGATGATTCAGGTAACACGATAGTGAGCTCACGTCAGTCCCTAACTGATGATTCATATAATAGAGTATTGGGGGGTGGTGGTGGCTGTCAGACAGTTGTTAAAAGGTCCAGGTAAACTCTACCAAAAAAAAAAAAAAAAAAAAAAAACAAAGAAAAAAACCAAACAAAACCAAACAACAACAACAACAACAACAACAACAAAAAACCGTCACCACTGCAGCATAGTTCCAAGAATCCCATAAATACGAAGTATTGATTAGACTTGTCATTCACTTCTGTGGCTTTCCCTTCTTGGAGACAGACTAGCTGCCGCATGTCCTGGCAGCAGCATCCAGGACAGGCACCAAATTACATGTGTGGTTCCATTCAGTTTCTTGCTGTTACTTTTGGTTAAAAATGGACCCATCCAAACCTACAGAAGATGTGACTCAGCCTAAAACCTCACACCGATGTGTTGCATGATCTCATGGCCTCCTCTCTCTGTGTGCATGGCACTCCCTCGGGATCCATAGTAAACTCTAGCGTTTGAGCTGTTTTGAAGCTGGTCTTTCTGATATTTTTTTCTAAAAACCAAAATTGTACGCCATTCCCTGCTGGCTGATGCGTAAGCAGGTTTTTGATACGGAGGCGTACCTGACAGCATGACTTTAAGAGTGACCAGGGCCTCCTCTTCCATACTTTGTAGCATGTGCTGTGTGTCCAGACAGCATTCACTATCTGGCTTTGACAGCCCAGAATATAAGAGGCTCATGCACACAGTTGCCTTCCACTGCTTGAACAAAGAGAAAGTGAGAGGAGATGAGGTTATAAGCCCAGCAGATAGCACACACACCCAGAGCACATTTATGCTGTGCTCGAGTGTTTATGATATTAACTTGTTCTCATCTTTAAGGCCCTCTGATCTACTCTAATTAAGCAATTTTTACCATGTAATATATGCATAGGATACAGTTGGAAAATATTGATGGTAGTATAGCTTGGGGTCTCTGTACATGTATTGTACTGGGAGGCGGAGACAGGGCAGCAGCAAGAGGCAAGAGGCCTATCTCATAGTTACAGTGCAGTGTCCACTCAGTGTGCCTTTGGGGGAGTTACTGTCCCTGAGATGACTGTGTAAGTAACTGATACTGCCTGTTTTGTCTCCTTTGGATATGGATAAAGGTTGTCTTTTCAAAGTTAGCCAGAGGTGTGGCTGCTGAGTGCAGCCTTAAAAGACAGGCGTTTATACAGTTCCATAGCCCACACTGCACTCAGGTCTAGCAGAGATGTCTGCTCCCCGGTGAGTTGGAATGGTGTCCTGTGAGAACGTCCCACGAGAGCTTTGTCAGGACCACCTAAGCTTTTCAGAGACAGCGATGTCAGACCTCCGAAGCATGGGGCTTTGTTCCGGGACTTCTAGGTAAAGCCTGTGATTTCCTTCCTCTCTTGCAAGCAGTGCCAAGCCAGATGGGATACAGTCCTATACCTCTTTCATTGGTTTCGAAAATTCAAGAGCTACTCTTGTTATTCTTGCTAGAGCAAAGAAGAGTTTTACTGTCCTTACACCTATCCAGAAGTGGGTGACTTCCACATACAATCTTTCCTAAGCAAGATGAACTGTGTACTTGAGCTATTTAGTAGGTGCTTAGTTAGTGGTAGTGGATGGTGAATGGATAAGAAAGGTAGAAAGGTAGTGCTTTCATCAAGTATTCTAACTGCACGCATATGTGTGCAAATAAGCAGTAATCTGGTCAAGTGACCTTGAGATTTTTGAGTTCCGTTTCATCGTGTTAGAGTGGTGGTCCAGGATTATGAAAGAAATGTAGAAGGTAGTTTATTGTAGTGACCAGAAGGTTATGGATTAGAGGGGCTTAAGGACATTCAGCCAGTTTGGATTACTGGTAAGATTGTTTTATATCAGCAAGGTATTTTTGTAAAAAGTGATCATCTAAGTATACAACGAATAAACTAGTTTTAGTAGAATGACAGGCTTGAATCTGAGACCTGAAAGCGATAGTCCTGCCTTTCTATACATTGGGGTACTCGCTCTGTGACAAGAGACTGCCTTAAAGCTCTGTGTTTTATAATGTTAATATGTTTCCATCTGTCGTGTTTGAACTCTGCGGTTAAAAATATTAATTTGCAATCCTGATATTCTTAGAAGAAATGAGAGGATTATACATGAAATTAAATGTAGCAGTTTTTTAAAGATACATTCTCTTCTTTTAGGGTGATATGCATTGATTCATTCAGACAGTTGAGGATTCAGGAATCTTTCTCTAGTGAGAGGCCCTAAGGTAGTATTTTTCCATGTGTCAGAGAGAAATCAATAGGTCCCTTCATGAGCTTTCTCTCCTCAGGAAGGCAAAGGCTAGAAGAATGCAGTGCTTTATGGAGTCTTGGAGGAGGTTGTGTGTAAGATCAAGTTATTTTTTTCCTCCCCTTTGGTTCAGCTTTTCTGACTCAGAAATTCATGGCCTTTTTGTTCGGGAAAGGCTTGAGCCAGTGTGTCTGGAAGACCACACATTGGAAGTTCAGAACACACTCAGATGTAGACGGAGCTGTTGGTTTAATGCAGTTGTTGAGTTAACAGCAGACCATGACTGAGACAAATGTATATATTTATTAGTGTCACTTCTTGCTAAGATGTTACTAGTTTTGCATTTCTCAAGGGAAAGTGATTTTGTCAAATTAATTTATGAGTGAACAAAAGCTATCAAAATGTAGTTAGTGACGATTCATGCTTATCAGGCCTCTCCTTCCTTTTCTTAACCCTGGAACATTGAAAAGTATGAAGTTATAGGGCAGGCTTTGAACTGTGTATTGGTGCTAATGTTACCTCTAGCTTAATATTTTGAAGTAGAATTGTTTAATTCCTTTCTGATTAAGTAATGCTGCCTGACCATGTGTAGCTAACATTTAACCACTGCACTAGGTATCATTAGTAAAAAGGAACATTGTTCGCCATGCCAGTTTGAACTCTATTACTTATTATCTTTATTCAATTTAGAACGTTTAATGTTTTGTATCATTAATAGTAATCAGATATATATGGTCATCAGTAAGATTTAAAAGTTGTATGCATCTTCCTCATGCCTCTGGCCCGCTTTCCTGCCCGGATACACACCCACCCCTGCTTAAAATGGAGAAAAGAAAAGATGCTTTTCTCTCCCACTGTAGATTGGCGGGTGCTGCAGCCTCACCATGTTCTGCATACGGGACAACAGACTAACTCGGTTACCTGCAGAGGTGTCACAGGCGCTGGAGCTTCACGTCCTCGATGTGGCGGGGAACAGGTAAGGAAGGAGAGACAGATCCACACCCAGCCCAGTCTTTGTCGTGCCTCTCAGCAGCCTGCAGCTTGACTGTATCTTTCTGAGGACTGTACTGCTTTACTGAATAACCACAGGGTTAGGGAATTCTCCATGGGGACCAAACTACTACAGCCAGGCGGAGCTGTGACAGCACAACCTGGGCCACTTCCGAGCAGAGCCCTTCGGATGGGAGTGACTCTGAAAGACAAAGCGGGCCAGAGCTTTTGCCATAGCCTTTATAGATGTTTGTAAGTCACCGTGGGCCTTAGAGAGTCTTCATCTGCAAAATAAGCTCACATCAGTTTGGATTTTGTGTGTGTGTGAGAGAGAGACAGAGAGAGACAGAGACAGGCAGGGGGTAGAGTTTCAATATGTTCCCCAGGCCATCCTCCTCACCCCAGCCTCCCAAGAAGCTGGGAAGAATCACATACCTCCAAACCTGGCTGAATTTTAAACATAAGTCTTAATATTCTGTGCTAGTCACTTACAACTTCCTGAGTTTGTAAATAGAGTTGTGTATGCTTGTGGGGAGAGGAGGCTCCGTAACGTCTGAGCATCCACACGACTCAGAGGCCAGACTACAGTTATGTCCGGGTGGCGTCTCCATTACCCAGCACCGCTGCTCCGGGCCTGCCTTCCTGAGCCTCCCAGCTCTGAGCCTGCCTTTGTTTTTCACATGCACTTCATTCTTTCTCCTGTTTCCCCTTATGGTCTCTGTGAAAAGCTTTCCTGTGGTGACCGCTGGTTGGCATGTATGTGTGTTACCCTCCTGAGCCTGATACTATGGTGAGGCACAAGGGTCTGCTTCTGTGCCATCGTAGCACGGATCCCATCACAGTGTCCAGCACACAGTGGTTGACTGGTCCATACTTGGCTGAACCAAGTAGCGTTGCCGAATGGACAGCATGGTATTGAAACGTGTGTTACAGCCTTCGTTGCTAACAGATTTTAAAATTGCTTTTGAACATGATAGGGATAGATCAACAGTAATGTATTAAACTGGAGAAAACTGGCTTTCCTTGGTAAAGGCCCGCAGTGTGTAGAATGCTGGGGGACTAGTTCCCACATCTGATTAGCTGGTCACTTAGGTCAGGCCCAGGTCACCACTTTGTAATCCCTTGCAATGGACCCCTAGACAGCTGGGCTAAATCAGCTGTAATTGGAGGTGAGCTATACCCGTGGAGTGTTCACCCTTGTAAGGTTACTCCTCTGGGGAAGCCTTGATCGATTCTTAAGACCATTAAGTAGTGACTGGAAACTCAGGGTGCCTCAGTTTCTGCCATCTGCTCACTGCAGCCTTTGTCCCTTGAGGGTCTATCCAGCGTCTTCTCCGCAGCCCATGAAACTCGGAAACTCTGAACATTTTTCCCTGGTCCTTGCCACACCGGTGAATGTGAATTTGCATCTTTCTTGAGCAGAAAGATGACTCTGACTCTTAAAAGTGTTTCCTACGAGCAGGGGCATCATGATCCAGTTCTCAGAAGAAATGGAAGTTAATCTTTTATTGTGCTTGGGTTGAGTGGAGACATAACATTTAAGACATCAAGGTACACAGTCATCATCTGAGTCAGTCAAATGTGCCATTTTGTCCTCCCGTATATAAATTCATAGCTAGATTCTCAACCTTTAAAAGCGGTTAATCACTACTTGTTGTTTTTGGTATTGAAGCTAATAATAATAAGTCTACCATGTCAGTGTTGAAACTTGCAGAAATGTCACCGATGGGGGGGGGATGATTGAAGTTTCAGCCTCTCTCTCATCTCATGCCTATAACAGCAGCGTTGCTGCTGAGACGGCCTGCTACTGCGCAGGAATGTGCGTTACTGGACCTGGTAGGACACATTACAGCAGCGGTGACTGTGAGGGACCATGTAGGAACCACGAGACACACACACACACACACCGTGGCAGTGACGGGAAGAGTCCTTTGTAATCAGCCACTCGTGCACACAGGACAGAATTTCTTAAGAGGGTTTCTTAATAAACCCTCTGCCTAAAATACTCACCAGGAGCACACAGCACAGCAGATACTTGGGCTCTTGCTTCAGTGTGTATAATGCCAAATTCTAGAAACAGTGTCTCTTGGTAGGGAAATAAGTTAGACTTGAGTTTTGTATTGTGTGTGTGTGTGTATATATATGTCCATGCACACGTGTCCTAATAAACCATTCAGACATTTTTCAACTGTAATATGAAGTCATCTGAAATGAATTTTTTTTCTGCCTTCAAATGAAGACTCATAATTCTGACTGCAAAGCAAGTCCTTAATAGTGTTGCACCGTTTTGTTTTCTTATCTTCTAAAACAAAACCATATTTGTGCCCTAGCCCAAACTACGGACAGTAGCTCCTGGCAGAAGACAGTGGAGAGACATGCGAGACACGGGGCGCTCATTTGATGTATTTTGTTACCTTTTTTTTTTCCCCTTGCTTCTGTTCTACATGTCATGTAGACATGTTCTTTTATACATGTCAGACTTTTTTTTTAATCTAATGAAAACTGCTTGAAACTAGGGAATTCCACTCGGAAGTATCAAACAGAGGAAACATTAAAATGTAGCAGCGTTCGCCCCTTGGTTAACATCGGGGAACAGACATTAGCCAGTAGTCACACTGGGCTCTTGACTACCTTTGGCAAAGTGGTTGCTGTAATATTCCTGAGGCATGGAAGGTCACTTGAGGCTGGCGCTGGTTACAGTTTGTTTGCTCACATCTTTGACCATCAGTGTAAACCAGTAAAGACCACCTTTTTTTTTTTCTGGGGTGTGTGTGGTGCTGAATAGGACCCAGCAGTGTGTGGAAGTGAGGCCGTGCCTTCCTATGACTCAGCGGCACAGAAAAGGCGCCCAAGTAAAATTTAAAATGGACCGACTCCCCTGGAAAGCTGGGGAGATTTATATCTCTTTCTGACTTCTAGTCAGGAGATCTTCCTGAGTGAAGCAGAGGAGTGTGTGTGTCTACAGTGAGCAGGCGACAGAGAGTCCTGAGTAGGGGCTTGGCCCAGCCAGCAGGGCGTGTGCAGACTGTGAGGGGACACTGTGGGAAGCATTTCTGTATAGGACTGCTGAGGACTTGGCCAGCAGCATCTGTGCTGGAGCCGGCTGGCATCAGGCTGTTTGCAGGGAAGCCAGTGTTTCAGACAACTCGTTAATACAAGCTGGAATACGATTATAAGGTCCACTGTTGGAGAGTCTAGTAATTTATTTCGGCTTTTATCACCCACTTGTCATCCTTGGAAGCTGTTATTTGTTGGCGATATTTTTAGTCTTCCGATTGCCTTTGGCGGCGCTCACTGGGAAGCTGGTGATTGCTCTGAGGTAATGGGGGAGCAGATTGTCTGTTTTGTGCCAATTTTCAAGTCTTGATTTTTTTTTCTCTCCCTTATGTGGTTGTGAATAAGAACAGCAGAGTTGCTGACTCTAATGTTTTTGGGCAACACTTGGATTTTTTTTAAACCTTTGTAGAGGATATTAACTCGTATTCTAAAAGAAACTATAAAAAATTCAGACCCTTTCATTTCTGTAATATAAAGGTGTTTTCATATGTGATGCCTGAACTGTGTGTCCATGTGTCTACCTATGCTGTGCTGCTGGAGTCAAACACAGGGCCTTGTAGACACTAGACAAGTGCCCAACCACTGAGCCGTGTCCTTGGTCACCTATGTATGCTTGCATAGATCTCTCTTTCACAGTGTCTGCCACCTCCAAAAAAATGTCTTTCTTTGAATTTGAATGTGTATACAACAGATTTGTTACAAGGAGAAATGGTTTTGGGGTAGCACGAGAGGTTTCGCTTTGTCTCACTGGAACAGCAAACACAACTAAGTGACACGACAAGAGGGGAGAGACAAGCTGTCTCCCCTCAGATCCTCCAGAGGTCCTCGTATTGGTATGAGCTCTTCACTACAAGGACGTGAGTGGGACCTTTGTCCGTGTAGTATTATCTTAGTTAGTCTTCTACTGCATTGATAGAGGCCACAGCCAAAAGCAACTTGGGGAAGAAAGTGTTTCTCCTCCCTTACCCTTGCAGGTAACAGGCTCTCACTGGGGGAGGCCGAGGCAGGAGCGTGGAGGTGGGGATTGAGGCAGACGCCATGGAGGACTGCTGCGTGTTGGCCTGCGCCTCCAGCTTGTTCAGTTTGCTTCCTTATACACCCTAAGACCTCGTGCCCAGGGGTGGCATCACCCATCGTGCTTGGGCCCATCCACATCAATCATTCATCAAGGAAGTGCCCCGCAGACTTGCCTATAGACAATTTGGATGGAAGTAGTTTCTTAATTGTGGTTTCTTTTCTCAGATAACTCTAGCTTATGTCAAGTTGACTAAAACAAAACAAAACAAAACAACAACAACAACAAATAACAAAATACAAAAGAAAACCCAACCAGGACAATCGCCCCCTTGTCAGCTTGACCCACAAACATACTACTTTTCAACTGTAACCTTTCCTTCCTTGTTCATACCCATAATTCAAAACATAATACAAAACATAAGCAACTTAAAGCCCTGCACTCTTTAAAAATTCAAACTCTGAAAAAGTATTTTCTTTAAAGTATCTCAAACCTCTCAGCTGTGGGCGCCTATAAAATAAAATAAAATAAAATAAAATAAAATAAAATAAAATAAAATAACCACATACCTTTTTACTCTAAGAGGGAAAAACCAGTGCAAAGTCACATCAAATCAAAGTAAAACCCAAGTTCAGAAGTACAAGTTCCATGTCTGATGTCTGGGACTTGTGGTCTTCTTGGCTTCAAAGTAACGCTTCATTTCTTCAGCTCCATCACTGGTAGCAAGCACAGCTGTCTCTTACATCCAGGTCGACCTCACTCCACAACTCTGCTGTCCTTCCTGGTTTGATCCTGGCATCTCCAGTGTGCTGGGGTCTCCACAGGCTGCACCTTCAACAGTGGCATCCTGGCCTCTCTAGGGATTCTGAATCTGCCACATGGTGCCACACCTCAGCTTTTCCCATGAACCCTTCAATCCTAGGTTATCTATTGTGATTGAGGCTCTGCCTTCAAAACTACTACCAACTGTGAGACTCTTAACGCTGTCAAGGTCAGCTGCCAGCGTCACATGCAGCCTTGGCCCACTCTGGACAGTGACTTACATACTGAGTGTTAAGCCTGAGATTCAGTAGGGAAAATCCAGTTCCACCATTTTGAGCCAAATTTGGAACAAGCTTTATTAAATACTGACCAAGATGGACTTTGGTCAGGACCATCCCTTCGAATGTAGTGCTAGATGTCCCCAAGACACGTGTTGCAGGTTGCTTATAAAGACAAAAGCCATAGGCCACGGTAATTTCCCATGAGGCTTTGTTATTTTCCACGAACTACACCTCCAATCATTTCAGGAAGTTGCTGGGTCCTTGGATGGGTGGGGCATAAAAGTTAATTTTGTGTGTTACATGACCCTGGGAAAATACTCCCAGAAGTCCTATCCCAGAACTGCTGGTCTCTTAATCAGTGCTTGCTGACTGGGTTTATGTCAACTTGACAAAAGCCAGAGTCGTTTGGGAGGAAGGAACCACGACTGAGACAATGCCTCCATCAGATTGATCTGTGAGAATTCCTATAGGACATCTTCTTAATGATTGATGTGAGAGGGCCCAGCCACTCCTGGGCTGGTGAATATGGGTGTATAAGAAAGTAGGCCTGGAGGGTGGGTGGGGGAAGCGCCTGAGAGGTGGCTCAGTGGTTAAGAGTTACTAGCTGCTCTTCCACAGATCCTGAGTTCAGTTTCCATGATGGCTCACAACCATCTGTAGTGGAATCTGATTCCCTCTTCAGGTCTACAGGAAAACAGAGCACTTGCTTATATAAAATAAATAAATAAATTTTTGAAGGAGAGAGAGAGACAGAGACAGAGAGAAGGAGAGCGAGGAAGGAAGGAAGGAAGGAAGGAAGGAAGGAAGGAAGGAAGGAAGGAAGGAGGGAAAAAGGGAGGGAGGGAGGGAGGGAGAGAGGGAGGGAGGGGGAGCGAGCAGGCAGGCAGGCTGGTGAAACCAGTGAGCCCCTGCATCGGTTCCTGCCTTGAGGTCTACCCTGACTTTCCTGGATGATGAGCTGTGATGTGTAAGCACAAGAATCTCCTTCCTCCTCAAGTTGCTTTTGGTCCTGGTATTTCATCACAGCAATAGAAACCCTAAATAGGACAAAAGCTAATTTCTCAGCTCCACCCAACCAGAATCAATTGTTCCAGTAAAACAAAAGGTTTCACTTCCATGGTCCTGGTCTTTTGTTAATCATTTCTTATCCTTCAGATTCTCAAATCAGAATACCTTACATATGATATGGACCCAGTAGAGTCTTTACTTCCCTCTGAAATTTTACAAGCCAGCCTCTATTGTCTGCACCGTTCTCATAGCTGTATCTTAGTCCAATAGTCCACAAAATAGCCCACTGAATTCTGAGTACTTAATGTCATCCCCAGCCCAGAGTTCTGGGCATATTCAGCCTTTCTCAAAAGAGCATGGTCATGTGTCTGTCACAGGAATAAACCATATCCCTGGTACAAATGTTAGATTAGTTATATTTTTACTGCTCTGATAGAAACTATGACCAAAGCAGATTGGAGAGGAAAGATTTTACTTCAGTTTACTCTCTCAGGTAACAGTCCCTGGTTACTTTTGCGAAGTGCATTTTTGATGGTTGCACTTCTATCAAATATTGGTTGCAAGCATACATATACACCTAATATTCAGGTGTCAACATTTCAACTTTTAAAGTGTTTTTATATGGATCCTGTCATCTGAAACAAAATGATTTGAATGTGAATGCTAATTATCACCCAAGTCTGAAAACTGGGAGCAGCTGGGAACTGGAGGGTCAGAATCTAAATGGAGCCCTGGAGATGGCGGATGCAGGAAGGCTGGGTCTGGGTCTCTGCTGCAGCGTGGTTCTTTGCTGTTCTCCCTCTCCCCTTCCTACCACCCCTGGTAGGGACTCCCAGCAGCCGACCAGCGAGGCTGCAGCCCCATTTAGTAGTAAGAACGGTGTCTGGGGCTCTTTTATCGTCTTCCTATTTGTGTTAAAAGGAGTCAGTTCCGGGCTTTTCTGGCTGTGACATCTCTTGCTTTCTGACAGGTTGCATCATCTGCCCTTATCCCTGACCACCCTGAAGTTAAAGGCCCTGTGGTTATCCGACAACCAGTCCCAGCCTCTCCTCACCTTCCAGACGGACATAGACCGCACCACTGGGGAGAAGATCCTAACGTGTGTCTTACTTCCTCAGCTACCCTCCGAACCCATCTGCCAAGGTGACTTTCTCTTAGGGACAGCGAGCTGGGACTAATGACTGCCCGCAGGGCCTGCTCCTCCCAAGTGTGCTGGCACTTTGCTCCATTGGTCCAACTAGAGCAAGGCGGAGCGGTAGTGGGGTGACTCTGGGTGGACCCCCCTAGGTCTTTATCGGAAAGGACCACTACATCTGTTTATCATGTCTGAAATTCTGAGAGCAACCCTTTGGTTTGTAATTATACAGGTAAGGATAAAAGCATAGTGCTCACCGAAGGGGCGGCTTGCTAAAATCCAAACTGCTACTGGAGGATTCCCAGTTAACACCTTTGGCCCAGTATTTTTAAGCCAGCAAGTTACTCTTCATGTCTAACTTTGTTTTGTAAATTTCGTGATTTAAAAAAAAAACACTGAAACATGATGGTATGAATCCATTGCTGAATGATACAGGCTTGGTAGGAATACTAGAGTCCCCTGAACTGGGACTTCCCAAAATGACCCTGATAGCTTCAGGAAATTGTAGCAGAATGTCACAAAGGAAAGTACCAGCCCCCTTCGACTGCAATCTCACCACCATGGGGGAAGGGGAAGCAAGGAGGCTACACACACACACACACACACACACACACACACACACACACTCTTTGTGAAAAGACTACAAAAAAGAAACAAGCAAAAAAATCCTTTAGTGTATTTTAACCTATAGAGCTCCATCATACAGGAGGAGTTCCTCCCTAGCCTCTTTGCTTCTTGTCTTATATTTTAGTGGAGAGCAAAGTTTAGAGGTTGGAGCAGTGGTCTGCCCTCCTTATTTCTGGCACTGTGGGTCTCCATATGAATTCCGACCAGCCAGCCACTAAATTACAGTGTATCCCTTCCCATGGCCAGTGTTCCCTGCTGATGTTGTCTTTGTCACTGCAGAGAGCCTGCCGCGTTGCGGTGCCCTGGAGAGCCTGGTAACCGATGTCTCTGAGGAAGCCTGGAATGACCGCTCAGTCCACAGGGTTAGCGCAATCCGGTTTTTGGAAGATGAGAAGGATGAAGATGAAAACGAAACGGTATGGGGTGGACACTCATCCCAGGCGACAGTGCCACCCAATGTGGATTTGCTTTGGTTTTGTGTCGTATTTTTTTCTGTTTTGCCTCTTAATGTCTAGGTTTTAAAACACACACACACACACACACACACACACACACACACACACAAACCATATAAACAAACAAAAAACCAGAGTAGTTCTTAAGGCACTGAGTCATGACATTGTGAATGGGGCAGACCGAGCTGCTGATGTTGTTACTGGAATACTTTTTGCCGTTTTTATTTCTTTGTAATAGTTTCCCCTCATGTTGCACATTTTCCTTTAAAATTGGCAATGCATCCCTTTCGGTTCCGGCCTCTGTGGCCCATCTTTCCTATCTCCCACACTGCTCATGCCTGTTCACTCCATTCTGATGTCATTATGGGACTCGGTACAAGACATATCTCTTCTTGGCATACAAGGCTACCATGGCCTTTGTGTAGAGTTTGCCATGTTAGTTGAACTGTCTTGGCAAGTGTCTTTTTAGAAATCAGAACTATGCTTGAAACCCCCACTAGGTCCATATTTGAAAACATCTCTCAGACCTTCTGTGTCTCAGCTTGATCCTTGCTTATACTGTTTGGTTTTTGTTTTTTTAAATATTTTTATTTTCAATCATGTGTATGCATGTGCTTAAGTATGCATGTTGCCTGAGGAGGGTGTCAGATGCCCTGGTGCTGGCTGCAGCTAAAGGCAGTTGTGTTCTAGCCAACATGTGTGCTGGGAGCTGAGCCTCAGGTCTTCTGGAAGAGCACTTCTGTGTTCTTTACCATGGGCAGGGCCACTTCTCCAGCCCCTAAGCTGGCTTTCTGAATTATCTGTACCAGCAGTGCTTAGGGGGTAAGGCTTGCAGCCCCGCCCCTTCCCCCTCCCCTCCCCCCCTCCTCAGACTTAAGACTGGTTTCAAATGATTGCTGCCATCTTTCTTAGTCCAGCTGTTACCAGATGGCAGCTAGGCATATGTGTGTCTGAGCAGAGAGCAGGATGGGAACTAGGGGTGAGAACTTCAAAGTCAGAATTTCTTTAATGCTCACCACAGACATTTCAGAGTGTAATTATTTCAGTGGTGGTTTTACTACCTCAGAAATGCTCTTTGTCAAGCTAATGTGTTTCGAGATAGGTCTTTCAAAAGATGTAAATGCTGCTTTATGAGATGATGAGCATGCCATATATTAACTAATAGGCAAGTTTACAAATTGCTAAGCCCTGTTACTTACCTCTCAGCACTGTGGTCTTTATTAGAAGAGCATGTACTTTCATCAGAACAGCAAGTGGCACCCAGCGGTCCTGCCAGATGAAGCCCCTCTCTCTGGCTTTCTCTTTTTCAGCTCCCAAGCCTGGAGGGGTGAAGCAGTCCAGAGCTACTCTGAATAATAAAAGAGCAGTAGGGCAAATCTAAATTCAGGGTATTGTTTTTTTATTATCTTTCTTCTTTATTCCATAGCTTTATCTTAAATTTTGTTGTTTTTCCATGGACACATAGAAACTTATTATCGCTTTGTCCTAATAGTCTTAAGTGTATTCCTATATCCGGTCATGACTATGAAGTCACTTTCCTGTTCCGTGAACGCTGGGTGAGCAGCCATGAATGCACATAGCCCTGAAGAAAGCTCGTTCCCCTGGAACTCGGATTTCTGAAGTTGTAAAATTTGTGTTGGAATGCTAATGCCTCAAAGCTGCATGCTTTGAAACAGTAGCGGATTAAACCAAACACTCGGGCCTCTGTTTGTTTGCAGAGAACACTTCAGAGGCGAGCCACTCCACACCCAGGGGAATTAAAGAACATGAAAAAGACGGTGGAGAATTTACGGAATGACATGAATGCCGCCAAAGGACTGGATTCAAATAAAAACGAGGTCAACCACGCCGCTGCTGAGCGCGTGACTACCACGTCCGTGTAGCATTCATCTTACCTGCCGTGTCCTCCCTGCTGTAGAGATGTTCCTGTGCACCTGAGTGAGGAGCCTCCTGCCTACTGTCCTCATGCCCACCATCCCTCTGCCAGGATGCTGCTCTTGCACCAAGTGCCTTACGCATCCCTCCGTCCCTCCGTCCGCGCACCAGTAGCCTCCCATCCTGATTATGTTCAATATGAGTTGTTCATAATAAGTAGAATACACTACTGTCAACATCTGACCTTCGTTTTTGTCTTGTGTTGGGGTTAGAGAGAGCAAGAAGGGGGATTCTGGCCCTCGTCCCTCCACTGAGTGCTGGACATTCGGAACCCACGTTCTATGGACCCACCGAGGAGAGGAAGTTTTATGTATGGGGGAGAAAAAAAAAGATACTTTTTTAAACCTTTCTTGGCAGCTCAGATGGTGTAAATTTTAAAATTTTGTATAGGTATTTCATAACAAAAAAATGATGTATTTCTTTGTTACTTTATCTTGAAGACGGTACATATTTTCGTATTCGTGCAGAAAAACCAATTAGGCCTAAAGTATTCGTTTTTACCTGTACCATCCACTCCGTGCCTTATTGTATCCTGTCCTGTCAACACCAGTTGTAAACAGTGGCATCCTTGAGCAGCAAGATGGGAGCATGGGCGTGGTCATTTTAAAGTGGTGTTGCACATTTTAATCAGTAATCTGCTGGCTTGTTTGTTAACCAGAAAGATGAATTTATCAGTGATTTATAAGTTTCGTCAAGTGATTTCTTCAAAAAGATGAACCAAAGGCTCAGACTCGAGATATGTCATTCCATTTGCGCCCCCTCATCCTGTCTCCGCTCTGAGGAGTGCAGCATCAGGCTGTGCCTGCTCCAGAGGCTACAGGCCACGTGTAACAGTATACAGCAGAAAAGCACAGAAAGAGAAAGCTGGTTCAGAAATTCAGTGGATCCGTAACTTATGTATCACAGAAGAATGACTGTTGCTGAAGAAAGCTTTAAAAGTTTTATATCCGGATAAAAGACCACAATAAAGCAAAAGTAACCTATACCCTAATAGAAATGTTGCTATCTCTGTACAAGTGCACTTTGATCTGTAAATAGTTTTAATCAAATTGCAACAAAACACTGCTTCAAGATCTACTTTTAAATCTGCTAATTTAAGGGGTATGTTTTTACTGTGTTTGTGTCGTTTTCTTTTTAAGTATGCTGTGATGAAAGAGAAGTGGCAGAGTGCCAGTCACTGGGGTGTCTGGGGAAATCTGGGGGCTTGGGGGAGGGGATTTCCCCTATGAAATAAACTCGTCATGGACATTGGCCATAGCGTTTTAAAAATTGTTAACTTCGTGTGTTCAAAATGCTAGCCGCACAAGTTCTTGCACCCAGGACTTCTTTCCGCTAAGAAGTATCTAAGTGTCTAGATTTTAGCCAGGTCGTTTTGAATAACTCCTGATGAGACTATTTACAAGTCGTGTTTCCACACAGGGCAGAGCCCGGAACTGCCTTCAGTGTGGGCTCAGCATTGTGAGTTGAGGCATCTGGCCGGCCGGACTCCTTGGAAAGCCATTTTCAACCAAGTGAATGCAATACCTCCTCAATCTTCTGTGCATTCCGTGCATATAGTCAGTATGCGCCTGCATACACACATTTTCAAAACTTTGGGGGTGACAGTACATGACATTTAATAGTTTTCAACTTTGCCTCCTAACCAGTGGGGACCCATTTTCTCTCCTCCATCTTAAGAGTCGGTCGGACACATCCTGGTTTTAAAGCCTAGAAAAATGGGTCTTGGTAATTCAAGGACTGATTCTACGCAGATAAACGTAGAGAATTTATTTAAGAGAGCCATTTTGATTCTGAAAAACTAACGGAGGTTTCCCAGTGTATTTTGTTTGTGGTTTTCCTATAAAGGTCACCATTTGCCTGTCAGTCACCATTTGCTGCTCTTTTATCTTGCTTGGCTTTGGTGAGCAGATAGAAGTAGAGATAGAGACCCCAGAGGGCGGAGGAGGGAGCTAGCTACTATAGGAAATGCTCTGTGCCTCATCCCTCCCTTCCTTCTGCGGTCTGTGCCACGTCCACCTGCCCGCTGTGTTCCGATTTGAGTTTGGGGTTTGAGGGGTTTTGTTTCCTCTTGATGGCGTGTGTCGGCCGACTCTGCGGCGCTCCTAAACTTCAGGGCGTCGGGTCCCAACTTTGGCTGCATGGTGGAGTCCACACCTCAACAGCCTTTCCAAGAAGGGCAAGGAAGTGAGAGCTTCCTTTTGAGTAGCCGAAGCTCGGGACCTTTTGCTGGGGGTTGGGGGTGAGAGTGGGCAGCGCTGGCTCTCACTGTTTTCCCTGTCCCTCCATTCCTTTAGGCAAGGGTGGAGTCCACCCTTCCACTGACGTCTGTGTCTGCTGGGAATAACAGGTACAGGAAGAAAAAGATGTTTGTGGGAAGGAAGGTTTTACCCCCTTTGCTCCCACAACATTTTCTTTCCATATATATATATGTATATGTATATGTATATATGTATGTATATGTAATTTTTACTTATTTTTAGCAAGGGAGTTATATCTCAATGAATAGAGTGGCAAAACAACAAAGGCCACACCCATAGAGGAGCTGAAGTCAAAGGAAGAGTGCAGGTGAAGGTGCACACCAGAAAGAAACTATAAAATAATTGCCTACTCCTCAGTTTTCTTCCGGAAATTTTAGAAGAATGTTGGTAAGCAGCCAACTCTGTATTCACCAACTGGTCCCCTGTGAGGGCAGAAACACCAGCATCTTGCACAGCACCCCGTCTGTCATCATCTGGGAGATTGCCATGCCCATGGAGATATAATTAATGGACACATGAATGCCAGGAAAAACGTATTTCTGTATCAGGAAGTGACCCTGAAAAGCCAGTCCTATCCCTGTGGAAATGCCTCTCCTTGAGCCACCAGTGCCCTGGCCGGTGTGGCGACAGACTCCGCTGTAGAGCTGCGGGTGGATGCAGGTGACATCCTCAGAGAGTTGATGTCTTGCTTCACCAACTATTGTTAACTTGCTTCCCTTTAGAAAGAGCCAGTTAAAACAGTGTTTTAAAATAGCCCTCGTCTTCTGATTATGGAGAATCCTAGACACTCAAAAGCAGAATTATTTGATGGGTCTTCACCAGGTATCAGTGCAAGACCAATAGACTTCCTTTAAAGGGACTGAAATTATGTTTTAAAACACACCCAGGAAAAAGACAACGTGCAGGCTTCAAAGAAAGGAAGGAAAAGAAAGGACTTAAGTGTATGCTTTAAAATAGCATTTTGGAGTTTTTTGTTTTTTTTTTTTTCTTGATACCATGGCTTTGAATCCCAGCGTTCCATGTGGGTTTGATTAAGCGCTTTAGCCTCTCACAGCTTAGAAGGAGACTAAATGGAGTATGTGTCTCTCAGGACACTGGATGTTGCAGTTAGTGCAGACCCGGCTCCCATGACCCTCATGTCTTTTGGAGTTCTGTAAGTCCGCATCATCTAGCCGTGTGTGACAGGCAGGCAGCATCCTCAGGCGCATACTCTCCTGGTCACTTTGCCTCAAAGCTCTTCTACTGTTGTAAACATAGGCCCCCAAGTTATATGAAGGTAACTTTCTGCTCTTCAGCCCAACAAGGATTTGCTGGCTTCAAACTGGCAAATCCTCCTGCCTCCGCTCCCTGGTGGTAGGATTATAAGGCTTTCACCACCTTGACTAATTCTGATAAGTGCATTTTAATTAGTTTAGTTACTGCTGAGGTTCTCAATGGTCTCTGTCAAACTTCCTCATTTTTACTGGACTTAAGAACTACTCAAGATAAGACTAATAATTTCAAGGAAGAAACCATTAAATATGCCCAATCGAGGAAAATCTCTCCTTTCCCACAAACTATTTTCCATTTCACCGTGACCCCGAGCTTTATAGTTTGGGTCAATGGGGCTCCTTTTCTTCCTTATCTCAGCTTTAACCCAGGATTTATCCGTTCCTCCCTCTTCACATACTATGTTTTGTCTCGTTTCTCAAAGGAGCTTCTGAGCCGGAGTGGATGGGGAAGGGGGCGGGGAGTAGCTTGAAAACGAACTTCATGCAGGGAGGTGTCGAGGACCCAGGAAACAAAGCACCCTTTAGTGTGGTCTGAACTGGGAGGGCAGAGCTGGCCCTGTGCTGCTGGGTGTTTCTTTAAAGGACAGACTGCTGGCTGCAAAGGGAGACGAACCAGAAGAACCTGACAGTGAGCCTGTGCATCGGCTGACTGCAGGAAGGGTTTTCGCTTTTGCCTATTGGCCAGAAGGACCGTAATTTTCAACCCTGAGAGCAGGCAGGAGTCACCACATCAGGCAAGAATTTATTTGGGTTTTTTTCCCTTCCCCCATCTCTTCTGAGGCATCAACATTTAACTTAGAAACAAATGATGGGATGCCCCTGGTTAGGTAGGAGTCACGCGGCGGCCCCATCCAGGTGCCCTCCCACCGAGCCAGCTGAGCAGTCGCTTTTCCAGAGTGAGCCAGCACAGCCTATCCCAGTTCCACTTTGCAAAGCCGCGAATTAAGATCCCGGTGATTTCATAAATGAGCCTGAGGTCAAGCCGTAAAATCAAAGTTGGAATTTAACCCTGCTTCTCTGCCGACTGGAATCTGTGATTGCAGTTTTATCTTCGGTTTTTCCAGCCCTCTCCCGGCCTCGGCTTCTAGCCTGCAATTACATTTAGAGGTGCATGTATTGTGGTTAGGAGGCTTCTGTCTTGACGTACTAGGGTCAGGCACGCCTAAATTACGGAGGATCGCTAGCACGGAACTGCAGTCGGTTTATGCAGAGCCTGCCCTTCATTTGATCTAGCTGCCCACCCCTCCCACACGCCATACTCCACGCACCACGGTGTCCTACTTAAGTGCTGCAGAAATCCCCACGGGGTTGATACTCAACCGTCTCAAATGGTGCCAAATCATAAGGAGCTTGGGAGATAACTTACTTGATTAGTTTGTGACCAGAACAAATTGATGTTTCCATGTTAACCAGAGACGGCTTAGGAACCTGCAAGCTCAGAGATTTAATGTGTTATAAATACCGGCAGGCATCTCTAGAGCGGGGCAATCAGTTAGGATTTTTTTTTTTTTAAATCATCACTACTTGGAGAGAAGGCGGGCACTAGGAGGTCTATATGTCATCTCTGAGCCTTCATGCAGTTTGAGGATAAGAAATATGACTGCTGGTTTCTCATTGAAAAAAATCCCCCTTCAAAAGGCTTGGATAGAAAGTTTGTGTGACTGCTCGATCTTTAACTTTCTCTTGAAACCAGGCTGGCACTGAGGTGTAGTAGGGTGACACCCTGTATCATGATATTGCATGATCCCAGACAATATAAATATCGCTCCAGACGGCCCCTCCAAATAACTCACAAAGGTGCCGATTCTAATAAGCCGTTTGGAAAAAAACTGCCCGGCTAGGCTGCCCTGAACACCTGAGAAAATACTCACCGGAAGTGGGCTCATCTGGCCTGTGTGCGTCCTGCCTGGTGCTCGCTGCCGCTTGTTGCCTGCCCTTCCTTCACCCGGAGGTGTGAGTGCGTGTTTGTTTAAACCTAACTCAGCACTGCGTGGAAAAACAAAACAACAGGCTTACTTGTCCAGGCATTGAAAGTTCTTCCTGATTTTTTTTTTTTTGTCCTGCCCATTGGCCCAGAGGCATAATGGGTGCGGTGAGTTTCGGTATTAGTTTGGGAAGTTTCGAGAACAGGCCGTGGGCTGGGTCTGCTGGGTTAGGGCTGCCTGCAAATTTAATCATTCTTGAGCATCTGAGGGATGGGTGGCAACAGATGCCGAAGCCTGTCAGAAAGGTAACCCCTGTTCATGCTGGTTCCTTCTTGGATGACTGAAAGTGGTGCGGTGTAGAAAGATCACCAGGTGAGGGGCTGGCGTCTCCTCATGACTACTTGTTCTCCCTTTGAGGACTATTAGCAGGTAAAGGCAATGCGTCCTGACACCTGGTTTGAAACTCAGCCTGTCACCTGTGGTAACTGCACCCTAGTGAATGAATGACCTACCACCTACTCCAGACTCACATTGCTATGCATAAAACTGAAGATGACAGGGTCTGTTCCTCTCCTCAGCTACACCTAGTAGTTACTGGCAGCTTGGGAGGCACCGGCGCGCCGTGAGTGGCAGGAAGGTTAAGGGCTCTGTTTGCCCCTTTCCCCCTGTGCTACTGTTCCGTGTGACTGGAGCCTGTCTCGCCTACTCAGATAACCAGGTATCTACTGTAGTGTCTTCTTGGAGGTGGCGATGTACTGTGGTCCCCAAACTTGAGCCTGCGTCAGAATCACGTGCTAGCAGGCTGAAGCCAATAGTTATCCACAACCTCTGATTCAGCAGATGCAAGTGGAGCCCCAAATGGGCCTCTCTGGCAAGCTTCCAGCTGTTGCAGAAGCTCTAGGGCCACACCTAGAGAAGCACTGCTCCAACACAAGGAAATTCGGTGTGACCTCCACGACGGGTCTTTATTTCCCAAGACTCTCTTTAACTATTTGTTAACATCGACACCCCCCCCCCCCAAAACAACCAAAACCCCACCATTCTACAGAACTACCTGAAAATGAATTTGTGCAGACTTGCCCCTTACGTAGGCATAAGAACATCTCGATCTCCCTTCCCACTCGCTGACCCTTGGGCTCTTGTTAACATGTGCTCACTGACGGCAGTAGATGAAGAACTCACAGAAGCAGGAACTGTGCTTACCTGTGGGTGAGTGCCCCACGGGGAGCTGAAGTGCTGAAGGCTAGATGTGCTGAATATGTCAACGGTTCCTGACATGCCCAGCAGCACAAGCGCCTGCTGCGTGTGGGCTGCCAGGAAGCGAAGCGATTATGTGTTTTACTCACTTGTGAGCGGGTGCCTGGCAGTCAGTCCCAAACCCTCCCAAGTTTGCAATCAGCCCTTACGTCTGGGCTGTTGAAGAACGTTCTGCACCCTGCCTTGACAACACCCAACCGCAGTGCCCCCAGGATTCCATGGCTCCCCTGTTATCCCTTCATGCAACAAGAAACCAGTGTCCTCAGGAACGTGAAGCCGAGCTGGTATTTTCAACAAGTTTTCTTTGCCACCCGTGTGTGTGTGTGTGTGTGTGTGTGTGTGTGTGTGTATTCAGTATAGTCAATGTGTGTATATTTGATATATACACATGTATGTTGAAGCCCATTTTCATTGTCTAACAACTTGTCAGCCATATTGAAACTCCCAGTGTATGTTTAGGGCTTGATTGATGACTGGTTCATATCTAAATGATGTCCGTTTCTGTTCAACAACTTCGTTTGGAAATAATGTTAAAACTTTTTTCAATAACATTTCTTTTAATAAAGTCCCAGGATCCTTAACCCACAAATCACCGAGAAAATAAGATTTCCTTCGAACATGGACGTATTGATGGTTTGCTCTCTTGATGCACTGAAGACCATGACCAAAAACAAGTTGGGAAGAAAAGGATTTATTTATTTATTTCACCTTACACCTTATAGTCCAGGAATTCAAGTGAGGAACTGAAGCACAGACCATGGAGGAACGCTGCTTACAAATGTGTTAATTTGTCCATTTTTTAAAAAAAAAAGTTATTATTTTGCTTCGTGGTGTGCTCAGCTTGTTTTTTTTTTTTTTTTTTTTTTTTTTTTTTTTTTTTTTTTTATTCCACCCAGGACTGCCTGCTCAGAGTTGACACCGCTCAAGTGACACGCTGGCCCATCCCACACCAGTCATTTAAAAATGCCTACGGGCATTCTCGCAGATCAATATGATGAAGGCATTTTTTGTTTGTTTGTTTGTTTGTTTTAAGAATTACTTATTTTGTGTATGTGGGTACACTGTAGCTGTCTTCAGACACATCAGAAGAGGGCATCAGATCCCATTACAGATGGTTGTGAGCCACAACGTGGCTGCTAGGAATTGAACTCAGGACCTCTGGAAGAGCAGTCAGTGCTTTTAAGTTCTGAGGCATTTCTCTAGCCATGTTCCCTCCAGCCACCCCCTTGCTCCAGCCACCCCCTTTAATTAATCATTTATTTATTTATTTATTTATTTATTTATTTATTTATTTATTTATGAGACAGAGTTTCTCTGTGTAGCCCTGGCTGTACTGGAGCTTGCTCTATAGACCAGACTGGCCTTGAACTAACAGAGATCCACCTGCTTCTGCCTCCTGAATGCTGGGATTAAAGGTTTTCACCACCACCACCAGGTTGAAGGCATTTTCTTTTGTTTTCTTTTTTTTAAAACATGTTTTATTGAATATATTCTTCATTTACATCTCAAATGTTATACCCTTTCCCAGTTTCCCCCCTCCCAGAAAACCCGCAACCCATCCTCCCACCCACTCCCTCCAAGAAGATGCCCCTCCACCCAACCCACTCCCACCTACCCCCACTCAATTTCCCCACGCTGGGGCATCTATTGAGCCTTCATAGGACCAAAGACCTCTCTTCCCACTGATGCCTGACAAGGCATTCCTTTGCCACACTTTTGGCTGGAACCATCTGTACCCCTTGGTTGATGGCTTAATCCCTGGAAGCCCTGGGGTGTCTGGTTGGCCTACATTGTCGTTCTTCCCATGGAGGTTGAAAACCTCTTCAGCTCCTCCAGTTCTCCCTCCAACTCCTCCATTGGGGACCCTGTGCTCAGTCCAATGGTTGGCTGCTAGCATTGGCCTCTGTATCTGCAAGGCTCTGGCAGGGCCCCTCAGAAAACAACCACAACAGGCTCCTTTCGGCAAGCACTTCTTGTCATCCATAGTAATTTCAGGTTTGGTGACTGTTTATAGAACAATGCCCAGGTAGGACAGTCTCACTTTGTCTCCATAGTTGTTCCTGTGAATATTTTGTTCCCTTTCTCAGAAAAACCAAAGCATTTTCTTAGTTGAGGTTACCTCTTCTTCTGTGATAACCTGAGCTTGTGTCAATTTGTCCATTAAAAAAAGTTATTATTTTGTGTATTTTGCCTGCATGTATGTATCTATAACATGAGTGCCTACTGCCTGGGGAATTCATTAGAGGGGGAGGGGCATACCCCTGGGACCTGAGGGAGCCACTGTGTGAATCCAGGTCCTCTGCAAGAGCAATAAGTTCTCTTGACCACAGAGACATCTCTCTAGTCCCTTAAGTCCAGTTTGCTAAAATATACAGAGACCATAGTCCCTTCAAATCTAAGACATTTACCGTATTGCCTTTACTAAGCGTTCAGGGATTTCCTATAGTCAGATGGTACCAGTTGCTACATTTCACTACTACAGGGTCATGGATTTACTTGCTGCATGTTTATCACAGCCAGATGCTAATCTGCCAGGCAGGCTGACTGCAGAGAACCTGAGACTTTGTCCCTTCAAGCAGCATAGCCTGGGCTCACTGCGTTTTCTGTGTAGTGCTCTCGGACACACGGCTGGGTCTAGCCCTCGTCAGACTGCCCAGGAGTCGATAACAGTATCTCTGAAGAAGTGGTTTAAAAATGGTCAGGGCAGTACCTTGAGGTACTGCCACATTCTTGAAGAACTGCAGGGACTGACCCAGCTGGAGCAGTGAGGGAATGTAGAAAGGTTAGATACAGGGGCATAGAGAAGCTGAGGTCTGGCTATCTAGGCCCTTGGATGGAGAAGTTGTAGCACTTCTCAGTGTGTTTGTTATATACAGTTGATTAGTGAGGTGAGGTTGCCGCGTCCTGTTGAACAGAGGTGGGATCGCTACCGATAAGCAAGGTCGCAGGGTTATTTGTATTATATACAGCTGAACAAGGTTCAGCTCTCTACGCATTTTATAAACATCTGAATGAGTCAGGTTCAGCTAATCTCAGTAGGCACAGTCTCTGCAAGGAGCAGTATTCAGGACGTAAACATCTAAGGGGAAAGCTACGGTGGACATTTTCTACAGCCACCTTTGCCCTTGGACCTAAGGAAGGCATTGGCATCCCTCTGAACCTCACCAGCGATCCCTCACTGTCACCTCCTGTGACAAACAGAAGACCTTGACACATTGGCGTTCTTACCATGGCTGTGTGCATGTCAGTAACACACATGCACCGAGGGCTTTATTCCCTAACTTAAGGTACCACTGAAAATAAGCTTTATTTTATGGGGGAATCCTGGCTTTCATGAGGGAAACACCAGTGTCTATTCCCCTCTCTGTTCCCTTAAACTTGCTTGTTCTGACATCTTTTCCTAGACATCATTTTTCTTTGAGCCACTCTGTGATCTTTCCTCTCACAGGTCTATGAGTGATCCACGGTCCAGGTCTTCAGCTGCTTCTGTAAATATCTTCTAATTCCATGTCCACCGGACCAAAGCTCCTTTAAATTCCTGCATAGCCATCTCTCTTTTTACTCTCTGTGAAGACTGATGAGAAAAGTGCTGTTCTCATCCCCTGAGCCTCTGTTTCCAGACACACCACTGTTCCTGCTGGGGGTGGGGGGTGGGGGGTGGGAGGTGGGGGGAGTCTGTCTCCAATACAGCACGCTTCAGAAGTCCTCTGGCCAGGTCACCAGATGTCTATGTGGCTTCATCCAGTGGACCTAGAGGTCTGCTTTCAGTTCACTTAACCTTGATGGTGCTTGGAGTCTGCAAACATGGTTTTGAACTTGGGGGTCCCAGGTGGTCGGGCCACCATTCTCAAATAATGCAACCTAGAGAGTCACATTAGGAGTGGAAAGCCCAGAGAAGGAGTTGCTCAACATGGCCACTTTGGAAGGTGGGTCAACAAGATCCAGTTAACCTGTCAAACCTCTCAAGTCTTTTTGAGGAGATCCTGATGTGAGATGTGGTGGTCAAGGATATGCACACGTAAGCAGTCCATAGACTGGAGCTGATTCAGGACACAGATGGGAAAAGCCAAACCACATCACCCTGTAAGACAGGCAGGCCCCTCTCCTTTTAGGTTGTGGCATTTTTTTCATTCTGCACTGTATTCGTTATGTCAATACAAGCACAAAACTAAAACACAGTTCTCACCTTCAAGGAAATAAAAGATAGTTTATTGTCCAGCCAATAGAAGTTAGTTTATTGTCCAGCCATTTTGAGTGACTGGGACACAGACTTAGGTTACCCCAAATCCATGTTCCAACATGGCTGCTTTTTTCCATGGAGTTTTAGTTTCCTATGACGCCACGTAGACATCTGGTGGCCAGAGGACTTCTGAAGCGTGCTGTATTGGAGACAGACTCCCCCCACCTCCCACCCCCCCACCCCCCAACAGGAACAGTGGTGTGTATGGAAACAGAGGCTCAGGGGATGAGAAC